>NC_132862.1:17605168-17945168 GCF_048164855.1 Canis lupus baileyi | reverse complement strand
AGAGCTTTTCTCCTAAGGTCAGGAATACACCAGGGATGTCCATTCTCACCACTGTTGTTCAACATAGTACTACAAGTCCTAGCTTCAGCTATCAGACAACAAAAAGAAATAAAAGCATCCAAATTCTCAAAGAAGAAGTCAAACTCTCACTCTTTCAGATGACATGATACTGTGTATGGAGAATCCAAAAGACTCCACCTCAAAATTGCTAGAACTCATCTAGCAATTCAGGAATGTGGCAGGATACAAAATCAACGCACATAAATCAATTGCATTTTGACACACTAAGGAGAGTGAAGAAAGAGAAAGCAAAATTAGGAAATCAATCCCATTTACAACTGCACCAAAAACCATAAGATACCTAGGAATAAACCTAACAAAAAAGGTAAAGGAACTGCACTTTAAAAACTACAGAGCACTTATGAAAGAAATTGAGGAAGACACAAAGAGATGGAAAAACATTCCATTCTCATGGATTGGAAGAATAAATATTGTCTATGTTACCCAGAGCAATTTACACATTCAATGCAATCCCTATCAAAATACCATGGACTTCTTTTGCAGAATTGGAACAAATAATTCTAAGATTTGTATGGAACCAGAAAAGACCCTAAATATTCCGAAGAATGTTGAAAAGAAAATCAAAGTTGGAGGCATCACAATGCCTGACTTCAAGCTGTATTACAAAGCTGTGATCATCAAAACAGCACAAAAACAGACAGATCAAGGGAATGGAATAGAGAACCCAGAAACAGACCCTCAACTCTTTGGTCGACTCATCTCCAACAAAGCAGGAAAGAATATCCAATGGAAAAAAGTCTCTTCAACAAATGGTATTGGGAAAATTAGACAGCCACATGCAGAAGAATGAAATTGGGCCATTCTCTTACACCATACAGAAAGATAAACTCAAAATGGATGAAAGACCTAAACGTGAGACAGGAAAAACTATCAAAATCCTAAAGAAGAAAGCAGGCACCAACCTCTTTGACCTTGGCCAGAGCAACTTCTTGCAAGACACATCTCTAAAGGCAAGTGAAGGATCTCTGCGTGACTCAATGGTTTAGTGCCTGCCTTTGGCCCAGGGCGTGATCCTGGAGTCCCAGGATCGAGTCCCACATCAGGCTCCAGGAGGGAGCCTGCTTCTCCCTCTGCCTCTCTCTCTCTCTCTTTCTCATGAATAAATAAATAAAATCTTTAAAAAAAATACAGGCAAGGGAAACAAAAGCAAAAATGAACTATTGGAACTTCAAGATAAAATGTTTCTGCACAGCAAAGGAAGCAGTCAACAAAACTGAAAGGCATTGTACAGAATGGGAGAAGATAGTTGCAAATGATATATCAGATAAAGGGCTAGTCTCCAAGATCTATAAAGAACTTATCAAACTCAATACCCAAAACCCAAAGAATCCAGTCAAGAAATGGGCAGAAGACATAAACAGACATTTCGTCAAAGACCTACACATGGCCAATAGGCACATGAAGAAAATGCTCCACATCTGTTGTCATCAGGGAAATACAAGTCAAAACCACAATAATGTACCAGTTTATACTGGTGAGAATGACTAAAATTAACAAGACAGGAAAAAACAAATGTTGGCGAGGATGTGAAGAAAGGGGATCCTTCTTACATTGCTGATGGGAGTTCAAGTTGGTGCAACCACTCTGGAAAACAGTGCGGAGGTTACTCACAAAGTAGAGTAGAGCTACTCTATGACCCAACAATTGCACTTCTGGGTATTTACCCCAAGATACAGATGTAGTGAAATGATGGGACACTTGCACCTTCATAGCAGCAATGTCCACAGTAGCCAAACTTTATGTGGAAGGAGCCAAGATGTACTTCAACAAATGAATGGATAAAGAAGATGTGATATATATATATATATATATATATACACACATATATATATACACACACACACACACACAATGGAATATTACTCAGCCACCATTTACATATATGTGGATGGAACTGGAGGGTATTATGCTGAGTGAAATAAATCAATCAGAGAAAGACAATTATCATATGGTTTCATTCATATGTGGAATATAAGAAATAGAGAAAGGGACCATAAGGGAAGGAGGGGAAACTGAATGGGGAAAAATTCAAAAGAAAACAAATTATGAGAGACTTTTGACTCTGGGAAACAAACAGAATGTTGCTGAAGGGGAGATGGGTGAGGGGATGGGGTAACTGGGTGATGGGCATTAAGGAGGGCACATGATATGATGAGCACTGGGTGTTACACTATATGTTGGCAAATTGAATTTAAATAAAAAAATAAAAATAGTTTTTCAGTGTCAAGGTGTGCCTTGCTTTCAAAAGCCTTGATATACATAATTACAAACTAAGAAAGTGACTAATTAGGGATTGACTTTCTTTCTTTAAAGGAATTCTCTGATATACTTGAAATGGTTTCAGATTTCCCATTTACATGCAGCTTTTCAGAAGCATATCTAATAGTTAATAAGGTGAGGATTGGTACAAACTTCCTTTTTCTCAAACTCCTAAGGGAAAGGTTTTGTTGAGTGTACAAAATTATTCTAGCAACCACCTCATGCCCTTCTGATATGCTGACCTCAGTTAGCCCAAGAACAGGACTTAGAACAGGCTTCTTACCTGACTGTGCAGGGGAAAAACAGGACTGGCCGTGCTCCAGAGAGCAGCTCCCCAACGCAGACCCAAGGGCAAAGTAGCAGAAGGGAGGACAGGGTGCTCCTTCCTTGTGGTGTTATGATGTGAACTAGGCATTTATAGCTGTAGTTAGAAATGAGAAAGTGTCTCATCAATGAAAAGGAAAGCAACATGTTACATAAAAAATAGAAAACTAAAGAAGAGGCAAAAAAGACCAACTGGACTTTATTAAAATTTAAAACTTGTGCTCTGTGAAAGACAGTGTCAAGAGAATGAACAGAGAAGCCACAGATGGGGAGAAAACATTTGCAAAAGGCGCATCTGATAAAGGATTGTTACCCAAAATAGACAAGCAACCCTTAAAACTCAACAGTAAGGAAACAACCCAATTAAAAGATCAGCCAAAGACCTTAACAGACACCTCATCAAAGAAAATATACAGATGGCAAATGAGCAAACAGAAAGATGCTCCATATCACGTCAGCAGAGCAATGCAAACTAAGCCAACGAGACACCATCGCACACTTACTAGAGCCCCAAATCTGAACACTGACAATATCAAATGCTGTCAAGGATGTGGAGCAACAGGAACTCTCCTACATTTCTGGTAGGAATGAAAAGTGATACAGCCACTTTGGAAAATAGTTTGGCAGTTTTTACAAAACTAAATAAACGTTAACTATGTGATCCAGCAATTGCCCTCCTTCGTGTTTACCCAAAGGAGTTGAAAACTGGCGTGCATATGCTGCCTATGGGTGTTTACAGCAGCTTTATTCATAACCGCCAAACATGGAAGCAACCAAGACTTTTCTCAATAGGTAACGGATAAATAAACTACATTTGATGCTACATCAGATAATGGAACATTATTCAGAGCTAAAAAGAAGCAAGCTTTATCAAACCCTGAAAAGACATAAAGGAAACTTAGATGCATATTTTAGTGAAAGAATCAATCTGAAAATGCTGCATACTGTATGATTCCAACTATAGGACATTCTGGAAAAGGCAGAACTATGGAGAAAGTGGATATCATGAGGGTGGTGCTGTCAGAGATGAATAGGCCAAGCACAGAGGATTTTTAGGGCAGTGAAAATACTCTATGATACCACAATGATGGAATATTTGACAAATTACACATATGTCAAAACCCATAGAATATATAACAGCAAGAATGAATTGTAAGGTAAAATGTGGACTTTGGGTGATAATGATAGGTCAATGTAGGTTTGTTTCTGGTTAAAAAAAAAAAAAAAAAAAGGACCGGGCAGCCCACGGGGCTCAGCAGTTTAGCACTGCCTGATCCTGGAGACCCAAGGATAGAGTCCCACATCGGGCTCCCTGCATGGAGCCTGCTTCTCCCTCTGCCTGTGTCTTTGCCTCTGTGTGTGTGTGTGTGTGTGTGTGTGTGTGTGTGTGTCTCATGAATTAATAAGTAAAATCTTTAAAAAATAAATAAATAAAGTCTTAGGGGGAAGAAGACAAAGGAAATTCATAGAAGGGTGTTGTGATTAACCTAAAGGACTGACTTAACTCTCATGATTATTGTATGGCTTATGGGTGCCAAAAAGATATGATATTTCTATGCTTTTATTAGGGATATTTATAAATAATTTAAAATATTCTGGTGCCCAGATAGTCATCAATCATTACAAGTGAAATACAAAGTCAGTTGAAACCAAAATGAAAGTCTAATGTTGTAACTGAAACATACTATCCTTTCTATGGTTATTATTAGCAAAATTAGATTTATTCTGATATTAAATTTAGTTTTACGCAGACACAGAAGAAACAAATGTCTCCAGATAAATGTCCATGGTGTTACTCCAGCAGGAGTTCCAGACATTCTGAGAGCTGCCACAGTGAAACCCCAGCGGTATGCGCTGCCTCACAAAGACCATTAGGGGGAAAGCTGGAATGATATTATCACTGTACTGATGTACAGCAGCAATTACACTTGGAATATATATAGCAAACATTGCAGGACCCAGGTAGCAATACGACTTGCTTGGTAAACAGTAAATAGAGTAATGGTAAATGGTAAATATCAGAGAGTAACATTATGAACCCAGAGCAGAAGCTTTTTTATGCAATTACTTCCTGGGCTTAAGCACAAGCCTTCAGTTTTTTACTAGCAAATGACCAAATCCAAGCCTACGACTGGAAACATTTTAAAGCAGCTTCTAATGTCAAAGCAATCAATATCTTTGGATGTGAATAGGAAAATAATACATAAGGTTCATCTGTGTCTGAAATTCTGCCTACAAAAGCCCGAGCAATATTTATGCAGCACATCTTATATGTTCTAAACCGAAAAATAACCAACAAATTGATTAATGCATGACTTAGTAAAAACCATATCAAGGGAGATAGTTCACATACAGAGGAGTAACATTGGCACTTTATGAAACAATGGAAGCAGTTTAAAATAATAAAAACACAGGAGCCTCGGTATATTTTCTTAAAGTTTGCATTTAGTAAAAAAATATCTCGTTCCCTTGGTGTGTAATTCTACAAGTTTTAGCAAACAGAGAGATTTGTGAAACCAACACAACAACCCAGATACAGAACAATTCCATCACTAGATGAAAGATCCCTTCATCCTGCCCTTTTCTAGTTAAATTCTGCCCCCACTTCTAACCCTTGCCAACCACTCATATATACTGTCTCTATAGGGTTTTTTTGGAAGTGGGGGGTTGTGTTCCTATTTTCTTTTATTCTCCCCCTCTGCCCCAAGGACACCCCTAATAATGTTTAAGTGTGTGTTTAGATATGCATGTATCCTTGAAATCTATATAGAGTTTTGTGCAAGTGTGATTTTTATTTATTTTATGTTCTTAAAGGGTACAATTCAGTGGTTTTTAGTATATTCACAAAATTGTGCAATTATCCCCAATATCTAATTAGAACATTTCATCATCTTCCCCCAAAATCCTGGACCCATTAACAGCCACTTCCCATAGTCCCCTCTACCCAGTTTCTAGCATCCAATAATCTACTTTCTGCCTCTAGCCTTTGTCCATTCTGAACATTTCCTATAAATGGAATCATACAGTATGTGTCTGGTTTTCTTTCACTCAACATGATGTTTTCTAAGTTCACCCATATTGTAGCATGGATTACTACTTCACTCCTTTTGACTGATTGATTCATGAGAGAGAGGGAGGCAGAGGGAGAGACAGGCTCCCTGCTTCTCAGGGCGCCCGATGCGGGGCTCGATCCCAAGACCCTGGGATCACGACCTGAGCCAAAGACAGGCACTCAACTGACTAAGCCACCCAGGAGCCCCTATTTCATTTCTTTTTATGAACAAATTCTATTCCACTGTATGGCCATACCATGTTTTTTAGCCATTAATCTATGAATAGATATTGGGCTATTTCCACTTTGGGGCTATCATGAATAATGATGGACAAGCACAATAATGATGTACAACACTCATGTACACGTTTTTGTGTGGACATGTGTTTTCATTTCTTTGGGGTAATTACCTAGGAATGGAATTGCGGGGGCGTATGGTAACTTTAGAGTTAACTTTTTGAGGAGATACCAAACTGTTTTCCAAAGTGACTGCACCATTTTACATTTTCACCAGTATTGGATGACAGTAGCAACCTCTCCATATTCTCTTTAACACTTGCTAGTTGCCCAGCTTTTTCATTTCAGCTCTCCTAGCGATTGTGAAGTAGTATATTACTGTGGTTGCTATTGGCATTTCCCTAATAGGTAATGATGGTGGTCATCTCTTCAAGTGCTTATTTGCCATCCATATTTCTTCTCTAGTGAAGTGTCTGTTCACATCTGTTGCCCCTTTTTTAATTGGTTTATTTATGTTTCTATTATTGTGCTTTAAGAGTTCTTTATGTGTTCTAGATTCAAGTTCCTTATCAGATACCTGATTTGCAAATATTTCCTCCCACAGAAACATTCTGTCGGTTGTCATTTCACTTTCTTAATGATGTTCTCTGAAGCAGAAGAGCTTGAAATTTTGAGGAAACCCAATTTTTTCAAATTTTCCTTTTACAGGTTACACTTAAAAGTGTTGTATCTAAGAATGTTTTGCCTAGCACCTAATGAGGAAGACTTTTCCATGTATTTTCTGCTAAATCTTTTCTAGTTTTACATTTTCTGCTTAGATCTTGATCCATTCTCAGTTCATTTCCATCTAAGGAGTGAGGTTTAGGTTGACTTTTTTAGCCTTTTACTTATTGACGCCCAATTGTTCCAACACTTGTTGTTGTAAAGGTATCCTTAATCCACTGAATTGCCTTTGCACTTGTGTTAAAAATCAGTTGGCTTTTATGTGTGATTCTACTTCTGGACTCTATTCTGCTTATTGATCTAAACGTTTATCTTTATACAATACCAAACAGTCTTGATTACTGGAACTTTCTATTAAGTCTCAAAATCTACTAGTTAAGTCCTTCAAAGATTGTTTTGGCCATTCTACATACTTGCATTCTTATGTATGTTTTACAGTCAATTTGCCAATTTCTACAAAAACCTCCTGAGATTTTTGATTGGGGTTTCATTGACTCTATAGATCAATTTGGGGATAATGGTGTATTAACAATATGAGTTTTCCAACTCATTGAATGTGATTTATTTAGCACTACAAAGTTCTCTCAGAAATGTATTATAGTTTCGACAGAGAGGTATTATGATTTTGTTAAAATTTCCCCTAAATAGTTTTATGCTTATTTGAGACCACCGTAAATGGTATCTTTTAAATTTCATTTTCTAATTGCTTATTGCTAGTATGTAAGAAGACGATTAATCTTTGTATGTTGATCTTTTATCTGGCAAGCTAGCTAAATTGACTTACTAGTTTTAATAAGCTTTATTACTTTTTTTTGGTAGAGTACTTGGGGCTTTCTGCATAGATAATAATGTCTCCTGTGAATAATGACCATTTACTTCTTCTTGTCCTCTCTGCATGCCTTTATTTCTTTTTCTTTCTTCTACTGACTAGGACCTCCAGTACAATGTTGACTTAAAGTGACAAAAATAAACATTCTTGCCTTGTTCCTGACTTTGGCCTTTGACCATCAAGTATAATTTTAGTTGTAGGTTTTCTGCTGATATACATTGTTTTTAATGCTCTGCTTCCAATCATGGACTGGTTTAGCATAAATATTTGCCTACATTTTGAAGTAGTCTAGACTTGGGACTAACTTCCCATCATGCCCAGGTCAAGTCACTCTTACCAGGGAACTGGCTTTGAATATGCAGAAACAAAACAACTTCCTGCTGCAGTTCAGAAGCAGTCGCCTCAAAGAACTAGTGAATACACAGCATTTCAGAGGAGCAAAATAGAGAGTTGGAACTAAAATTACTATCTACTCTCGTCAGACCCTGTGTGACGCCTCTTATGTGAGTCATCTCCGCTTCTGCTCTTCTTATCTCTACAGAGTCAGAATTTTTAAATAATTCTATTCCTCCATCTTCAGCAGGGGAACAGCAAAGTGCCATGAGGCAACCAAAGCTTTTCTAATCTCACTGTGCAGGATGGACTCCCAGGCTGCCTTTCACTCTTGTTGCAATGACCCAAATATGATACTCCAGGCTGGTTATCCAAGCCAGAGGAAAACAACTGATTTCCTCCCTTTCTGAGACTTTTGACCTGAAAAAAAAAAAGTTTCATTTGTTACCACCACATGATACAAATTTATATTTATATTCTCCAGGAAGACATATATAGCGTGTATATAGTCTACTCACAAGATTCCCCCTAAACCAGATGCTAGATTTCCATTGTATTTCCCAGGGATGCACTTGTGTACATATAATATAACAAACAATGTATAATTTTTGAGGGGAGAAAAGGCCCTAGGGTGTTTCTACCCAATCTAATCATTTTCAGGTGAGGAGCTGGAGCTCAAGGAGATTAAGTAGCCTTTCCAGGTTTGCACAGCTAGTTAGCAACAAACCCTGGACTAGAATTGTTCTAAAAATTCACATGACTGGCATTTTCACCAGGACAAGCATAAGTACTAAGTCCTCTTACATCATAATTAACTAGTCTATCATAGTTTTTCACTGGCCACTCAAATTTCTCAGTTCCAAATATGTTGGCATCTAATCTAGTTATTCAGAATTATTATTAAGTTATATTTTAGGCATACCCCTTTTCTCTTAAATGCATAAAAGATGAAGAAGATACTGTGACAAATTTTTTGGAGAAAATGGAAAGGTAGTCATGTAGAACAACAGATTTTTTTGAAAGGTATTGTGACATTTTGAACATATAGGCTACATGGAATATAATCCAACTTTCTTCTCTCTGTACATAAGCATTCATTCAGACTGGATGATGAAGCCATAGAGAAATGGGTGCTCTAACAAGACTCTCTCATTCAGACTTTTGATAATATGTCTCAAATTTCAGTTATTTTAGAAGTGGTCACAATGTTTAGCTTTACATATAATTCAGTCTGTTAGGGGGGAAAAAAGAAGAAACCATACCTTTTGCATTTGAAAGAGAAGAGAGACAATGTTTGGGAATACAAAAATAATAATAAAGAAAAAAAAGATTCCCACCAAAGAATAGAAATTAAGAAGCCCACCCAGCAGGTCAGATTCATACTGTAGTTAACAGGGCGTTTACTGCCACCAAGTGGTTTGTTAAATCCATTTAACTCTGTAACTGTGGTTTCTTAAATTCTCCCCAAATATCAATGTTTTCAAAGCATCTGTTTTCAGTTTAAATGAAAATATGAAGCCTCAGACAGAGACAACTGAAAACTTTTTCTAAATTGGAAAACTAACAAGTCCTTAATTGCCAAAAGAAAATTTGTTGAATATTTGCATTTGCTAAACTTCTATCGTTGAAACAGCCAGAAAGCAGGTGAGGCAAATGCATTTACTCAACACATGCGTAGGCTGATATGAGTCGCTGCTGATAAGCAAAGAGAAAATTCTTTGAAACAACCAATGCTTAATGAGAAAATTTACATTCTTTGAATGGGGTCTAGGTTCTAATAAACATTATGATGAAGTTGGTTCTGGTCCCATGCACCCACCCCCCCACTCCCCACCACCCCACCCCCCCGCAACCCTCCACTTTTGTGGAGATTTCTCAAGACCCTTTAGGGAGTAAGGCTTACAAAAGTGTAGGAGAATTTATGCATGTCATGATGCCTATTTGCATACCACAGAAACTTGCTCAAAAGTGGACATTCCAAACAAAGCTCTTATAAAATGAGCTTTCTTCCCATCACCATGCCCAAATGTCAACAGCCAGCTGACACCAGGGCCAAGTACAGCACTGGGTGTACATTTTGCAGAGTAAATACTAAAGGTGAATATTTAAGGAAGAACTAACTCCAGCCTCCTCACATCACCATGGCAACCAGAGGTATCTTGTTCCAGCAAGTCAGCCAGCCACTGTGATCTTTAGCCTTGGCTCACAGTACCTAGGGAGTCTTCTCTAATCTCTTTTTTAGCTTTTAGCATCTTGTTCAATGTAGCCTGATGTCAAGCACTAATCGATGGGGCAAATGCTGACTAAGCATCACTTACTGATGCAGTGTTTCTCGATGAGACAAAAAAACACCTACATCAAAATCACTAGGGGTGCTTATTAAGAATGCCAATTCTAGCCCACCCTAGGCCTACTGAAACTCTTCTGGACTCTGCAGCTTAGTAACCGCTGCACGTGATCCTTATGCCCTCAAATTTGGGGATTACTGACCGAGGGGAAAAGTCATAAAGTAGTGGTTCCCAAACTTTGCTACACAATAGGATAATCTAGAGATCCCTTTAAAAATATCAGTGCTTATCTCTGACCTCCAGATATACCAAGTAATTGGTAGGGCTGTGATTTGGTCATTAAGAGCTTTAAAAGCTCTCCAGGTGATTCTCATATATAAGAACACTGGGGATCTGTCAGGGAGGATTGTAGGTCATCAACTGGTAATTACTTAACAGACAAGGAAATAGAAGATGCCAAATGGTAATAATATTGTCTAATCCTGAGTTGTTTTCACTCTAAACTGCTTATGTCATTTCACCAGGAGCCCCTGATAGTTCCAACACCTTTAACAGAAGTTTTGAGACTTTTAGCGTGTTGCCCTTGGTTTCATGTGGTTTTCAAAAAAGATCTGGGGCATACTTCTCTGAGACTCATGTGAGCTAGCACAGGCCCGTGGCTAACTGAACCACTTGTAAACTGAGGTGGTATCTACCCATGCAGCTGTTCAACCATTTTGACTTTAGCCATTCACTTGACAAATATTGGCTAATTAATTCAGACTTTGGGGCAGCCCCAGTGGCGCACAGGTTTAGCGCCGCCTGCAGCCCAGGGCGTGATCCTGGAGACCCTGGATAGAGTCCCACGTCGGGCTCCCTGCGTGGAGCCTGCTTCTCCCTCTGCCTGTGTCTCTGCCTCTCATTCTCTCTCTGTGTCTCTATGAATGAATAAATAAAATCTAAAATAAAAAAAATTCAGGCTTTGCTCACTGATATGAAAAAACAAGCTGTGGACTTGATAACCTATATCACGGGATTCAGGGGCTATCTCTCCGGGGATATTATTTTACTAATTTTTCTCTTTTCAAATTAATCTGTCAACTCAGCCAAAATGTTGAACAGAATAATCCTATGTATGTATGACTTAGATCCATAATTGTCTTCTGGTCTCCCAAAACTACTTATTACACAGTCAGAATAAATGCCTTGGGGGTGTTTTAACAGTGCCTCCTGCCTTCTCAGGGTACTCTGTACCGTCAGGTGGCTAAGCTGTTTGCATTCTTAAGAAACTGCAGAGTGCTCATCTGAACTATCCTGCACATCTCCCCCCTCCTTTTAACATTTAAGGAACTCCAAAAAAACTCTCCTGGGAAGCTTGCCTAGTCTCCTAAAATGGATATTTCAAATGGCTCCTATTATTTCTTACCTAAATACTCACCTTTAGTAATTACTCTTCAAAATGCACACCCAGTCCTGTAGCTGGGCTTCATGTCAGCTGAGTGGATTCTGAACTAATAGTCTGCCTTGTAGGTCTACTCACCTCGACTTTTGTGTAAAGGAGTCTTCTTCTCAGGGTAGTGTTACACTATTTGTTACTGACGTTATTTAACAGGGCAGCACTATTATGATTCGTGTTTAGTGGTGATTATTGTATCAAAAACCTATTATGGTGCCAGATATGATGAAAAAATCATTCTGATGCCTAACCTAAATGTTTTCTGTAGAACAGTTTGAACTCTGAAAGGCTATTACCTATTTGAGTTTTCAAAACATATTATATGCTCCTTAATTTTAGAAAATAAAGGGGAAAAAGGGGGAAGATAGTTTTAAGTGGTTTCTTTTAAAAATTACATGAGATAGTGATAGCCAAATAAAAATTGTGCCTTCTGTGTGCCAGCACTTATCTGATCACTTAAAATCATCTAATTACTCAAGTTTGTTATTCTAATATTATTATAAGAGGGTCAAAGTAATAAGAGCCACATTCCACCCTCTGTGCAGATGAGCACTGATCACAGCCAAGCACAGAAAAGTGTAAGCAAGAGACGGGAAGGAGGGGGAGGTGAGGGGACCTGGCGGTGGGACTGGCTAACTAGAGTCAGGGTTGCAATTTTTTTTTAAGATTTTATTTATTTATTCATGAGAAATACATGAGAGAGGCAAGAGACATAGGCAGAGGGAGAAGCAGGCTTCTGTGGGGAGCCCGATGCGGGACTTGATCCCAGGACCTGGGATTACACCCTGAGCAAAAGGCAGATGTCTGCTCAACCACTGAGCCACCCAGGTGCCCAGCAATTTTTTTTAATATTTCTCTATTTGGGGTGCCTGCATGGCTTAGTTGGTTAGGTGTCTGTCTTCAGCTTAGGTTGTGATCCCAGGGTCCTGGGATCAAGCCCACATGGGGCTCCCTGCTCAGCAGGGAGTCTGCTTCTCCCTCTGCCTTCCCTCCATTAGTGCTCTCTCTCTTTGTGTCTGTATCTCTCTTGCTTTCTCTCTAGCTCTCTATCTCTATCTCAAATAGAAAACAAGTCTTTTTTAAAAAAAGATTATTTTAGAGAGGGAGAGAGAGTTGGAGGATGGGTAGAAGGAGAAGAAGAGGGAGAGAATCTCAGCAGACTCCCCATTGAGTACAGGGGTGGGGGTGAGGGCTTGATCCCACAACCCCAAGATCATGACCTGACTCGAAATCAAGAGTCAGATGCTCAACTGACTGAGCCACCCATGAGCCCCTGCATTTTTTAATCCTGGTGTTTGGGTATGTGGGGCTTTGGTGCAGGCAATGGTTAAGAGCATGGAGTTGGAGCCAGACACACCCAGGATCCAACCCATGCCCAATCACTAAGGAGCTAGGTGACCATGGGAAAATTCTATGATACCCTTAAGTCTCATTTTTGTTTTGTTTTTAATTGTTAAGAAGTCAAGAGTCAAGCTAACACTCACATATTTGTTTCCTAAGGCTGCCATAACAAAATACCACAACCTGGGTGACTTCACAGAAATGTATCTTCTCACTGATCTGGAGGCTTGGAGTTCAAGATCGAGAAGTCTTCTGAGTGGGTTTCTCCTGAGGCCTCTCTGCTGGGCTTGCAGGTGGCCACTTTCTTACTGTGCCCACACATGGTCCTCCCTCTGTGCGTGTGCTCCCTAGTGTCTCTCTGTGTGTCCAAATTTCCTCTCCCTATAAGGAGTCCAGGTGTGTTGCATTAGGGCCCACCCTAAGAGCCTTATTTTACCTTAATCACCTCTTGAAGACCCTCTCTCCAAATACAGTAACATTCTGAGGTATTGGGGATAAAGGCTTCAACATATAAATTTGGGGGAGGGACGCCTGGGTGGCTCAGTGGTTGAGCGTTGGCCTTCACGCTCAGGGCGTGATCCTGGAGTCCCGGGATCGAGTCCACATCGGGCTCCCTGCGTGGAGCCTGCTTCTCCCTCTGCCTATGTCTTTGCCTCTCAATCTGTGTCTCTTATGAATAAATAAATAAAATCTTTAAAAAATAAAAAATAATTTGGCGAAATACACTTCAGCCCATAACAGTCTGTTTCATAATAGTGAGAATTTAAAGAAATAATGCATATAGGGGCAGCCCGGGTGGCTCAGCAGTTTAGCGCCACCTTCAGCCCAGGGCGTGATCCTGGAGACCTGGGATCGAGTCCTGTGTCGGACTCCCTGCACGGAGCTTGCGTCTCCCTCTCTCTCTCTCTCAATGTGTGTCTCGCATGAACAAATAAAATATTTTTTAAAATGCATATAAATCACTTAGCAAGATACCTGGACATAAATAAGGAAACGTCTGGGACGACGGAAGACATAAATGTCTTCACCTGGTGGTGTTACATAGGTCAGAACTCACTGAATTGCTCGCTTAAAATGGACATTTCATTACTTGTATATTATACCCCAATAAAGCTAATTTTAAAATATTAAACTGCTACCTATTAACTTCTCTACCTCAATGATGTGCCTTGAAAATATTTTAAAACATCATTCAAAGTATAACAAACCTGTTAGCCTGAACCCTTGGTGACTACCCCCAAAAGAGTCGCAGGCCAAAGTAGAATTATCCTAGAGTCTGGAGCTAAAAAAAAAGAAGTTCTATGCTTGAAGTGTTTGCATCTGTCAATATTCCCATAAAACTAAATTACCCAATGAGGCATTCTTCCTGGGAATATGTCATCTCCTCAAGGGAATTTTAGAACTATAGTTTTCCATAATGGGAGCTGAGTTCCCAGCATGTAACTGATGTTAATGGAAGACCTCAAGTATTTAAATTCACCGACTGTCTTAAGTGCCAGTTACTCTACTGGAGTTGATATAAAGAGACTTAAGAAGCTCCATTTGAAATGAAAGTGAAAAATATTGAAATTTTCCCCTGCAGATTTTGAATAGCATCCAAGTTAAATTATCATGAAGACAACAACAACATGTCCTAAGGGACTTAATTTTCAGCCTTGGCTTCCTAGTCTACATTTATCCTTGGGACATGGGGAGAATTTCTGAGCTAATGTTGGTAAAGACTTATGAAACTTCAGAGGTGGAGTTCTGCTAACCATAAAATCAGTAGTAAAATGACCAAGATTCTTTAAAATCTTCCTTTAAAAAACATGTCTTTGGTGAAGAATTGCTTTAGGGTATAATTTGGTGTGGAAACACACACACATATATATACTTACAAACATAATAGACTTCTACAGTGCTTTGCACATGGCCAAAAGGTGTTTGTTGTCCAAATGAATAAATATGTTGTTTGACGAGATGAATGAATCAACAAGACAGCAGGATTAAAACAAGCACAGATGCCCTTTTATTATAAACATGCAACTCTAAAACCCGGAATTGGCTAAATCACTATAAGCAGGGAATACCCTCCCATGGGCAACCATTGAGACCCACATCACACACAGGGCCTAGCAAATTACACACAGCGATAAATGTTTGCAAGCTGAATCATTAAATGTAAGGTCAGTGTGGAAAATATTTTTTTCAGTGTCTGTGATAGAAAACTGCCTTCTACTTGAAATCACCTTGTGATAAGCTACTTCTGGCATGGAGGAACTAAAACTTATGTAGTCAAATTAGTTTTCCCTCTACAGAACTGCATCCTGCAGAGACAGGAGCCAGAGGGGTTCTGTAGCAGGAGCTCTTTTGGTGATTCATGGAGCAGTGCTGCTGAGAATTCAGCCTGCAGACAGGTTGTCTGGGGGGCCTGTTAAATACAGTGTCTGATTTAGTAGGTCTGGGTGCAGTAGGTCTGCACATCTAACAAACTCTCAGGTGATGCCCAGATGGGGTCCATGGAACACACTTGGGGCAACAGGGTTTTAGAGGAAGAGGGAGATTCCTGAATCAACAAGCAGACTAAGCAGGTACAGGTGATGGGAAACACTGGAGAACACGGGTTATATGACCACACATGAGTCACTTAACTTTTCTGATTCCAAATTGTTTCATGAGGAAAATGGGTGATGATGATCATGATGATGATAGGATGATAACACATCATGGACACCTCCTGAGAATTAATGAATAATTTAATTTAAAAACATAGGCACATGCTCCATACATAGCCTTTGCTCTGCAAACGCTCACTAATCACTGGACAAGTGCAGGTCACATGGTCTTTGTAGGTCAGAGGAATCCATCCCTCATCCCTCTTTGTGCCAGGACAGTACTTTCCTACTGAACAGGTGCTCAGGCAGTGCTTTCTCAGTCTAGTTAGTAAGCAGAACAATTCATTCCTGTAGAGACACTGACACCTGGACGGTGCTCCCTGTGGCCAACAGGAGAGAATCATCATCGAGAAAGTAGTCACTTTGGGGGAAGTCACACTTGGGGGAACTTCCAGGCTCCTCTGAGCTGGCAGTGGAATACAGAACCAGCCCCTCCATAAAAGTACCTGTTAGTATAGCTGATCTTTCATATCCTTCAGTATAAACCGTGTCCAAAATCACCCCTTTGATACAAAGCTGGGCCTATCTCGGAGGGTGACTCAGCTGCTCTGGGGCACAGCCTGCAGGGGTGTGATTAGTGCCACAGAGACCCAGGTCATCCTCCTGATTCTCTGACTCCAGCCTGGAGCCGCCTATATTGCCCTGAATGATGCTCTGCTGAAGGTCAGGTGAAAGTCTTGTGAAAACTTGTGGAGTACAGAACAAAACTCCCAAGCAGCACAGCAGGAATGCAGGTAGAGGACCCTGAGAATTCACCCAACACTTCATCTCAATCTTAACATCTCATTCTGGTGAGCAGTCAGACATGAAATCTGTTAGCACCTTCAGAAAGCATGGTTTCATCAACTTTCAGGAAATATCCTGAATAAATCTTCGCTAAAACAAAAATATCTTTAAAAATCTTCTCAAAGTATTAAAGCAAAGGGTTAATAAAGATATTCCCTCCCCCATGTCCACCCTATAATCTGTAGGTCCCAGGAGAGAAATGAAGAAGCCATCCTTTTACTAAAGGATTTTATTGTCAACCTAGATGGTCATTGTTCCCATTCCATTTCACAGAATAGCTTAAAATTTACTTCAATTTTATAAATTATATTTATAGATTTTCATGATATAGGCTTTAATTCATTGCTCATGTTTTGCCAATTTTCTTCTTGACAAATATTATAAGTCTGGATTTCTCTGTAATTCACGATTCCAGGATCATTCACTATTTGTCAGGATATATTCTCTATCATCTTGGGATAGAATATGTCAGAAAAACAATAAGACTGTTTATAAGTGTTACCACTTTTTACTCTCCAACTTTTGTTGGGGAATTGGTTATGGTATAAAATGTCTGAATTTGGGGGTGCCTGGATGGATCAGTTGGTTAAGCAACTACCTTCAGCTCAAGTCATGATCCTAGGGTCCTGAGATTGAGCCCCAAATCAGGCTCCCTGCTTAGCAGGAGGGTCTGTGTCTCCTTCTCCCTCTGCCCCTACACTCATGCTTTCTTTCTCATACTTTCTCTCTCAAAATAAAATAAAATAAAATAAAATAAAATAAAATAAAATAAAATAAAATAAAATGTCTGAATTTAGTATAAGCTCAATTACTGCTAAGCTGACACAGCCTGCATCTTGATACCTTCAGAAGACCATGAATTGTTGGGAGGATGTTTCTAGTGGCAAGAAACAGATTATCTTGAACCCTTTCCCCTTTTTTTTTTTTTTTAGTTGTTTATAATAATTTAACACTATTTTTACATGACCTGGACCCACACCCTTCTGTAGAGATTTTGAGACTTTTTTTAAAGTAAGTTGTCTTTTCAAGACCCTGGCTGGCTCAGTCGATGGAGCATGCAATTCTTGACCTCAGGGTTGTGTGTATGATCCCCAAATTGGGTGTAGATATCTCTTAAAAATAAAACCTTAAAAAAAGAGAGAGAGAGAGAGAGCAAAGGGGAAAAAAAAAAAGTATTTTTCCCTAAATTGCTGACATAGCTCTATGGAGACACAGAAGTGCCCTTAACACACAAGTTTCTTATGTTTTCGCCAGATAGAATGTTTTTAAATTCAAATCCATTGTCTTTGCCAAATGTCCTACAGCTTATATATAATCGCTTCCATCTAATTAATCAATTGGCTCATATCAAATAAATGATTCTATGCTGCAAGTCAGCTACCTAGAGGTACAATTTGCATTTAATTAATCATGGAGGATTCACCAGAAAGCAAATAGATTTTTTTCCAGCTTTACTGAGATATGATGGACATATAACATTGTATAAGTTTAGGGGCAGCTCCAGTGGTGCAGCGGTTTAGCACCGCCTGCAGCCCAGGGCGTGATCCTGGAAACCCGGGATCAAGTCCCACATCAGGCTCTCTGCATGGAGCCTGCTTCTCCCTCTGCCTGTGTCTCTGCCCCTCTCTCTCTGTCTCTATGAATAAAATAAATAAAATCTTTAAAAAAAAAAACATTGTATAAGTTTAAAGTGTGCAATGTATTGATTTGATACACTTATATATTACGAAATGATTACCACCATAGTGTTAGCTAACACTGCCATCATATCATATAATTACCACTTCTTTTCTGTGGTGAGAACATTTAAGACTTATTCTCTTTAAAAAGTTTCAAGGATGTAATATATTTTTGTTAACTATATTCACAATGCTGTGCATTAGATCTCCAGAAGTTATTCATCTTCTAACTGGAAGACCAACATCTCCCCATTTCTCCATAGCACCCCCAGCTCTTGGTGTCCACCTTCTACTCTCAGTTTCTAGATCAACTTTTAGATTCCACATATAAGTGATAGCACACAGTATTTTCTCTGTCTCATTTATTGCCCTTTGCATAATGCCATCGAGTTCCATCTGTGTTGTCACAAGTGGCAGGATGTCCTTCATTCCCATAGATGAATCATATTCCATCATATATAAATGTATGTATATATACACACACACGCATATGACGTATATATCCCATCTTCTTTATTTATTGATGGACACTTAGGTTGTTTTCATATCTTGGCTATTGTGAATAATGCTGCAGTGAACATGGGAGTACAGGTATCTCCTCAAGGTCCTAATTCATTTCATTTGGATATATACCCAGAAGTAAGATTGCTGGGTCATACGGGGTTCTAGCAAATAGATTTTTTAGTGAATTTTTCCATTGCTGTAATGATGAATTCCTTGTTTATTTATTTTTTTCCTTGTTTAAATAAATACTGTAAAATAGCATTTAAAATAAATAGCCATGCTGTATGGTATATACTGTCAGTCCTCACCATCCTGCTTGTGTGTTGAAGCAGAAACAGGTTTTCTAAAGAAAATATGAAATCTATTCAGGCACGTTGCTCAGCCCTCCTAGCTTTGGTTCCTTCATTGTCACAAGGGAACCTTCCTTCTACCTCATCTGGCTGGTCGTCAAGCATGTAGAATTCCCGTTAACTTTCAACCAAGCACAGATCCCCATATATTCTGACCAGAGAATTGAACCCTGGAACTCTCTGCTGCCCAATTCTCACACATGTCCAGTCTTAAGAAATAAAGAATATGAAGACTATGAAGACTACACTGTCCACCTTTCCTGCACGTGTTCTAAATCTTACTCTTTTTTCAAGACAGATGGCTAGCAAACTACAGATAGGAACTCTCTGCTTCTGTCCTTCATAGATCTGCTTTTACTGGACTCTGCCCCTTTTGGATTGTGAGGTTCTGAGGCTTATCTTCTAGCTGAGATTCTCAGTTTCTTTAAGATAAGGTCTAAGTCCTCTTTGGATACCAAATCCTCTTACTAGGGCTTAGCATAGCACATTACATAAACCAAGGGCTCCATGCAGCATCTCAGTTTGATTCATTTTGCATTTCAGTTCTCTGTGGTGTGATATGAAGAGCACTTGACTATGAGCTGAGAGACCCAGGTTCTAGACCTCACCCTCCAGGATCCAGCAGCATGGGCTTGGATGAGGACTTGCCTGTCCTCTCCTAGATCTATTTCCATATCTGAAAAAAGGACATTATACTAAATGAACTTTAATGTCTTTTTTAGTTTAATATTTTTAGCATCTCCAACATTAACTACTGTTCAATACTTTAATAATTTAAATACATGTTGCAATTAGTATCATAATTTCTCTACAAATAGCAATGTTAATATTATTGCTTGAAAAAGCAGTTTACCTTCTTAATAAAACTGGGTAGTTTCAATTGTATCTGTTTTGTAGAGGACAGGGCTGAATTTTAGTTTGAAATATCAGTGATTCAAAATTAATGAGCTCCAAGTTCATGAAAAGTTTCCATTTGAAAACAATTGAGATGTTTAATGACCTTGAAATTGACTTTAGTCCATTTTTTTCTGTGTTTCTACATTCATTCTTCCTCTTGACAATTTTATATTAGCAATGGAAGTTAAAAATTGGCCAAAACTGCCCTTTTTTGCCTCATTTATGTTTAAGCAACAACAAGTGCCCTATTTTTTTAACCAATAATAAGATAGATTCTATCTGAATAAACCACAGCGGTAGGGACACCTGGGTGGCTCAGCGGCTGAGCGTCTGCCTTGAGCTCAGAGCCTGATCCAAGGGTCTGGGAATTGAGTCCTGCATCGGGCTCCCTGTGAGGAGCCTTCTTCTCCCTCTGCCTATGTCTCTGCCTTTCTCTCTGTGTCTGTCATGAATACATAAATAAAATCTTAAAAAAAAAAAAAAAGAAACACAAGGGTAAACTGTTGACTTTTGCATTTCACATAGTTGATATTATGAACAATTTTAAAGAAAGCATATTAATACGACTAAATCTGTTCCTAAATCCAAAGCCCACACCTCCTTTGCCAGTTTTTCATACCTTGAATGTGGCTCTAGAATGCTATGAGATTTGTGAATATAGTTGAAAGACTGAAAAGTTCTCACCTCCATAGACGATTTATTCTGGCATCAAAGACAAAGAGCAGTCCTCCTCCTCCCCAACTTTCAATATTTTATATTCATATGTTGACTTCTGTAGAATGCTGTAGGTACACTCACCAGGCACAGAGACGCTACTAAAGAAAACCTGATCTGACTCATTCTTTGGTGGAAAAGAAACTCATTTCATAGTGATACCACTTTGTTGAGCACCCCAGCTTTTCAGGCACCTGCAGTAGGTTAGAGCCTTCTTTCCCAACCAGCCCCTCTGTGGGCCCTCCATTCCTCTTTCACCTGAGAGCCTGTTATGTCTATGAGCAGAGTTGTCACTTCTTGTATGATCTCTTTTTTAAGCTAAATACCCCATTTCTTTTTATCTCTCCCTCATTCCCCCTAGTTTCCCTACATTTCTCCTGCTCACACTGTTTGGTTACTTCTAGATTGTCCATTTCTCCATTATAATAAGGCATCCTGAATGACACTATTTTCTCAAGCTCTGGTTCAGTAAATTCAGGATGAAAGTAAAATATTTACTTCCCTGGCTCTGGACCCTGTATTATTATTCCAAAACCCCAAAATGGCTTTTGGAAGGTTTTGTGGCTCACTTTGTAGACACAGTCAACTGCAACCTCTGGTGATTTTTTTTTCCACAAACTTTTGCTAAACCAAGTCTCACCTCTCTGGCAGTTGTGTAGCCAATTTCTTAAACCAATGTTGAGGGATTCCTATTTATCTATATTTTACTCATCTTCTTGACATTAGTCTGAAATTTTAAACTTTGAGGGACTTTTTGTTCTCTTTTTTTTTTTCCTGATATTCATTGTACAAAAATCCTTTCTAGCTATTTTAATTGGGAAAATTTGATGCGATATTTTCTGATTATTTAAGCCATTGATAAAGCTGCTGAAGAGAGTAATACCAGATAAATCAGTATCCCTTTACCAAGTTCATCTCTATCTTAATCAAGATTCTTGGTATAATTTTTCAACCAGCTAAGAATTTGCCTAAGTAATTATCATCCAGCTCACATTTCTTTGTCTGTCTACAAGGTTATCAATGATACTTTGTCAAATACTGTGCCAAAAGTATTCCTCTGGTCGAGGCTAATGAACTCTATCAAAATGAGTCTGAAATGCCCTATTCTTATTGTTTCTACTGACTGCCATTTCTTGTCCCCAGTGACAGCAAAATTATGGGTGTCAGAATCCCTCCCAGTATTTTGTCTGTGACTGATATTAAGTTCACTAGTCTGTTATTTCTAGATCCATTTTTTTCCAAATTTTTTAAATTAGAAAAAATATTAGCCAAGAATTATGCTACACTATAACAACATATTATCTAATACCCATGTACCACATTTCAAATATCTTACCACATTTAAATCTCACTAACATGCTTAGAAAGTCAATGTCAATAAGGGTTGAGGATACATGGAGGGAAACATCCCAAAGACAACAGAACAGATAACAAAGACAAAGTGGATTTTGAAGGAAGAAGCAAGGGGATCGTTGGGTACGAAGCATGGGAGTGGAACTTTGCAGAGTATTCTGGCCAAAGTAGAGAATCTGAGATGGAAATATTTAAAGATTGATTGATTACAGAGAGAAAGAGAGAGAGAGAGAGAGAGAGAGAGAGAAATCATGAGTGGGGGAGGGGCACAGAGAGAAGGAAAGAATCTCAAGCAGACTCCCCACTGAGCACAAAGCTGGACACAGGGCTCCATCCCAGGACCCTGAGATCATGACCTTAGCTGAAACCAAGAATCAGACATTCAACCAACTAAGCCACTGAGATGCCCTGAGATGGGAATATTTATAAAACAAGGTAAGAAGCTGAACAGAAATTTTTTTTTAAGATTTTATTTATTTATTCATGAGAGACAGAGAGAGAGAGAGAGAGGCAGAGACACAGGCAGAGGGAGAATCAGGATCCATGCAGGGAGCCCAGTGTGGAACTCGATCGTGGGACTCTAGGATCACACCCTGGGCCAAAGGGAGGTGCTCAACTGCTGAGCCACCCAGATGTCCCAGCTGAACAGAAATTATACAGAAAATGGGTGGTAAACAACACTGGAGTCCAGATTTGACACTGATAGATAATAGGGGGCAAAAGTAGGTTTTGGGGAGAAGAATTATGTAAAGAATCAGGAACTGTTAAATACATTCCGGACATAGGAGCTATGTGTTTGAATTTAGGACAGGGTAGTTATGAATAAAATCTGTTGTAGACGAAGATTACACTTCACTTGAGGATAGTTTGAGAATGAGAGGTGGAAGGAAAAGAGAATTCAAAAATTAAGAACTCTGGGACACAGGAACGCCTGGGTGGCTCACCAGTTGAATGTCTGCCATTGGCTCAGGGCGTGATCTCCGAGCCCAGGGATCGAGTCCTGCATCAGGCTCCCTGCATGGAGCCTGCATCTCCTTCTGCCTGTGTCTCCGTCTTTCTCTCTCTCTCTCTCTCTCTCTCTCTCTCCCTCTCTCTCCCCCTCCCTCTCTCTGTGTCTCTCATGAATAAATGAACAAAATCTTAAAAAAAAAAAAAAAAAAGAACTCTAGGACACAATAGCCAAAGGACTAGGAAGACACATAGCCACTCAGAGTCATGGGAAAGCCAGGAAAAAACAAGATTTTAGGAGGAAAGGAAATGAGATTAGCTTTGAACCTTGGTTGTTTTTTTTTTCAATTACATAGTGGTATAAAAAATATAATTGCAAGCTTGGAAAAAAGAAAACAAAATAAAAACTCATCTGATCTGCCACCTAAACACATAATTATTATCATTTTGGTATATTTCCTGCAGGAACTTTGTAGATGGTTGAGCTCACATGCTGTTTCATTTATTACTTTATCTATAATATTACACTTATTTTCCATGTGGCTAGATGGAACTAAACTAATTTAATAGCTTTTTAGTATTTATCAAATTAATTTATCATAAGTTACTTAATTCTTTTGCTATTGGTCATTAAATTCTTTTCAATTTGAGAAGAGGAGAGCAAGGAACATCCTTATGCTTCTGGCTTTTTAAAAAATATATCTTGAATTAATTCTTATGTTGGATTCCTAGGAGTAGACTTCCTGGATCAACATATAAGTATACTTCATTATTCCTAAAACATTTATTAATTTGCTTCCCAAAGAGAGTAACAGTTGCCACTTCCATCAGCAGTGTTCAACATTTAAGTCTTGAATGTTAATGAGATGTTTACATTGTAATGGCATATGGACTGTTGAGAGTGAGAGACACTGAAGTTGAAAATATAGATTTAGAACTTTTTCAAGTATAGATAATAAATAAAATCTAACAGACCACTTCTCTAGGGGAGTGAATAACAATGGAGAATTTGGGAAGATGAACCTTAAAGCAATTTCTAACTTCTCATTTTACAGATGAGGTGCTCAGAATGAAATGGCTTGTCTAAGGTCATACGTATAACAGATAATGAGGAGACAGGAAGGTCATGAAAGAGAACCATAAAAGTGCATTGCCACAGAATTAAGGAGTAAAACTTGGTCCAACAGGAGGTGATAGCACCACTGTGTCCAAAAACAACAGAAAAAAGAAGAAAGCGAGAGAGAGAGAGATAAACTCTTGGATTTGGAAAAGGAGTGGCCTCTGGCTTACTAATTCTCCTCCGATTATCCTTTAGCACAGAGAACTGGATGTTACCCAGCTCTATAGAAAGACTCTTAAACATTTACAAGCACATAAACATTACAAATTGTCTAGTTCTGCCCCCAGGTAACAGTCACCGGCAATAAAAGAGGAAAAAATCAGCATTTTTTATGACTCTGGCCACCTATAATTTATTACTAGCCTTAGGCTTGTGAACTATTAAAAAAAAAAAAAAGGCTAGTTAACTTAATAGTACATCCAATCATGGGACCCCTGGGTGGCTCAGCGGTTGAGCATCTGCCTTTGGCTCAGGGTGTGATCTCGGTCCCGGATCATGTCCCATATCCGGCTACCTAGAGGGAGCCTGCTTCTCCCTCTGCCTATGTCTCTGCCTTTCTTTCTGGGTCTCTTAAGAATAAATTTTAAAATATTTTTAAAAAATAGTTCATCCAATCAGATATTTTCCTTTCATGCATTTTGGTAGATGACTTCACCCAGCAGAACAGTAAAAAGAAAATTGGACCAATAAAATCTTAGTTTGCAGTATAGACATAAAGGATCCAGTGTCAATTTCTCTTCTACCAGTATGATCCTTTAGATATTTTCAGACATTTAGGACCCTCTAGGAAAGGGCAAGTCAAAATAAATTGCATTTTGTCTTCAGGATTCCAGGCACAGGAAGAAATTAGCATTCCCAGGAGTGTAGAAAATGAAAGCAAACATGTCTGAGATGAGTAGGGTCTAGGAAGCTGCAGTTACCTACCACATGGTTCTCTTTCATGTCTCTTGTCACTCCAACCCCCCAATTTCATGGGCCCCTGACAGTGCTAAACGTCTATGTTTATGGCTCAGGGCTCATGTCACACTTTTCATTAACTTTTACAATTCTTGGCATTTCCTCTTTAAAGTGATATTTCTCTCGCGCTTAGATTGTCACTGTGTTGTGTTGTTCACACTCTGCTGGGTGCTGAGAAAACCTCAGATTAGAAAAAAAAAAAACATTTGCTGGGTGGGTGGGTGGGGAGAATGCCAGATTAAATTATTCATTTCAACTGTATGTGCAAGATAAACGAGTGAGCAAATACTGAAAAATGTTTCTCATAAAATGCCCATGTTGATGACAGAGGGGGGAAGGGGAATCTGTTTTGTAGAGAGCATAAAAGAAGAAGTATCTCTGCTTTATCTTTTAAATTACATTTAATTTAATATTAATTTAATTTCTAATTTTTTGGTGTGTTTTACTTCTTTTTTAAGATTTTATTTATTTATTCATGAGAGATACAGAGAGATAGGCAGAGACACAGGCAGAGAGAAGCAGGCTCCCTGTGGGGATCCCAGGACCCAGAGATCACAACCTAAGCCAAAGGCAGCTGCTCAACCACTGAGCCACCCAGTGCCCCTTTTGGTGTGTTTTGAATTGCATGTTTCTTAGAAAAATAATCAGAATAAAAAAAATAATAATAATAATCAGAATAACCCCAAATTCCTGTTGGTCCTCAACTTCCTAGAGATGCAGTAACCTAGAAAGTCAACTGACTGTTAGAGAGAGAACTCGGGATCCTACGTGCTTACATCAGGGTCTAGAGAGAAAGGATTTCCAGAATCCTTGCGGAATCATGACGACGATGTCAGGACACTGGGCAAGTTTCCAGTGGTGGCAGCCCACAAACCTGTCTCCCTTCATCAGCTGCTTCCCTCGTTGGGATTATCACACCCTGCCCATCTATAGAGTGGGTATGCATTATTACTCACCCTCTATTGAACAAATGCCCATTTCTCCTCCAGGCTCTTGCGATCTGAGTCACCAGGAAAGTTTTCCAACTCTATCAGTTGTGCCAGGAGGAAAAATAACTTTCACAAATCCTTTATCTCCTTCAGAACTTTTATGGATCGCTTTTTTTCCTCAAGAGGGAAAGCATGCCAGGCTGGGTGATTATAACCCCCGAGAAGGGAGTGTTTCCTATGTTCTGTTTCCTCCCCTTGGCTCACTTCAAAGGTTTCTGATCCACAGAGAGGAGTATCCACAGAATGCTGCCCCTCTGCTTGCAGGGCTGATTGTGTGAGGCTGTGACTAGTTGGAGACTCTGGGGTACAGCAGACAGTGTGGCTGTCAGGACTGTTCTCCAGATCATATGCATTTTTAATTAAAGATGTGTTATATACTTCATGTTCTCTTCCTCCTGAATTCATAATGTCAGTAGAGAACCCGAATGGCCAGGCTTAATTCAGAACCCTCTAATTTGACGAATTAAATGGAAGATGACCTGCTGGATTGATGACTTAGAAATTATTTGATTCTTCAAATACTTAAAAATCGGACAACTTACGCTTCTTAAAAATAATGCATTGCCTTTTCAGAGAATACAAAAATAGACATGTTAAATATAAGATACACAGAAGGTATTTCCCTCCTACAGTGGCTCCTTTTCATATTTTATAAGCAGAACTTTAATCACTGAAATTTATAATCATGAGAGAGCAAGGAGACAAAGTTGACACCTGAGAATACTTCCATCGAACCAGAATTTTGAGACTAAAGAGAGCATCTGGGGACGTCTCAGTGGTTAAGTGGTTGTGTCTGCCTTTGGCACAGGGCATGATCCTGGGGTCCTAGGATTGAGTCCCACATTGGGGTCGCTGCAGGGAGCCTGCTTCTCCCTCTGCCTATGTCTCTGCCTCTCTCTGTGTGTCTCTCATGAATAAATAAATAAAATCTTTCAAAAAATAAAATACTGAGATCATCTGTTCTTATCACAAAAATGATCAGTTAGGATTTTTTGTTACCATTTAGGACTTCAGAATTGAAATCCGGCTCAGAAATAGAGAAACATGAGCAAAATACTTTAGGTGAAAAAACATGATGTCTTTGTCTATTTAATTAGCAAGAAAGTGGGGGAAGGTAAAACTCCAGTAATTAGACATGGAAAATTGTTTAGTGTTATATTTTGCTTCTGAAAGTTTCAATGTGAGGAAATCAATTTTAATATATCTTTTCAGGAAACAGAGTTTAGTCAAAATGACGGTTTCGAAATCTAAAGGTATCTGCAGATTTTTTTTTTTAAGCACACTTTATCTGTGTTGGTAGAGTTAGTGATAATAGGTGTAGTAAGGCAGGATGACATTTGGATCATGACAGGGCTGGATGCGATTTCTAACACATTTTTATTCACAAGCTAAAGGTGTTATTTCTGAGAGAATGTTAATTTAATTATCACTCTGCATTCCCTTTTCATTTTTCTAGTCGAACACTCAGTTGTAGCAAGTTGGCATAAAGTTATGAAAAATATCCACACTCAGAGCATCTTTTAAAAAAATCATTGTTGGCTTTATGTTGGATCACTTGCTATGTCTGACCTTCAGAGCTGAGCTATGAAGTCATGGAATTATTTGATCATGGTTGAACCTCAGTAGTTTTAATTAATCCAATACCAGCAGCTATCACATAGAAATGAAAAAAAATATGATGACATGATCTAAGTTGTGGAAAATGTATCATCCGAAATCTAAAAGCTTATAAATGTTTGTAATAGCATATTTAACCAGTGGATGTGGGTGGGACATGGCTCAGTATGAGAAGCAGCACCCACACAGGACTTAATTTTCTTTTGAAAAAAAAATTAAGATAGACCTCTCCAGGGCACCTGACTTGGTGCATGGTGTAAGTGTAAGGGGTATCAATAGTGGTCTCTGGCAGCCCCAGGACATGGTATGGGGCTGTGGCTTCCTGGCCCAGCTCTGCCACTACTGCCTGACTGTCCTGCCTCAGGGTAATAATGTGAGACCCCGAGAGCAGAGCAATGTGAATGGGATTGCCAGGCACCTGGTTAAATCAAAGCTATTAAACATGCCTCACTTTAATGGTCTCGAAACTTCCCCTCAAAAGTGAATTAATGAAGAGGGAAACCCTGAGGATGTGGTTAAAAACGACTATGAAAGTTAATAATAGGCTGCTGTTGATCCCAGCAGGACTGTGACCAGAAATGAATTAGCAGTAGGGGACATGTTCTCTGATATGCGAGGGTCTGCACTAAAGAGCCAAATGAGGAGTGAAAGAGATTTAGTGTTCTCAAATGCTTGTTTAGGCTCTGTTCAAAAGCCCTGAAGAACAGTGTAGGTCTTGGAAATAAACATGATGACTTGGTAGACAATAAGCTTGCTTTGTTGTCGTTTGTGTGGTCCACACAGTGAGTCTGGGGCATCTCATGCAAAAAAATGCCCAACCAAGGACTCACACATCCTAATCGCTACAAGCAGGTAATTTAAGACAAATGAAGAGCACCTGCTTCATTTAATGGAGAGTCATTTTCTGCTCATTGTGTCTATGAAAGGAATGTGGGTCTTGAGATGTCAGATCTTCCAGTTTTTCAAGATAAATCAAAAGGCTGGAATTTCATGTAAAATTTCTCAATGGTTGCAACTAATTAAAAAAATGTTCCTTGTTCTGTGGGCCAAACTGACATGCTGTTTTTAGCTGTGTGCACTCTCCGACCTAGGCGGTGTGGGCATGATTCTGTTCTCCGTAGAGAGACGGAACAGCAATCCCTATTCTACAAACTGGAAAGGTGACGAGCCTGGAGCATACAGATGTGCCAAAGTCCTGCAGAGGGGCAACGAGGAATGGCCCAGAGAAGAAGTGGTATTGATCTAGGCCCTGCCAGAGCACAGGTAGGATTTAGAGGTGACTCAGTGAGGGGGCCGCATCCTGCCCAGAAGAGGAACGCACAGGCCGATTATGGATTATCAGAGTAGCAGTTAGCTCAGTGCGCTGCCAGCCTTCTGCTGTGGAGATGCCCCAGGAAAGAACCTGTGTGAGCATCCACACACATGCAAAACCGTCCCCGATGAATGGTGCAGTGTAGATGAAAAGAAATCATGAAAATTTGCAGCTATTAAAAAGCAGCTTTAGATTTTGCTGATCCTTATAAACCCTAGTGGAGCTGCCACTACTCCAAAAGTAGTCACCCATTTTCATCTGGGGAGTCACTGTACTAAAAATAAAAGCCCCTCACGAATCTTAAAGAGTAGCCTTTTCAATCAAATATATCAAGCTCTTTTCTATCCTTTTTTTCTTTAAGATTTTTATTTATTTATTCATGAGAGACACACACACACACACGGGGGGGGGGGGCGGGGGGGGGCAGAGACACAGGCAGAGGGAGAAGCAGGCTCCACTCAGGGAGCCCAACGTGGGACCCGATCCCAGGACTCCAGGATCACACCCTGGGATGAAGGCAGGTGCTAAACTGCTGAGCCACTCAGGGATCCCCATGGAAAGTGAGATTCTAACTGTTCTGTTGAGATTAGATAATGCTGAGCAGGTCTATCAAGAAAACAACGGTAACCCTAATTATGTCCTCGCAGGGCTTGACAGGAAGCTCGCATTATTGTTGTTGTTTTAATAAAATCCTTTTCTTAATTTTTTTTTAAATTTTAAGTAGTCTTCATGCCCAGCGTGAGGCTTGAACTCTTAACCCTGAGATTGAGAGTCCCATTCTCTACCAACTGAGCCAGCCAGGTGCCCCCAAGAAGTTCACATTGTTGACATCACATACCTTGGAACTGTGACTTCTCTAAATCTTCAAGTTCAGCTCAGTAAAATGTGCCCAAGTCTTATAATCATATCTCTAAGGAAAATGCTGCAGGATATGGGGAGTTGTCTTGATGGTTTAGGAAGTGGTGGTTTGTTTTAGCACCATTTATCCAAATTTTTATTTTTTTATTTTTATTTTTTATCCAAATTTTTAAATCCACCATCTTGCAATGCACCTCAACAGGGCTGCAGAGCCTGCATTTAAATCTAGTCACTGTACTTGACCCTAGTTTTCCACAAATGATGCAAACCTTCAGCACTTTTTTCTCTTCTCTTATTTAATGTATCTTACAGAAGCAATATGATAATTAATAGAGTGCTTTTGCATGGCAGGCATTCTACAACAACATTGTATCTCATTAATGTAAAATATATTGGGCTGGAATTCTACTTTTTTATGATCTGTGCAGAGCTCCATATATTGTTGGCACATAATGAATATTTATTAATAATGAAAATAAAGATGTTGAATTTAATGCAAGAACGTTATTTCAGTCTCATTAACCAATAGACTGGCTGCCTGCAGTAAAATTGAGCTTTAATTATTTTTTCAACATGACAAGTTCAAAGACATTTTTTTCTGATAAATTTGAAGCTTGTCTATTTTCTAGAACATAAATTATATTATGAATTAATTTTAAAATGACCTGCCCAAGAATCTGCTTTTAGTATTGCATATAAAGTTACTAGATATTCTTACCTACTCGCCTATTAACAACGTAATACAAATTAGGAGTTGAAGGGTAGGATAATGTTCATCAGATACTTGAAGACATTTATTGTGGCTAGAAAAATTTATTTTGTGTTGCTTTAGATAGACTGAGTATCAACTGAAACTGAATAGTAGATACCAGAGAGATAAAAAATTCAATTTAGGGCAGCCCTGGTGGCTCAGTGGTTTAGCGCTGCCTTCGGCCCTGGGCGTGAACCTAGGATCGAGTCCCGTGTCGGGGTCTCTGCTTGGAGCCTGCTTCTCACTCTTCCTGTGTCTCTCCCTCTCTCTCTCTGTCTCTCATGAATAAATACAATCTTAAAAAAAAAAATTCAGTCTAAGATAAAGAGACTTTCTAATCTTCCTAGACTTTCTGTCACTAATGATGCTTTCTTCCTTACAAAGTATTAGGCATCTTGTCATAAAGATAGTTACATATAGGCCAGATAACTGGATCCATGATATAATAAAAGATGTTATTAAATTGGATGTTGAACTGGTTAAGCAATTATTCTAAGATTCTATGATAATGAAAAGTTTTTCTAGGGCAAAGTTTTCACAACATTGGATTTGGCAATGATTTCTTGAATATGACATTGAAGACACAGACAAAAAAAACCCAGACATATTGGACTTATGAAAATTAAAACACTTTGTGCATCAAAAGATACTATCAACAGAGTAAAAGAGCAACCCATAGAATGGAAGAAAATATTTGCAAATCATGTAGCTGGCAAGGGATTAATACCCAAAATATAGAGAAAGCTCCTAGAACTCAAAATGAGAAAGAAACAACCTGAGTCAAAATTGGGCGAAGGACCTGAATAGGCATTTCTCTGTAGAAGATACACAAGTGGCCAGTAAGCACATGAAAAAATGTTCAGTATCACTAATCATTAGGGAAATGCAAATCAAAACCACAATGAGATACCATCTCACACCCATTAGTAAGGCTGCTATTAAAAAAAAAAAAAAGGAAATGACAAGTGTTGCTGAGGATAGAAAAACTGGAAATTTTGTGCACTGTTTGATGGAATGAATGTAAAATGGTGTGGCTGCTATGGAAAACAGTATGGCAGTCCTCAAAAAAATTGAAAATAGAACTAACTACCACATGATCAAGCAGTTCCACTTCTAGGTATATACTCAAAAGAATTGGAAGCAGGGTCTCAAATAGATATTTGTATACCTATGTTCCCTATGTTCATAGCAGCATTATTCATGTTAGTTAATAGATAGAAGCAATCCAAATGTTAGATGACTAAATACACAAAATGTGAGATATCCATACAACGGAATATTCATCTCCCTTAAAAGAGAAGGACATTCTGACACATGATACAACATAGATGAACCTTGAGGACATTATGTTAAGTGAAATAAACCAGTCACAAAAAGACAAATACTGTATGGTTCCTTCATATGAGGTAAATACTATGAAAATTAATGAAAGAGAATCTTGTTTAAAATGAGGTTAGGAGGCCAGCAGCAGGGGTTCTCAAGCCTTTCACACCTTGTTAATTGCAGACCCAACAGGGAAAGACCTACCTTGCATAGCCTTCCTTTGTTCTCAAGCTTGCCTGTGGTCTTGCCGTTCTGTGCTATTCCCAAACAAATCTATTTTTGCTGGCAAAATAACCAGCAGTTTTATTTGTTAAAGTTAACATTATAGTAGTCAAATTCGCAAATGCAGAAAGTAAAATGGTGGTTGCAAGGGGCTAAAAGAGGGGGAAATGGAAATTAATATTTAATGGGTACAGAGTTTTAGGGGCACCTGGGTGGCTCGGTCTGTTGAACTTCCAACTCTTGGTTTCAGTTCAGGTCATGATCTCATGGGTCATGGGATCAAGCCCCAAGTCAGGCTCAGCACTCAATGGGGAGTCTACTGGAAGAGTCTCTCCCTCTGCCTCTCCCCCACTGCTGCGTGCATGGGCACACACTCTCTCTAAAAAAATAAATATTTTTTAAATGGGCACAGGGTGTTAATTTTGCAAGACTAAAAGAATTCTGGAGATGGATGGAGATGATGGTTGTATAACCATATGAATGTACTTCATACCAGTAACTGTTCACACACAAAAAATGGTTATGATAACAAATTTTACTCTATGTGTATTTTACCATCATAAAAAAAATGGAAGAAACCAAGTCTTTCTTACCAACTGTATCATAAACCATTTTTAGAACAGCTGAAAAGCACAGCCTTCTTGCAGGTCAAGGCCAGCAAGAAATGATGCACTCTAATCGAAATCACCTGGATGCCGTGCAGGCGTCCTTAGTCTCTCCAAGTGCACAGGATTATCTCTGCAGGGAAATTACACATTCCAGGTTTCTTCACTTTAGAATCAACAACTTGTGCTGTGCTTGGCATTTTGCAAAATAAGAGTGTCTGGTTTTCTATTATTTGGGAATAATAGAAAAATAATAGTGATCATTATTGTATTAACCCTTTAAATGTTTGTGAAGAGTGTAGTTTCACAACCCTGTAGTGTTAACGATGGGTCTCATTTCCTAACCTGAAAATACTGCTTATTGATTTAAAGCTTTAAAGTAGCCATGGAACTAAATCTAGATCAAGCACAGGCCTAGCTGAACATGGGTGGAGTCCAACATATCAGGATAGAAGAAATAATCCACTTCCACATGGACTGGGTTTTCCCTTTGTTTTTCTCTTTCTGTGTTTCTTCTCTCTTAAATGATTAAGAACCTATATCCTCAGGCACCTAGGTGGCTCAGTCAGTTAAGCGTCTGCCTTCAGGCTCAGGTCATGAACCCAGGGTAGTGGAATCAACCCCCATCTCGGGCTCCCTGCTCAGGAGGGAGCCTGCTTCTCTGCCTACCCCTCCCTTGTCTCATGTTCTCTCTCTCTCTCTCTCTCTCTCTCTCTCTCTCTCTCTCCCTCTCTCTCTCTCAAAAATAAATAAAATCTTAAAAAAAAAAAAACCTATATCCTCATTGAATTACTCGAAGACCCAAAACATAGATGTTTAAAAGTGAAAATAGCAGTTTGTGCTCTGCCTATGTCATCCGGATATTAAGCATCCTGCATCCCTTGTTCTTCAGAGGGAAAAAAAGTAGTGTATTAATGCTGCACAATGATTTTATATCAATCACAAATAGAACATATGGATCAGGAAATATTACACAGCAACTGTAAACTATGTGAACAGAGTCTGACTAGAATTTAGTTGGCTTATTTTTCTCACACTTTTACTCAAATATAAAAACTAAAGAGGGGCAGCCCAGGTGGCTCAGCGGTTTAAGGCCACCTTCAGCCCAGGGTGCGATCCTGGAGTCCTGGGATCGAGTCCCACATCAGGCTCCCCGCACGGAGCCTGCTTCTCCTTCTGCTTGTGTCTCTGCCTCTCTCTCTCTCTGTGTGTCTCTCATGAATAAATAAGTAAAATCTTAAAAAAAAATAGTTACTTTAAATACTATTTTCTTTTAAATACGATCTTCCCCTTAGATAGTTTTTCCCTGTTTCTTATATCTCTCTTTTCTTTTCCCTTCCTTTCTTTCTTTTACTGGTAAATAAGCTTGCTTTCCTCACCACCACCACCACCTCTTTTCTTTCAAGGGGAAAACTACCCTTGATCAATCCACCAGCCAAAAAGGACTGGAAAATATTTTGGATCTCTCCAATAAAGAAAATGTTCACTATCTTCTGTTCACTTTTCTCCACTCTGACTCAGTTCTCAGTGCTGGTCCACTCCTTGCCATCCTGTGACCCCATTAATGGGCAGGAAACTTCTGTTCAGGGCTTCCTAAGTAGTGGGTCTGCAGTGATCCACTTGATCCTAGATCCACATGCCTTGCCACAGAGAAAACTAGAACAAGCAGGAGTCAGCGCTTTTACTGGTCTAGCCTCTTGCTTATCCTTTCAAAATAAATGTTTCAAGTCCTGATCGTTTCTTTCCTTTGGACTTGCTGCCTTAGTTGGCTACACCAGCTCCCTCCAAGTCAGCTGAACTCTTAAAAATTAAGCAAAACGGATGTGGCTAAGAGCTGAGAAGATGGTGAGTTGGAAGCATCAGGAATGAGTCTGGACAACCGCACTGGAGGAACCTGTCTGGTGGGACAGTGCTGGTGCCCCTGCAAGAACAAAGAGTGGTGGAGGCCTGGATTCCACATCAGCGAAGGCGCAACCAGTGACACTGTCACTCCGAAATCAGAGTGGCACACTTGGGGACATACGCTAATAACTCTGGTGCTGAGAGACTTGGTTTCTGTGGCAAAAATATAAAAGATAAAAAAGCAAAAATATAAAAGATTTTATTAAAAAAATATAAAAGGAGGATAGGACCTAATATTTTATCCATTTATGTTTGGTTTCATGTCAGCTTTTATTTATACCTCTCGCTACACTGGCAACCTGGGGGTCTAATACTATTTTTAACCTTTAATTTCAAAAATACAAAAGATTGGCTGCTACTGAGGCAGAGCATCTATTCTTGAAGGAGTGAGATATTTCAAAGTGTGCAAACGCTCCAGGGTAAGCCAGCTGGGGAATGCTACCAAGAAGAGGCTCATTTGATTCTCAAAAGAGGTGCAATATTTGGGATGGACATACACTAAAAAATAATCCTTCTTTATCTGAAATCAAAATTAATGGTATGTCCTGCTTTTCATTTGTTTGTTTGTTGTACATCTGGCAATCCTCCTTCAGCTGGGAACACTCACCCATATGTTTGTCATCTTTGTCCCATGCCATTAAATGATTGGATGCAGAACAGTCATGTCAGTATGTGTTACATTCCTGCTGGAAACCTGAGCCTGAGGATGACAGGAAGGAAGGAAGTTACAACACCCCATTCTGGTGAAGTTAGTAGCCAGCGCTTTGCACTTGGTGAATGTCCCAGAAATGTCTGTTGATGCTTGAGGGCATGAACGATGCTCTGCAGCTTTCACAGGATTGCTATGACAGAGTAAGTAGGAAACAATAGTTACAGATCACAGTGACTTCAGATTGTCCTTCGGGAGCTAGATGACGTGTGATAGAGTTTTTATTGGAGAAAAAAAAAAGATACCCTACAGAGAGCTAAGAATTTCACTTTGAGGGAAATAAATCTGATTGAACTAAAGAATCTTAACAGTTTGGCATGTGTCCCATTGCAATTGAATGGATTAAAAGCTGCAGTGCTGGCCCAGCAGTCTTTTTTATTTTTCCTATGTGAATGAAATTTGCCACTTTTTCTTAGGTGGTCTCCAAATGGAGGGGTTTGGGATTAAGGGGGAAAGTGCTGATCAGAGTATTTATCAGGCAATGAGGCTTTCATCAGGCTTTGAGCGGGGCCATGAGCTGGGGTTCAGCCTCAACAATGTTGGCACCATACAGCTCTTCACCGGTCCTCTTGAACATAGGTTCAACTCCAGTAAATTCAACTGTCGTTAATAAATGAGGAGACTGGGGTCGACAGAGACCCTTTAGACTGCCTGCCCTTCAGAAGCCTGTGGAGCACTAGATTCCATGTGCCCTGCCCGCTCCGGGACACCACCACCAACTCCCCCTTCATCCCTGACATCATCACCATCCTGTTTTACTCTCTTCAGGAGGAATCCATCAGCACACAAACATGCTGCTATTTCTCCCATCCTCAAAACAAAACCTTGGCCTACACTTCCCCTACCAGCTACTGCTCTCTTTTTTTTTTTTTTTTTTCACCGAAACTCCTAAAAAGGTTTTTCTAAACTGTCTCCAATTCCTCATAGCCTATTCTCTCTTAAACCTGCTCTAATCAGACTTTCCATTCACCCACCCTCAGTCCCCTGATACTGTTCTTACTCAGTTCACCAACAACTCCATGTACTAAATTCAATGTCAATTCCCAGTCTACAATGTAATAGATTCAACAGCAGTATTTGGAGTACTTTCCTGACTTCCAAGACTACATGCTTTCTTGGATTTCTTTCTTATTTGTCAGGTTTTGGCTAAAATAATGGTGTACAACAAATAATCCCCAAATCCCAGTGACTTGCTAAAGCCACCTTTTCATTTCTCATATATTTGAAGATGCACTGTGTGGTTCAGCTGATCTAGGTGGAGCTCAGCTGGACCACTCAGAACTGCAGGCTTCTGGTTCTGCTCTATAGGCCATTTTTTTTTCCTTTTTTTTTTTAATTTATTTTTTATTGGTGTTCAATTTACTAACATACAGAATAACCCCCAGTGCCGTCACCCATTCACTCCCACCCCCCGCCCTCCTCCCCTTCCACCACCCCTAGTTCGTTTCCCAGAGTTAGCAGTCTTTACGTTCTGTCTCCCTTTCTGATATTTCCCACACATTTCTTCTCCCTTCCCTTATATTCCTTTGCACAGCAAAGGATACAGTCAACAAAACTAAAAGACAACCTATAGGCCATTTTTTAAATTTAAATTCAATTAGCCAACATATAGTACACACATTAGTTTCAGAAGCAGTGTTCAATAATTAATCAGTCGCATATAACAACCAGTGCTCATCATATCACATGCCCTCCTTAATGCCCATCACCCAGTTACCCCATCTCTCCACCTACCTCTCCTCCAGCAACCCTCTGTTCTCTATAGTCAGGAGTCTCTCATGGTTTGTCTCCCTATCTGATTTCTTCCCGTTCAGTTTTCCCTCCCTTCCCTTGTGATCCTCTGCACTATTTCTTATATTTCACATATGAGTGAAACCATATGATAATTGTCTTTCTCCAATTGACTTTTTTCACTTAGTACAATACCCTCCAGTTCCATCCATGGTGATGTAAATGGTAGGTATTCATCCTTTCATGGCTGAGTAACATTCCATTGCATATATAGACCACATCTTCTTTCTCCATTCATCTGTCAAAGGATGTCCCAGCTCCTTCCACAGTTTGGCTATTGTGGACATTGCTGCTATGAACACTGGGGTGCTGATGCCCCTTCATTTCATTACATATGTATCTTGGGGTAAATACCCAGTAGTGCAATTACTGGATCATAGAATAGCACTATTTTTAATTTTGTAAGGAACCTCCACACTCTCCTTTTTTCGAGAGTGGTTGCACCAACTTGCATTCCCACCAATAGTGGGAGAGGGTTCCCATTTTCCACATCCTTGCCAACATTTGTTATTTCCTGTATTGTTAATTTTAGCCATTCTTGCCAGTATAAACTGGTACATCACTGTGGTTTTGATTTGTATTTCCCTGATGACAAATGATGTGGAGCATTTTTTTCATGTGCCTATTGGCCATGTGTAGGTCTTCTTTGGAGAAATGTCTGTCGTGTCTTCTGCCCATTTCTTGACTGGTTTCTTTGGTTTTGGGGTGCTGAGTTTGATAAGTTCTTTATAGATCTTGAATACTAGCCCTTTATCTGATATGTCATTTGCAAATACCTTCTCCCATTCTGTACATTGCCTTTTAGTTTTGTTGACTGTTTTCTTTGCTGTGCAGAAGCTTTTTATCCTTTAGGTCCCAATAGTTCCCAATAGTTCATTTTTGCTTTTGTTTCACTTGCTTTTGGAGATGTGTCTTGCAAGAAGTTGCTGTGGCCAAGGTCAAAGAGGTTGCTGCCTGCATTCTTCTCTAGGATTTTAATGGTTTTTCCTGTCTCATGTTTAGGTCTTTCATCCATTTTGAGTTTATCTTTCTGTATGGTGTAAGAGAATGGTCCAGTTTCATTCTTCTGCATGTGGCTGTCCAATTTTCCCAACACCATTTGTTGAAGAGACTTTTTTCCATTGGATATTCTTTCCTGCTTTGTCAAAGATAAGTTGACCATAGAGTTGAGGGTCTTTTTCTGGGTTCTCTATTCTGTTCCCTTGATCTGTGTGTGTCAGTTTTTGTGCTGTCTTGATGATCACAGCTTTGTAATACAGCTTGAAGTCAGGCATTGTGATGCCTCCAATTTTGGTTTTCTTTTCAACATTCTTCTGAATATTTGGGGTCTTTTCTGGTTCCATACAAATCTTAGAATTATTTGTTCCAATTCTGTGAAGGAAGTCCATGGTACTTTGATAGGGATTGCATTGAATGTGTAAATTGCTCTGGGTAGCATAGACAATATTTATTCTTCCAATCCATGAGCATGGAATGTTTTTCCATCTCTTTGTGTCTTCCTCAATTTCTTTCATAAGTGCTCTGTAGTTTTTAAAGTGCAAGTCCTTTACCTCTTTTGTTAGGTTTATTCCTAGGTATCTTATGGTTTTTGATGCAGTTGTAAATGGGATCGATTCCCTAATTTTCTTTCTTCAGTCTCCTTAGTGTGTCGAAATGCAATTGATTTCTGTGCATTGATTTTGTATCCTGTCACGTAGCTGAATTGCTATAGGCAATTTTTTAAGCTTACTTTACTCTGTAATGTTTTTGAAATTTATCTATTTGGTTGCAGGAATGAGCAATTCAGTGATTCTGAATTGATCATTTTAAAAAATATGTATATTTTAGTTTTGTCCCCTGAAAGGGTCTAAGAACAATGATTATCCTGGTAGAAACGAGTAAAAATAGTGCCCAGATCTTGATTTGTCTTTTTTTTTTTTTTGTAGGCTCCACCCCCAGCATGAAGCCCAACACAGAGCATGAATTCATGATCCTGAGATTAAGACCTGAGCCAAGTTGGACACAACCAACTGAGCCACCAGGCACCCCGAGATCTTGATCTCTAAGTACCATTCCCACTAAAAGGAATCAAATCTCCATGGACAAATGACTAATTGCAAGATTGGTCCACAGAAAATAGAAAGTGATTCTTCAATACTGTATACCAGAAAGCAAGAAAATGCTTAAATATTGATGAATACACGTTAAAAGGGCATAACAGCTCATTTAAAAGGGTTCTCATTTGCCCAATTAATTCACTGAATAGTAAAAAAACAAACAAATAAATAAAAAGAACCCAGGCAGCCCCAGTGGCCCAGTGGTTTAGTGCTGCTTTCAGCCCAGGGTGTGATCCTGGAGACCCAGGATCGAGTCCCACGTCGGGCTCCCTGCATGGAGCCTGCTTCTCCCTCTGCCTATGTCTTTGCCTCTCTCTCTCTCTCTCTCTCTGTGTGTGTGTGTGTGTCTCATGAATGAATGAATGAATAAATAAATAAATAAATAAATAAATAAATAAAACCCACACATCAACAAAGAGAATGGGGTGGTGTGAAGAGACAGCACTTCTTTACAGACCAACACCTGCCCAAAAAAAAAAAAAAAAAGTAAAATGATAAAATTCAAAAATCACTACCTTGCAGTCTCCAATGTAATCATAATTTAGGCAAAAATCACCAATAGGCAAAGATTGCTTAAACCATTTTGCAGAATAAAATATTCACGTGGTCTCCAAGTATTATTTCACAGATGATTACATATAAATTTCTTATTATTATTAATTTCAAAGGATAAAGAGTATATTTACTATGAAGATATCTCTCAGGCACCATTTTAATCAAGTAATCAAATGCAGGATTACCAATAATGAGACAAACTGACAGGAAGTGCTTCTTGACATAACAGCATATTCCTACGCTGTCACATCACCTATGACACACATCACCTGTACAGTATTCTTGTTTAAAAATATTTAACCTGGGGGTCCCTGGGTGGCTTGGCGGTTTGGTGCCTGCCTTTGGCCCAGGGCGTGATCCTGGAGTCCCCAGATCGAATCCTGCGTCGGGCTCCCAGCATAGAGCCTGCTTCTCCCTCTGCCTGTGTCTCTGCCTCTCTCTCTCTCTGTCTATCATGAATAAATAAATAAATAATCTTGTAAAAAAATTTTTTTAACCTGTGAGGCACCTGGATGGCTCAGTCAATTAAGCATCCGACTCTTGATTTTGGCTCAAGTCATGATCTCAGGGCCAGGATATTGAGCCTCATGTCTGGCTCCACACTCAGCAGAGTCTGCTTGGCCCTTTTCCTCTGCTCCTCCCCTTACTTGGGTTCTCTCTCTCTCTCTCTCTAAAAAAAAAATAATAAATACATACATACATAAATACATAATATTTTAAAAACATACATATATTCAACCTGAATTCTAAATGCAAGGAAAAAATACAAAAGCCCAAACTGTGGGACATTCTATAGGAGAATTGACTTAAATTTGCCAAATGTCTGTGTCATGAAAAATTTTAAAAAAAGAAAAAAGATTGAGGGAATGTTCCAGATCAGTAATTCTCAAAATGTGACCTGTGGATGTCTGGGGGTCTACAAGACTAAGGAGTCTACAAAGTCAAAATTATTTTATAATAGTAATCAATTATTTGCCTTTTTCACTGTACTGAGATTTACAGGGATGGTATAAAAGTAATAATGGTTAAAATTACTGACACCTTAGCAGGAATCATGGACATGGCATCAGGTACTTGAAATTAAAAAAAAAAAAAAAAAAAAGCCATTTTCATTTAAGAATATCCTTGAAGCAATCGATATTCTTTCTTTTTTTTTTTTTTTTTTAAAGCAGGCTCCATGCCCAATATGGAGCCCAATGCAGGGCTTGAACTCACTACTCTGATATCAAGACCTGAGCTGAGATCAAGAGTCGGATGCTCAATGAACTGAGCCACCCAGGCACCATTCAAAATTCTTAATTTTATGAAATTTCAACTCTGAATACACATCCTTTTACTATCCCGTGTGCCAAATGGGAACAACACTTCCAAAGTACTTCTGTGAACCCAAGAGCAATGATTGTCTCAAGGTAAGGTCCTTGTGTACCTGTCTGAACCACAAGCTGAACTAGTCACTATTTTTTCATGGACACAATTTCTATGTGACAGAACTACTAACAGAGTTCGTGGTTTTGCAGACTTGGGTACTTAACACATAGTTTCCCAAAAATAGATCATCATCACTTCAAGGAAATCATTAATGGCATTTGTTGCCAATGATAAAATTCCAGCTTAGAAGTAAAAGAATTTTAGAAAAATTATATTCATCTCAGCATTCATTTGTACTCACCATCAGTTTTTCAATGCTCACAGACTTTTTTGGTGAGATTGGTGGTATCAACGTATGTGATTTTTTTTTTTAAGATTTTATCTTTAGGGATCCCTGGGTGGCGCAGCGGTTTGGCGCCTGCCTTTGGCCCAGGGCACGATCCTAGAGACCCGGGATCGAATCCCACATCGGGCTCCCGGTGCTTGGAGCCTGCTTCTCCCTCTGCCTGTGTCTCTGCCTCTCTCTCTCTCTCCGTGTGACTATCATGAATAAATAAATTTAAAAAGAAAAAAAAATTAAAAAAAAAAAAGATTTTATCTTTAAATCATCTCTACTCTCAACGTGGGGCTCAAACTCACAATCTGGAGATCAAGAGTTACATGATCTGCATACTGAGCCAACCAGGTGCTTCAATGTATTTTTTTTTAATATAGAGTGATGAAATGCACTAACATTAGGAAGATCTGTATAACTTAGTGAATTGATATTTTCCAAGTATCCAATGCATGATGTTACAAAACCATGAATGAGTAAATCTTCATTCACAGTGCAAGATACACCAATAGATTCTAATGTAGTAGAGTATGAAAGGTTTATTCATATGGTTTCAGATTCCACATTGTAGCCAACTTTTCAGTAATACTCTTAGTGCAGTGTTAATCCAAGGAAATGAGGAACTAACATTTACCAAGTACTCATTACGTGCCAGACACTGTGCAAGATAGCTTTACCATGTACAACAACAATTTAGATTGTTAACAAGCCTATGACAAGGTTCCACCTCAAAAGCAGAAAGAAACATTATGATGGGTTTATCAGGGGAAGTTTTGTTGTGACTTGGGAAATGCTGTAGATGGAAAGCAAGGGATAGCAAATGGGTATAATAAGGTGTTAAATTAGAAGTTTTGACTGAGGCATGAAGATACAATGAATACCAAATCCTAAGTGTAAGATAGACCATCATAATGTGACAACTTCAAAATATTGAGAGTGGATTGATTGATTGATAGAGGACCCACAATATATTTCTTTGAACAAAAGAGTTAATATGCTGTGACTTTCTCACTTTATCCAGGAAAGATAGGTGCTCTTCTCACAGTTCAACCATAGGGCTAAAAGCTTCAGCAGGACCACTTGGAGAAACTTTCCTGTGTTCCTTGCAGTTATGGGGGGCCCAGGGGACTGTGCCTGACTCACAAAGGGACAGCAGAAGTGCCTGCAAACAAGAATAGAGGGCTACATCAAAAGGAGCCTGATGTGTCCAAATTTGTCAGGGTGAGGGATGCATGATTACTTCCTATGGACCAGATGTGGACCAGAGAGGGGCGACTTGAAGTTGTTACAACTACTGCCCACGAGGAGGAATCCAACAGTGGAAATCTGTGCAAAATAGACTGTCAGAAAAATGGGAGCTGAGGGGAAGAATTGTAGACAAGTAATAGAATGCATTCCCATGTCAAAAGTTTCTAATCAGAGGGTGTACCAAACAAGCACAAAGGTGCTCACAGGAACCAGTTCTAGATGTGTTCCAGGGTCAGAGAATGCAAAGCCTATCTCCAGATAGTACCATTCAAGTAAGAGCTTCCTGCTCCCTTTTCCCTGCTTCCTCCCATGTTCTAGGGAATGGAATTAACGGGGGGGGGGGGGGGGGGGGGGGGGCACAGTCTCACCCTCCCAGAAACACAGGTTACAGGCTGTGAGGGTAGGAGGGGAAGAAGGCATATTTAATCCAACATTGAAGTTTTACTTAATACACTGAACTCTACTTTCTAATTTATGAATCATCAGGATTCATAAATCCTTTCAACATATGAGCTTTGGGAAGAAATGCACAGTGAACTCTTGGAAGTTTCCAAATAACACCAAACTCTGCCAAGTAGTGAAGAGCTGCACAGAAACCTGAGGAGAAACCATGGAACAAGTCTGTGAAACACCAGTAAGCTCTGGCCAGGGTGGAGTGAACTTACTCCCTCTGTCGTTTCTCATGTGAACCTGTCAAAATATATCAGCATACTTTTCCTAAGTTTTTTTTTTTTTTCTTAAAAGAGTTTATTTATTTGAGAGAGAGAGAGAGAGCACGAGAGAATACAAGCAGGGGGAGGGGCAGAGGTAGAGGGAGAAGCAGACTCCTCACTGAGCAGGGGACTCGACACAGGGCCCCATCCCAGGACCCTGGGATCATAACCTGAGCCAAAGGTGATGCTTAACCGACTGATCATCCAGGCGCCCCTCTAATTTGTATGTTAAATTATGCAAAGGCTCCAAGAGGCCTGGTGACACACATAACTTTTATAAATATAAAAGAGCCAAACAATCTACACACAACTGCCAGCCTGCTGAAGACTCCCATCAGATTTAACCACTCTGATTGTTTGAAAATGAGGTCAATGAAACAGAATAGAGAACTCAGAAACAGACCCTCAACTCTATGGTCAACTCCTCTTCAACGAAGCAGGAAAGAATAGCCAATGGAAAAAAGACAGTCTCTTCAATAAATGGTGTTGGGAAAATTGGACAGCCACATGCAAAAGAATGAAACTGGACCAATCTCTTACACCATACACAATGATAAATTCAAAATGGATGAAAGACCTAAATGTGAGACCGGAAACCATCAAAATCCTAGAGAAGAAAACAGACAGCAACCTCTTTGACCTTGGCCACAGCAACATCTTGCAAGACACATATTTAGGGGATCTCTGGGTGGCCCAGTGGTTTAGCATCTGCCTTCAGCCCAGGGTGTGATCCTGAAGTCCTGGGATCGAGTCCCGCATCAGGCTCCCTGCATGGAGCCTGCTTCTCCCTCTGCTTGTGTCTCTGCTTCTCTCTCTCTCTCTCTCTCTTTCTCTCTGTGTCTGTCATGAATATATAAATAAAATCTTTAAAAAAAAAAAAAGACAAATCTCTAAAGGCAAGGGAAACAAAAGCAAAAGTGATCTACTGGGATTTCATCAAATAAAAAGCTTCTGCATAATGAAGAAAATAATCAACAAAACTAAAAGGCAGCCTATGGAATGGGAGAAGATATTTGTGTTTAGAAATTTTAAACATGCAGCTACATAGTCTCTGGGAAAACAGAGTTTACTCCAATCACATTACGAAGGAGCATTTTCTCCAACCATTGTTTTCAGCATTAGAGTTGGAGACCTGTTCACATCACCAAGATGTGATGGGGAGGAAAACACAAACCAGGCAAGGTACAGGCAGAGATTATGGCATGGAGTTAAAAAGGAGTTGGGGGGGGGGGGGGTGCATGGTACGTGGGTGCTTCAGATGGTTAAGTGTCTGCCTTCAGCTCAAGTCATGATCCCAGCAGCAGGGAGTCTGCTTTTTCCCTCTCCCTCTACCTCCCCCCACCACTCATTCTCACTTGCTCTCTCTCTCAAATAAATAAATAAGATCTTTAATTTAAAAAGGGGGGTATGGGGTCTACAGAGAGACTCAGGTTCAGACCCCAGTCTTTCCCTTCTACCTGGCAAGCCCTTAGCCAAATTACTTAACTCCCATCCTGAGAAGAAGCTTGGTGTGGCAGCCAGACCTGCCTAGACCCCATTCCCCACACCACCCCCACCTCCTTGGTTGTGACTCCTGGTAGTGGGACAATATATAGGGATGAGGAAGAACTATTCAAGAAAGATATCCTTGTGTGTGAATGGTGGCTTGGAAAGATGGTGTCACCAATAAAAGCTAAATACAGAAGGAGGAGCAGGTTCACCAGAGAAAATGCTGACTTCTATTTTAGAAATGGTGAGTTTGAGGAAGTTGTGAGGCAAGTGGCAATGCAAAGCCAGTTGCTTATGGGACAGTCCCAAAGCCTGGAGAGGAAGTTGAGGTAGGAAGTCATGGCTATGTAAGTGGTACCTGAATAAGGGAGGGAGAGTTGGAATCCTGTGGAAAACAATCATCAAAAGGCCAAGTTCACAAGTGATGATAGAATCAAATGCAGCAAAATCCAGTATAAACAATATCAGTTGGGTTTTGCCATTAAAAGTCACTGATGACCTTAATGGAAAGAGCTTCCCTGCAGTGGGAAAGGGTGGGGCAGAGTCAGCCACCTTCCAAAGTGAAAATCGATGTAAAATGCTACCACTTTTAATCCTCTCAAAACATGGGTATTATCATCCTCCCTTTGTCCTGAGGCTCAGTGTGGTGATTTGCGGTACCAGGCAATGGCTGAGAACTCAGACTCTAGAATGCTACTCTCTCAGATGGAGTTTCTTGGAACTAGATTCAGAGATGGATATTTGTGTTCAGGCTTTTGGGGAGCATTTTCAAAACCAGAATCTAAGGAAATCAGGGAACCAGATTGGACAGGGGTGATGAAGTAGCTGTAAAGATTTAATCACTCACAGAGGGCTCTTGGTTTGGAAAAGGACTTGAAGTTGCCCCTAAAGCAACTTTGCCCTAAGGCAAAGGGATTTTTTGTTTTGTTTTGTTTTAAAGATTCTATTTATTTATTTTGAGAGACATAGAGAGCATGCGAGGGTGGGAAGTGACAGAGGGAGAGGGAGAGAGGAGCAGATTTCCTGCTGAGCACAGAGAATGCCACAGGGCTTGATCCCAGGACCCTAAGATCATGACTTAAGCCAAAATTAAGAGCCAGACACTCAACGCACTGAGTCACCCAGGCGCCCCGGCAAAGGGGTTTTGACCAGGCTTCTGGCCACATATTGACCAGACACTGGAACAGAGACTGGCAAGATGGTGGAAGAGTGGGAGTCCTCAACTCGTCTGATCCCACAAACTTACATAAGTAACTTTCAAAACATCCTGAACACCTACAAATTCGGTTTTAGGTGTAAAGAGAGAACAGCTGGAATGCTACAGAGAGAAAAGTTTTCGTGTCTAACAAGGTAGGAAGGGAAAAAAAATAAAAAATAAATCAAGTGGGGAGAGGAGCCACAAAAGCCTCCAGGGTGCAAAAGCCCAGCCTTGGACAAGGGGGAGACTTTAAAAATCTGCGCCTGAGTTTTTCCTGACAGAAAAGGGAAATCGGGCAGAATCACTGGGAGGGGCAGTGAAGCATCAAGATTCCCAAAGACACTGTAAGACTAGGGGACCCCACAGAAAGCTCACTGCAAACCACCCTCCAATGTCGGTAAAGGGCTGGAGGGCCGCAGCCCTCTGGGGCATTTGGGAGAAGCAGGACAGTTACGCAGGCCGACTCTGGAGCTCCCTCTCTTTTATCGTGTTTATGTTTTTTTGGTTGATGTTGGATCTTTATATAAGTATTGCTGATTTATATAAATTTGGGATTGAGCATCTTCTAACATACAGGACAAAATACACTCAGAACCAAGAGGATCGCCCTCTAGGTCCCCTCAGGGAGACTACATTCTCTCTTCACCACCACTTCCTCACCACCATCACCCCCCACCACCCTGCTTTTTTTTCTTTTCTATTTTTTTTTTCTTGTTTTTGGTTTCTGGTTTTTCATTTTTACAATTTTGTTTTAAAATTTGTTTTTCACTTTAGTGGTCCTTTTGTTTTATTTTGTTCTGTTTTTCTTTTTTCTTTCATTTTCTGTTCTCTGATCTCTTCGGAATCATCTAGGGTGTATTTCACTCAGATCATGGTTGATATTTTTGACTCAGCTCACTCATATAGACACTCTGCACTGGACAAAATGACTACAAGAAAAAGTTCACCACAAAAGAAAGAACCAGAAGCAATACTCTCTGCCATAGAGCTACAGAATTTGGATTAAAATATGATGTCAGAAGTACAATTATAAAGTAACTGGTGGCTCTGGAAAAATTAATAAAAGATCTAGAGATTCTCCTCCTGCAGAATTGAGATCTAATCAGGCTGAAATTAAAAATACTTTAACTGAAAAAAAATAAAAAAATAAAAATAAAAATACTTTAACTGGATGCAGTCCAAGCTGGATGCTCTGCTAGGGTTAATGAGGTTGAAGAGAAAGTGAGGGACATGGAAGACAAGTTGATGGGAAGAAAGGAAGCTGAGGAAAAAAAGAGAAAAACAAGAGCCCATGAGGAAAGGCTTAGGGAAATAACGAAAGCTTGAGAAGGAATGATATTCATCTTATTGGGATTCCAGAAGAGGCTGAGAGAGAGGACCACAGAGTATATTTGAACAAATCATAGCTGAGAACTTCTCTAATCTGGAGAAGGAAACAGGCATTCAGATCCAAAAGATAGAGAGGATCCCTAAAAAAATCAACAAAAACCACTCAACACCTTGACATTTAATAGTGAAACTTGCAAATTTCAAAGATAAAGAGAAAATTCTTAAAGCAACTCAAGACAAGAGATTCTTAACTTATATGGGGGGAAATATCAGATTAACAGCAGACCTCTCCACAGAGACCTGGCAGGCCAGAAAGGGCTGGCAGGATATATTCAGGATCCTAAATGAGAAGAACATGCAGCCAAGAATACTTATCCAGCATGGCTCTCATTCAGAATAGAAGGAGAGATAAAGAGCTTCCAGGGTAGACAGAAACTGAAAGAATGTGACCACCAAACCAGCTCTGCAAGAAATATTAAGGGGGACCCTGCAACCAGACACTGGATGTGCTATCTTCAAGAAAGTATGTAACGTTGGGTGATTTGGTCAAGGGCAATTCACAGAGAGAGAGACTCAACTGAGAGCCCTTAGGAGCCAACATTCCCAGCAGCTGGGTAAATAGGTGTCTCACCCATGAACAGGCCCTCACTCTGTTTCTTCATCTATGACAGTTTCTTCATCTCCAAGGTGAGAATAATACTAAATTTACTTTGTAGAGTCATTAACAAGTAAATGAGTTAATAAAACTGCTAGAAAAACACCTGCCACATAGTCAGTACTTCACAAGGGTATGCCATTATTATTACAGGTAGGAAAACCAAGACAACCCAGGTCTTGTCATTTTCTGTGTCATTTCTTCAAAACAGTCAGCCCCTATTTTTATCCTGCTCCCAATCTATGTAGATACATAAGCACTATGTGCTACCTGCTACACATAGCTATTTGGCTCCCTACAAAAGTATGTATTGATTTAATTAATCAAAACAATGATACTTAATAAATAACCTGGAAATCTCAGGGGCTTGCAGCAATATGTTGCTCCCTCACACACCTGTGGGCTCACCTGATAGGGCTAGGCTTAGCTGGGCCTGACTCCTACCCAGCTGTAGGCTGGATCCAGGCCTGCTCTGTGTCTCTAATCTTTCTTAGATTAGCAGTATCCGTGGCATGTCCTTCTCCTGGTTAAAGGCAGGAACTCAGGAGAGCAAGTCCAAACGTAAAAACACATTTCAAAACTTTGCTCATATCTGTTAACATCCCACCAGCTAAAGCAATCCAGGTGGCTAAGTCCAAAGCCCGGCAGGGTTAGGAGAGTGTGCACAGCACCCATTGAGGTTGGAGAAACAGAGGGATTGGAAATCTGCTAAACAATAATGTTCTGTACAACCCCAAAGCAAAGATTCTGTAATAAAAAAGATGCTTGTGACCAGAATAACACACACACACACACACACACACACACACACACAACTTTAATTGAAAGCATTGGTTAAATATTGTTAACACCAATAATATTGATAATCTGGTATGTATGTCCTTCTAGCTTCTAATTCAAACCTCAGTTGTAAAACATAATTATGATACCCCCTGTTATTTAATTCACAGAAATGAGGTATCACCATTCTTATTCCATATCATGCTTCTGAGTGGGGGGCAATGCTTAAGCACCTCTTTTATGATAAATTGGCATTTTTCTGCCATCTAGCATGCTTCTAATTCATTGAGAGTCCCGATATGGGCAATGATTCCCCCCCTCAGGATTGCCATAAAAAGCCAGGATAACACAGAAGTGATGTCTTCAAGTAGACACAGTGGCTGGAAACTAGTGCACTACAGATTTCATAAACACTAGGTCTTCATCTTAGGACTTCTTCTTATCCTAACAATGTTAAGTATATGGTGAGCCCTCTAAGGTTTCTAGTTGAATTTCCTGAACTCCCTATGTTTTCAAGAAGATCAATTGAATAAAAGATGATAAGCAAATACTGCTGAGATGAGACACAATTCATCCAGTGGCCTCTGCTAAAAATCTACCACAATCTTCATTGCCTGTCTTAGCTACTAACTATCCAGCTCAACACTTTACTGCTTAATTCCAAAATTTTCTATTTAAAACTACCTACAAAGAAGCAGTGAATTTCCTCAGAATAGAACAAAAGAGTGATGGTCCAGCAAACTGCAGCTTCTGAGCCAAAAAAAATATATATATATATTTCTTTTTTTTTAATTTACTTTTAAGTATCCTACATACAACATGGGGCTCAAGACTCACAACCCCGACACCAAGAGTTGCATGTTCTACTGACTTCCAGCCAGACACCATCCCCCCCAAATTTTTATTTCTAATTCATTAAATTCAAGTGAGACAGATGCCAAACTTTTATGATTTCTTAGTTCAATGAAATTAGTTTACACAAAGATGAAATCTTCTTCTCTCTGCTTGCCAGACACAAGGCAGGATTTCTTTGTTCCAATAAAAATGTCATTGCTACCAGGATCCTTAAACTCATTTTGAAATCATTTTGATCTCACGAATTCTTTTTCCTATCTGCTGAATTGATCTTACTAAAGTGATACAACACTTCTGGGGGGTGGAGGGGAAGGAGAAAATCTTAGTGATTAGTGATTTTATTAGTTTGCTAGGTCTCCCATAACACATAACAAAGTACCACAAAGTGAACAGAAATGTATTATCTCATAGTTCTAGGGGCTGAACAGCTGAGATCAAGGTGTCAGCAATGGTATTGCCTTCTGAGGACAGTGAGGAAGAATCTGTCCAATACCTCTTTCTTCTAGTGCTTTCTTTGCCAGCATTTTTGACATTCCTTGTCTTGTGGATGCATCACCCCAAACTCTGGCTTATGGTCATAGGCATTCTCCCTGTGTGTTTGTATCTTTCCTCAAATTTCCTCTTTTTATAAGGATACCAGTCACATTGGATTAGAACCACTCTAACAACCTCATTTTATTTTCATGACCTATGTAAAAACCCTGTCTCCACATATAGTTACACTCTTAAGTACTGGAGGTTAGGACTCCAACATATTAATTTGAGAGGACACAATTCAACATGTAACAGTGGTCTTCCTTGGGTTGGCAAAGATTTATCACAAACTGTAAAAAACAAATTGATAAATTGGTGTCATCAAAGAGAATATTTCTGCTGTTTAAAAAATACTCTTAAGAAAATGAAAAGATGAGTAAGCCATAGAGTGGGGGAAAATATTTGTAAAAACATGTATCTGATAAAGCAATTATGTCTAGAATATAGAAATCTTAATAATAATGATTCAGTAGGAGAGAGCAGCGCCATGGCGGTCGGCAAGAACAAGCGCCTTACGAAAGGCGGCAAAAAGGGAGCCAAGAAGAAAGTGGTTGATCCATTTTCTAAGAAAGATTGGTATGATGTGAAAGCGCCAGCTATGTTTAATATAAGAAATATTGGAAAAACACTAGTCACAAGAACTCAAGGAACCAAAATTGCGTCTGATGGTCTCAAGGGTCACGTTTTTGAAGTTAGCCTTGCTGATCTGAAGAATGATGAAGTTGCATTTAGGAAATTCAAGCTAATCACTGAGGATGTGCAGGGCAAAAACTGACTAATTTCCATGGCATGGATCTTACCCATGACAAAATGTGCTCCATGGTCAAAAATGGCAGACCATGATTGAAGCTTATGTTGATGTAAAGACTACCGATGGTTATTTGCTTCATCTATTTTGTGTTGGTTTTACTAAAAAACGCAATAATCAGATTCAGAAGACCTCTTACGCTCAGCACCAACAGGTCCGCCAAATCCAGAAAAAGATGATGGAAATCATGACATGAGAGGTGCAGACAAATGACTTGAAAGAAGTGGTCAATAAATTGATTCCAGACAGCATCAGAAAAGATATAGAAAAAGTTTGTCTATTTATCCACTCCATGATGTTTTTGTTAGAAAAGTAAAAATGCTGAAGAAGCCCAAGTTTGAATTGGGAAAACTCATGGAGCTTCATGGTGAAGGTAGTAGTTCTGGAAAAGCTATGGGGGATGAGACCGGTGCTAAAGTTGAACGAGCTGATGGATATGAACCATCAGTCCAAGAATCTGTTTAAAATTCAGACATTTAATGGTGACAAATAAAAACATATTTGTGATGTTTAAAAAAAATAATAATGATTGCGTAGGAAGAATACAACTAATCATAAGAAAACAACCCAGTAAAAAATGGGCTAAAGATTTGGACAGAAACGTTTCCAAAGAAGACATATAAATGGCCAATAAGCATGTAAAAAGACGTTCAATCATTAGTGATCAGAGAAATGCAAATTAAATCCACAGACACTTCCACATACAATGACTAAAATCAAAATGATTGACAATACCAAGTGTCAACAAGGATGTGAAGAAACCAAAACCCTCAGATAGCCACTTAATCTCCAAGGGGGTCTGGAACACAGCCCCAGTAGAGGTTATCGAGCAGCATGAACAAGGAGGGCCTATATATTTACTGATCTTCCCATTTCTGAATCTAAGCAGTGACAGCTTTTATGCACTCAAGTCCTTTTTATTTCAAATCTCTCTTCCTATACTTTCCATAACAAAGCACCCCTTTCTCCTAAATCCAACTGTTCCTTTCCCTTCCCCTTCTGGATTATTCTCCACTACTTAATTTTTAAGAGCCTGTTAATTAATCAGCCATTTCACTGTATAGAAAGTTCTCCATGTTTGATCCAAGGCCCCCTTCTACTCCCTTGGCTTTAGTTACCACCTCTGATCCCTCCTCTGACATTCAGACATATAGAACCAATTGCCTCCTCTGAAGGGAGGACGTGGGAATAAACCCCACGTCCAAATGGAAATCATAATTTGCCCATTCTACTCCTAACCTTGCCCACTCCAGTCTTTCTTAATTGGTACTACCAGTCAAAAATATTTGGAGTCTGTCTACTTCTTTCTGTGTCACCTGAGTGTAGACCACCACCATTGCTTTGCTAGAATATTCTAGTTATCTTCAAATCTGAGGTCTTCTATCTACTTTTGTGCCCAACCTCACTGACCTCACCTATTCACACAACAGGCAGAAAGATTTTTCAAAATGCAAATTTTGATTGTATTACTAACCTGAAAGAGTGAGATCTCCCATTGGCTTTTAGCATACAAATAAAATCATTGATGTCTCCCAAAAGACCCTGAGTGATTTGGTCCTGCCTCAACTATCTCATCCTTACTACACTCCAGCTGCCTGTCCTTACTGCCTCCAATTCATTGCATTTTTCCCTCTCCAGGAGGTTCACAGAAGCTCTTTTCTCTTCTTTCCCCTGGCCCTTTACCTGATAAATTTCTCTTCATCTTCACTTTGGAACATAAAATTTTCTCAGAAAAGCTATTCTGCTCCTAGACCCCTATGGCAACTGTGAATCATATATCCCACTTATAGTCAAATAATTGTGCAATATAAGCTTCTGGAGCCAAATCTGTGTCCTACTGACTACTGAAACCCTAACACCTGGCATAGTGCTTTGCTCTTAATGGGTTTTAATATTGGTAGCTCATGTGTTCTAAGACTATCACCACCACCACCACCACCACCAACACCGCAAAGGAAAACTCTCTGGTAACAGCTATAATGGAGAATGAGTGGAACATAAAATATCCCACTTGAAATTGAATTATTTGGGATCCCTGGGTGGCTCGGTGGTTTGGCGCCTGCCTTTGGCCCGGGGTTGTGATCCTCGAGTACCGGGATCGAGCCCCACGTTAGGCTCCCTGCATAGAGCCTGTTTCTCCCTCTGCCTCTCTTTCTCTCTCTATGTCTATCATGAATAAATAAATAAAATCTTTTAAAAAAAAAGAAATTGAATTATTTACTTGCTCAGCTGCAACTAAAATTTTTTTAAAAGTCAATAATTTGGTCTCCCCTTTCATCTAGTGATGTTTAAATACTTGTTCAATGTTTTATTTGATGGGGTTAGAGAGAAACTGATTTTTTGTTTATTTTTTATTTCTTTATTTCTTGTTTGCAAAATTAAATTCGGTATGCACTTATTACACAGTTTTCCAAACCAGATAACCCAACATTGGTTATCCCCAATAATCAAAACTGCAAGTTCAATTTCATAGTTTTTATCTTCCCCTCAGCAGCTGCTGATGTCAAGTAACACTCTGAGTGGTGTCAGGATTGGTGGCACTTTCACATAAAACAGAATGCTCAGCATCAGTAGATAACAACAAGAAATGTTTATTTCTTCATGACGATGTTGTTTACTTTGGTAGGAACAGAACAAGTTTTCATTTCAAGTTCAATGAGGAAGGATCGCTTCTTGGCCTTTTGGCTAAGGTTAAGTGTCAAGTTCAATGAGAGTTGTACTAGGAAACCTCCATTAGCTGGCACCATATTTCCACTGGAGTCCAGTGAGGTTTTACAGCCTTACCATCAGTGCTCCAGGCCACTCCCCAGCTGATCAGCCCTTTAATGGGATTGTGGTTGGGCACAATCGCCAGATTCTCTGAAGATGGAAACAAGTTAAATAAGCAGATTGTTTACTCTCTCAAGGTGTCTACATCTGACAAGCTTTCACCCTCTTCTTTCAACCAGAGTTTTAAAAATATGGTATAACCTAAACCAGCTGCAACTTCCAAGTGATGCTAGTTCCTTTCCTGCTCCTTCATAGCCTACCTCCTCACGCTAATCCCCCCCCAACCCAGTGGCTGTTGGTTGGTGGGCTGCTATATTACAAGCCACCCTGTAAGCAAAGAATGAACCCCCCCACCCCTGCCACCAAGGTATCTAAATCCTAATCCTCAGAATTTATGAATAGGTAATGTTACATGGCAAGGGGGAATTAGAGTTTCCAATACAATTTATTTTTTTAAAAGATTTTATTTATTTATTCATGAGAGACACAGAGAGAGGGGCAGAGACATAGGCAGAGGGAGAAGCAGGCTCCCTATGGGGAAGCCTGATGTGGGACTTGATCCCAGACTCTGGGATCAGGACCTGAACCAAAGGCAGACGCTCAACCGCTGAGCCACCCAGGTGTCCCTCAGATACAATTTAGTTTGATAAATTAAATTCAGTTGACCTTAAAACAGGGAGTATGGCTGGGTTATCCAGGTGTGCCCAATTTAATCACATTTCCTTGAAAGTGGAAGAAAGCAGCAGGAGAGAAGATCGGAGTGACATGATATGAGAGAGACAGAGCTTTGAAGGTGGAAGAAAGAGCTCATGAGGCAATGAATACAGGCGGCCTCTTGAAGCTGGAAAAGGCAAGGAAGTGGGTTCTTTCCTAGAACTTCCAGAAAGGATTGCTGCCCTGCCACAACCTTGATGTTAACGTGAGACTCATCTGGGACTTCTGACCTCTGGAACTGTAAACTAACAAATCTGTATGCTTTAAGCTATTAAATTGGTGGTGATTTGTTATAGCAGCAATGGAAAACTGAATGGGCAGGCCCTGGTAGAGAGTAGGTACAGGAGAAGTCTCCATTTTAATTAACACTTTGGGCTGCACATCTTAATTTCAAAGTTAAGATCACATTTTGCAGTAAAAAATGGTTGTGGGGCCTATCATTACCAATGAGTGATGAGAAAATCATTGAGCCTGCTGGGTGTTTTCATCTAAAAACGTCCTCTGGTGGATAAACCTTAAAGAGCAAGTAGAAGGTAAAAATGTGCATTTATATTATATCCTGTAGGTTGTGATGGTTTAATATAGCTCTTCTAATAGTATAACATCTAAACTAAGTATTGTATTTTTACCAGTCTATGGCATCTTTAAATTACTTTTTAATTCCAGTGTAATTAATGTACAGTGTTATATTAGTTACAGGTGTACAATATAGTAATTCAACAGTTCTATACATTACTCAGTGCTCATCAAGATAAGTGTACTCTTATTTTTGTTGTTGTTGTTGTTGTTGTTAAGTGTACTCTTAATCCCATTCACCTATTTTGCCCATCCCTCCATCCATCTCTGGTAACCATCTGTTTGTTGTCCATAGTTAAAGTCTGTTTTTGGTTTGTCTCTCTCTCTCTCTCTCTCTCTCTCTCTCTTTTTTTTTTTAACTTCATTCATCTGTCTGTTTCTTCCACTCATGAGTGAAATCCAATATCTGTATTTCTCTGACATATTTCACTTAGCATTATACTCTCTAGATACATCCATATTGTTACAAACAGCAAGATTTCTTTTTGTGTGTGTGGCTAGTATTTGTGTGTGTGTGTGTGTATGTGTGTAAAACACCTCTTCCTTATCCATCTATTGATGGACACTTGGCTTGCTACCATATTTTAGCTACTATAAGTAATGCTGCAATAAACATAGGGATGTATATATCCTCTTGAATTACTATTTTTGTATTTGGGGGGTAAATACCCAGTATTGCGATTACTGGATCATAGGGTAGTTTTATTTTTAATTTTTTGGGAAGCCTCCATACTTTGTTTTTCACAGTAGCTGCTCCAGTTTGCATGCCTACCAACAGTGCAAAAGAGTTCCTCTTTCTCTCCATATCCTTGTCAACACTTGTTTCTTGTGTTTTTGATGTTAGCCATTCTGACAGGTGTGAAGTGCTATCTCCTGGCAGTTTTTATTTGTATTTCCCTGATGATGAGTGATGTTGAACATCTTTTCATGTGTCTGTTGGCCATCTGGATGTCTTCTTTGGACAAATGTCTGTTCATGTCTTCTTACCATTTTTAATTGGATTATTGGGGGAAGTGTTGTTGAATTGTTTAAGTTCTTTATATATTAAAAAAAAGTCCTTTATATATTTTTGGATACTAACTCCTTGTCAAATATATCATTTACAAATATCTTTGCCCAGTCAGTTCATCTTTTAGTTTTGTCAGTTGTTTCCTTTACTATGCAGAAGCTTTTTATTCTGATGTAGTCCTAATAGTTTATTTTTGCTTTTGTTTCCCTTGTCCCATGAGACCTGTGTAGAAAAAAGTTGCTAGGGCCAGTGTCCGAGACATTACTGCCTGTACTCTCTTCAAGGATTTTTATGGTTTCAGGGCTGACATTTAATTCTTTAATCCATTTTGAGTTTGCTTTTGTGTATGGTAGAGAAAGTGATCCAGTTTCATTCTTTTGCACATAGCTGAACAGCTTTCCCAACACCATTTATTGAAGAGATTCTTTTTCCCATTACATATTCTTTCCTGCTTTGTTGAAGATTAATTGCATATAATTGTGGGTTTATTTCTGGGTTTTCCATTCTGTTCTATTGATATGTGTCCATTTTTGTGCCAGCGCCATACTGGTTTGATTACTACAGCTTTGTAGCATATCTTGATTGTAATATTTTAGGTTTGCTTTTTTTTTTTTTTTTTCCCCAGGTTGCTTTGGCTGTTCAGGATCTTTTGTGGCTCCATAAAATTTTAGGATTGTTGGTTCTAGTTCTGTAAAAACTGTTGGTGGTATTTTGATAGGGATTGCACGGAATTTGTAGATTGCTTTGGATAGTAGGGACGTTTTAATAATATTTGGTTTTCTGATCATGAACATGGACCGTCTTTCCATTTCTTTGCATCATCTTCAATTTCTTTTATGAAAGTTTTGTAGTTTTCAGAGTACAAGTCTTTCACTTCTTTGGTTATTATTTTTGGTGCAGTTGTAAATGGGATTGTTTTCTTAATTTCTCTTCCTGCTGCTTCATTGTTAGTGTACAGAAATGCAACATTGATTTTTTTGTATCCTGCAACTTTACTGAATTAATCAGTTCTAGCAGTTTTTTGGCTGAGTCTTTTGGGTTTTCTATGTATGTATCAGATTATTTGCAAATAGTGAAAATTTTACTTCTTCCTTCCCAATTTGGATGCTTTTTACTTCTTTTCGTTGTCTGATTGCTATAGCTATGACTTCCAGTACTATGTTTGAATAAAAGTGGTGAGACTGGGCATCTTTGTCTTCTTCCTGTCAGCTTTATTTTTTAGTATGTAAAACTGCAAATCAAAACAAATGTATAGACTATATGGGCATAAGACACCATTTGCAACCAAGGCTCAATTCATTTTTCACATATTCACATATTCCCTCAAGTTACACTCCCCCCATGGGTCAGCTCTTCTAACTCATGCAATTGAGACAGTTCTTCAATAGATCAGTCTAATGTGCATAACAAATTTGCATTGCTGTGAAGCTATTTCTCAGTCTCTTTCAAAAGTATTCATAAGCCTGAATATGCCCCTCTGCCCTTAGGCTCTATTTTTACCATCTCATGTTTATATTCAACTTGAAAATCTGATTTTCAGAGATGCCTGAGTTTAGAATTGACTATGAGATTTAAACACAAGAACAGTATTGCTTGTGTAATATAATAATACATGCATTTGCCTCCCTAGCTCTTTTGTTGAGCCGTCACTTGGTGATGGTTATTTGGTGACACTGTTAATTTTATTCTGTAATGCAGAGAACCACTAAATTAGAGTAACGGATTATACTGTCAATCAGGTTTGACAAAAACTCTAGGAGATTTTGTAATAGAATAAAATCAACACAGTCAAGCTGTGCTAACTGTGATTAGCAATATTCTTTAATTATTAAAGAGCTAAATTTTTTAAATGCTGTAAAGTGCATTTCTTCATGCTGGATCTTTATTCCAGAGCATGCTTTTATAAGATTACAAATGTCCTCAGGGTAATTTTTTTTGTTGTTTTTTGTTTTTTCCCTCAGGGTAATATTTAACTTAAAATACTTTATAGCAAAGTATAAGAATGGAGTTTGGGGTGCTTGTGTGGTTCAGTCAGTTGAAAGCCAACTCTTGATTTCAGCTCAGGTTGTGGTCTCAGGGTTGTCAGCTTGAGCCCCATATCAGGCTTCATGCTCAGCAGGGAATCTCCTTGAGATTATCTCTCTCAAAAAAAAAAAAAATTCTCTCTCTCCCTCTCACTCTCCCTCTATACCCCCACTTGATCTCTCTCTCTCTAAAATAAATAATATTTAAATTAAAAGATATAAGAATGGAGTTTAAAAACATTTGATTATATATATATGTATGTATATATATATAAATGTATATGTATAAACAGTTGCCCTTAAACAACACGGGCTTTGAACTGTACAGATCTATTGACATCTGGATTTTTTTCAATAAATGCAACACTCCCAGTGAATTTTCTATTATGATGATCTACATAATAGGTCTACATAATAGATTACACTAGCTTACTTTATTGAAAGAATCATTATGGGACGCCTGGGTGGCTCAGTGGTTGGGCATCTGCCTTCGGCTCAGGGTGTGATCCCGGAGTCCCAGGATGGAGTCCCACATTGGGCTGCCAGCATGGAGCCTGCGTCTCCTGCCTCTGCCTATGTCTCTGCCTCTCTCTTTGTCTCTCATGAATAAATAAATAAATAAATAAATAAATAAATAAATAAATAAATACCTTTTAAAAAATCATTATGTAATACATAAAACATACAATATATGTGTTAATCAACTGTTTATGCTATCAGTAAGGCTTCTAGTCAACATTAAGCTATTAGTAGTTAAGTGTTGGGGAGTCAAAATTACATGTACATTACCGAGTGTGTGGGAGCCAACACCCCAACCCCTGTATTGTTCAAGGGTCAACACGTATGTATATAAGCAAACACATTTTACATACAGAGAAAGAGACAGAAAAGACAAGAGACGGAGTGGGGGACCAGCGGTCCCTACTAAGGACTACTTAGGACTGCCTACTAAGACCAGTCCTGAATGCTTACCCAAAGCTCAGTTTGTCCACCTCCCCAGGAGAGACCACACCCTGACCCTCAGTCTCCAGCCCACACCCAGAAATGGCATAAAACCTCCTGAAAAAGACAATTGTAGGTTCTTGACTCCTTTATTATAAAATGTTCTCTCTCCTCTTAGTCTCTGGAATCTTAGTCCCTCTTCTACTATTTACTTTTACGGTTTTCTGATGCATTAGAAAATAATATTCTAAGTTTATTTGGATTTTGTAGTTATCCTTAGTGGAAGAATTTTCCTGCCATGAACTCTATCATATCCAGAAGCAGATACCTTATTTTTGTCCATTTGATCTGACTTCGACTGAAAGAAATGAAGTCTCCTACTACTGTTTGTCCATTTCCCATTATGCCTCCTATGATTACTGTTTTTAGCAACATTTCTGCTACATTATTTAATACACAGATATCCATAGCCATTAGTTTAGTTTGTGTGCATTAGCAAGATAACATGCCTTTTTACTGTTTTTTGACTTGACTTCTACTTTCTGTCCTATCCTATTGCAACCACCATTTCCTTTCTGTTTTGCTCTTTTCTATGTCTTTTTTCATCTTTTGATTTTGAACTTTTCTAAATAGGTTTATTTTCAAGGTTACTTTTATATATAGCCTAGGAATTGGGTTTGTCGCCTAGATTTGTGACTCAATCTGCGAATCAATTTTTTTCCTCTACTAGGTAAGCTTATTTACATTTCTTGCTATGGTTAATTTTAGTTTTATAATATCATTTATGTAACATATTAAAAGCCTCTTCTGTGTGATTCTTATTTAGTGGCTATATAATTATGTCTTTAATACCTTTATTATTTTTTCTTTAGAATCATGTCTATAATTTTCCTAATATAAATAGCACTGAAATTAACTCATATTTTCTGCTTCCCCCTCATTCTTTCCCCTCCTTCAAATAATTTGTGAATATTGTCTCTCTTAGTATTGACTTTTTTATTGTTAAATATGTTATACTTCTAAAATGAGTTTTCAATTTTAAATGTCTCTTAGTTTCTAGGTATTATAGATGAAACAACCAGTAAGCATATTCTTTTATTTTCTCTCCCTCCTGATTTTTTTTTTCATTTTTAAGTTTTTATCTTCTTTTAAGTTGTCAGATCATATATCACTTATATTCTTTTCCATCATCCTTATTTTTACATTATTTTTAATGTTCTATCTCCAGGTAGATACATATGCAGTCAGTGAGAAGTCTTTTTACTGAGACTGGTCATTCCTTGACTGGTTTCCTCTAGTAGCTTCTGTAAGAAGAGTACACATGAACACCATTCCCTGAATTCTGCAATGTTCTAAGCAATTTTTTTTCTACATCAAGAATAGTGCCATTTATTTTTCTCAATCTTTTTAATTTAGTTTTTAAAAGATTTTATTTATTTATTCATAAGAGACGCAGAGACATAGGTAGAGGAAGACACAGGCATCCCTGCAGGGAGCCTAATGCAGGACTTGATCCTACAACCCCGGAATCATGACCTGACCCAAAGGCATACACGCAACCACTGAGCCGCCCAGGTTCCCCTGTTTCTTAAATTCCCCATGAGTGAAATCACATGGTCTTTCTCTGACTGATCTATTTCACATAGCATAATACACTCTGGTTCCATCCATGTTGTTGCAAATGGCAAGATTTCATCCCTTTTGATGGCTGAGTGATATTCCACTGTATATATACTGCATATTCTTTATCCATTCATCAGTCAATGGGTATTTGGGCTTTTCCATAATTTGGCTATTTTTGATAGTGTTGTTATAAACATTAGGGTGCAGGTGCCCCTTCAAATTAGCATTTTTTAATCCTTTGGATAAATACCAAATAATATAATTGCAGGATCATAGGATAGTTCCATTTTTCACATTTTGAGGCACTTCCATACTGTTTTCCAGAGTGACTGCACTAGTGACTCCAACCAAAATTGCCAAAGCATTTCCCTTTCTCTGATCCTTGCCAGCATCAATTGTTTCATATGTTGTTAATTTGAGCCATTCTGACAGGTGTCAGGTGGTGTCTCATCATGGCTTTGATTTGTATTTCCCTGATGATCAGTGATGTTTAGCATTTTTCATGTGTCTGATAGCCATCTGGATATCTTCTTTGGAAAAGTGTCTAGTCATGTCTTCTGCCCATTTCTTAACTGGATGATTTGGGTATGGGGTGTTGAGTGTGATACGTTCTTTATAGATTTTGGATACTAACCCTTTATCAGATATGTCCCATTCCATCAGTTGCCTTTTAGCTTTGTCGATTGTTTCCTTTGCTGTGCCAAAGCTTTTATCCTGATGAAGTCCCAATAGCTCATTTTGCTTTTGTTTCCCTTGCCTCTGGAGACATGTCTAGTAAGAAGTTGCTGTGGCCAAGGTCAAAGAGGTTGCTGCTTGCTTTGTCCTCTAAGATTTTGATGGTTTCCTGTCTTCTATCCGTTTTGAATTTATCTTTGTATATGGTGTAAGAAAGTGGTTCAGTTTTATTCTTCTCCATGTGGCTGTCCTGTTTTCCCAACACCATTTGTTGAAGAGACAGTCCTTTTTCCATTGGTTATTCTTTCCTGCTTTGTCAAAGATTAATTACTCATACAATTGTGTGTCCATTTCTGGTTTCTCTATTCTATTCCCTTGATCTATGTGTCTGTTTTTGTGCCAGTACCATACTGTTTTGATTATTACAGCTTAGTAATACAGCTTGAGGTCCAGAATTGTGATGCTCCCACTTTGTTTTTCTCTTTCAACATTACTTTGGCCATTTGGGTTCTTTCTGGTCCATACAAATTTTAGAACTGTTTGTTCTAGCTCTGTGAAAAATGCTGGTGGTATTTTCATAGGGATTTCATTAAGTGTTTAAGTTGCTTTAGAAATCATAGACATTTTAACAATATTTGCTCTTCTAATCCGAGAGCATGGAATGCTTTCTCCATTTATTTGTGTCTTCTTCAATCCCTTTCATAAATGTTCTATAGTTCTCAGCATATAGATCATTTACCTCTTTGGTTAGGTTTATTTCTAGGTATCTTATGATTTTTCGTGTAATTACAAATGGGATCAATTCCTTTATTTCTCTTTCTGCTGCTTCATTATTAGTGTATAGAAATACAACAAATTTCTGTATGTTGATTTTTATATCCCACCCCATTGCTGAATTCATGTATGAGTTCTAGCAATTTTTTGGTTAAGTTTTCTACATAGAGTATCAGGTTATCTGTGAAGAATGAAAGTTGGACTTCTTCTTTGCCAATTTGGTGCTTTTATTTATTTTTGTTGTCTGATTGCTGATACTAGGACTTCAGTACTATGTCGAACAATAGTGGTGAGAGCAAACATTCCTGTTGTGTTCCTGACCTTAAGAGAAAAGCTCTGTTTTTCCCCATTGAGGATGATATTAGCTGTAGGTCTTTCATATATGGTGGCCTTTATTATGTTGAGCTATATTCTTCTATCCCTTTCTTGAGGATTTTTATCAAGAAAAGATGTCGTATTTTGTCAAATGTTTTTTCTGCATCTGAGAGGATCATATTGTTTTTATCCTTTCTTTTATTAGTGTGGTATATCACATTGATCGATTTGTGGATTTTTTTTTTATTTACTTATTCATGAGACAGAGAGAGAGAGAGAGGCAGGGACATAGGCAGAGGGAGAAGCAGGCTCCATGCAGGGAGCCCAACTTGGGACTCCATCCGAGGACTCCAGGATCATGCCCTGGGCCAAAGGCAGGCACTAAACCACTGAGCAACCCAGGGATCCTCCAATTTGTGGATATTAAACCACCCATGCAGTCCAGGAATAAATCCCACTTGATCATGCTGAATAATCCTTGTAATGTTTTGATTTGCTAGTATCTTGTTGAGAATTTTTGTGTCCATGTTTATCAGGGATATTAGCTGTAATTCTCCTTTTTAGTGGGGTTTTTGTCTGGCTTTGGAATCAAGGTAATGCTGGTTTCATAAGAATGAGTTTGGAAGTTTTCCTTCCATATCTGTCTTTTGGAACAGCTTCAGAAGAACAGATATTAATTCTTCAATTGTTGGTAGACTTCCCCTGGGAAGCCATCTGGCCCTGGACTCTTGTGGGAGATTTTTGATTGCTGATTCAATTTCTCTGCTAATTAGGAGTCTGTTCAAATTTTCTATTTCTTCCTGTTACAGTTCAGGAAGTTTATATGTTTCTAGGAATTTGTCTATTTCTTACAGATTGCCCAGGTTTTTGGCACATAATTCCTCATAATATTCTTATAATTGTCTGTATTTCTGTGGTGTTGGTTCTGATCTCTCCTCTTCGTGATTTTTTTTTTCATTTGGGTCCTTTCTCTTTCCTTTTAGGTAAGTCTGGCTAGGGATTTATCAATTTTGTTAATTCTTTCAAAGAACCAACTCCTAGTTTCATCGATCTGTTCTACTGCTTTAATTTCTAAGTCATTTATTTCTGTTGTAATCTTAATTATTTCCCTTCCCGTTAGCATGTTAAATATGTCACTCTTTTCTGGCTTACAAGGTCTCTGTGAACAGGTCTGCTGCTAATCTGTGTCCTAGATGCAAGTAGCATCTAGAAGTTGGAAAAGGGAATTTGGTGAATTTTCCCCTAGAGATTACCAAAAGAGAATCCAGACCTGCTGACACCTTGATTTTAGGCCAGTGAGACCTGTGTTGGACTTCTAAACTTGAAAATCATGAGACAATAAATGTGTATTGTTTTAAGCCACTAGTTTTAGGGAATTTTTTATAGTAGCCATAGGAAACTAACCCACTATGTAATTATTTTATTAGTATACTTTATTCCTTCATTAGGATGTAAGGTACTATCTAGTGTCCTTTCTTTTCAAGCAGAAAAACTTTTTTTAGAACTTATTATGAGGGCATACCTGCTAGCAATAAATTCTCTTAGTCTTTTTGAAAACCTGGGTATGTCTTCATTTCACCTTAATTTTTGGATGGTTTTGCTGGATGTATAATTTTTGGTTGACTTTTTTACTTTTAACACTTTGAGGGAGGAGGAGTTAAGACGGCAGTAGAATAGGGAGACCTCATCCTTGCCTCATCCCTTGAACACAACTAGGTAAATATCAAATCATTTTGAACCCCCAAGAAATTGATCTGAGGACTGAGGGAGCAAAAATGCACAACTAGGGGTGAAAACTGCCACATGGTGGAAGGTAGGAGCTGCAGAGAGTGGATTTGGGGGATAGAAGAGCTGTGGATGCTGCAGTGGGAAGGGGGCCTTGATCACAGAAAGAGGAATGAGAGAGAAAGGTGAGAAACTGCACACAAGGAATTGCACAAGGAACACTTTTCCCCAAAACCATAGCCAAGGGAAAAGAGTAGAGCTGAATACCACAAGTTTTTGTAAACAGTGGAGCACAGATTCTGAAGGTTCATCAGTCCAGGCCATCGCCAGTGTTGCACATAGTGGGCTTAGTGGTGCTTCAATGGGAAAGGAGGGTGTAGACCTGGGAGCAAGCAGTGTGATCTGAGGATCCCCTGGGTCACACAAGGAGAAGCAGTTTTCCTGCTTGGACAGAAACATGCAAAAGAACGAAACTGGTCCACTTTCTTCTACCATACACAAAATAAACTCAATGTGGTTGAAAGATGTAAATGAGACAGGAAACCATCAAAGTCCTAAAGAACACAAGCAGTAACCTCTTTGACCTTGGCTGCAGCAACTTCTTACTAGACACAGCTCCAGAGGCAAAAGAAACAAAAGCAAAAATGAACTATTGGGACTTCATCAGGATAAAAGCTTTGGCACAGCAAAGGAAATGATCAACAAAACTAAAAAGCAACTGATGCAAAGAGAGAAGATATTTGTGTATAACATCTGATGAAGCGCTAGTATCCAAAATCTGTAAAGAACTTACACACTCAACACCCAAAACCCAAATCATCCAATTAAGAAATGGGCAGAAGACATGAATAGACACTTTTCCAAACAAGATATCCAGATGGCTATCAGACACATGAAAAATGCTAAACATCACTCATCATCAGGGAAATACAAATCAAACCACAAAGAGATACCACCTGATACCTGTCAGAATGACTAAAATTAACAGCACACGAAACTACAAAGCTTGATAAGGAAGTGGAGAAAGGGGAATCCTCTTGCACTGTTGGTAGGAATACAAACTGATGCAGTCACTCTGGAGAACAGTGTGGAGGTTCCCCAAAATAGTTAAAAATAAAACTACCCTACAACCCAGCAATTGCACTACTGAGTATTTACACAAAGTCTACAAAAATACAAATTCAAAAGGTTATATGTACTCTGATGTTTATAACAACATTATCAATAATAGCTTAAATATAGAAAAACTCCAAATATCTATCAACTACTGAATGGGTAAAGATGTAGTGAATATACCATGGAATATTATCCATCAAAATGAATGAAATCTTGCCATTTGCATTGATATGGATAGAGCTAGAGTATTTTATGCTAAGCAATGCTAAGCAAAATAAGTCAGTCAGAGAAAGACAAGTGCCATATGATTTCATTCAAATGTGGAATTTAAGAAACCAAACAGATGAACATAAGGGAAGGGAAGGAAAAATAAAAGAAGATATAAAAATGGAGGCAAGCCGTAAGACATTTTAACTATAGAGAACAAACAGGGTTGCTGGAGGGGTGATGGGTGGAAGGATGGGCTAAATGGGTGATGGGCATTAAGGAGAGCCCTTGTTGGGATAAGCGTTTATATGTAAGTGATAAATCACTAAATTTATACTCCTGAAAACAATATTACACTATATGCTAACTAATATTTAAATAAAAATTTGAAAGAAAACCATTTTGAATATGTCATCCCACTGCCGCCTCACCTTCGTTGTTTCTGATGAAGTCAGCCGTTAATCTTATGGGGATCTTTTGTGGTGAATTGTGATTTCTCTCTTGCTATGTCCAAAAATTTGTTTTTCTCTTTTGGCAGTTTGAATATGATGTGTATATGTGAATATGTCTAAATTTATCCTACCTAGAGTTTGTTGAGCTGCTTGGTTTTGCAGATAAATGTTTTTTTTTTTTTTTCAGATAAATGTTTTAATCAGATGTGGGATGTAGGGGATCCCTGGGTGGCTCAGAGGTTTAGCACCTGCCTTCAGCCCAGGGTGTGATCCTGGAGTCCCGGGATTGCATCCCACATCAGGCTCCCTGCGTGGAGCCTGCTTCTCCCTCTTGCTTGTGTCTCTGCCTTTCTCTCTTTCTGTGTCTCTCATGAATAAATACAATCTTTAAAAACAATAATAATAATCTTTTAAAATGTGGATATATTCAGTTATTACTGCTTCAAATATTTTTTCTGCCCCTTATTCTTCTTTTTTTCTTCCTTTAAATATGGCACCACTGTATATGCCCCTCTGTGCTTCCCCTGGTTCACTATCTAAATTCATTTTGCACTCCTTTCATTGCTTTACACAATGATGTGCTTACCTGAGAAGGTGATCACTTCATTTCTAAAGAGTGTCCTTTGGTTGCTGCTTTTGATATTTAGTACTCTGGGTACCTCTGGGCACCTTCCACCTTTCCTCTGTCTTTGCCAGCACTTGGAACCTATTCAGTCTCAGTCCTGTCCAAAGTAGGTCTCATTCAGAATGAGATCCTGCTGATTTGGAAAGTTCCTATTGCTGATGATTTCCGGGAACTGTTGCTGCTACATCCCTCTGTGTTGTGCCCTTATTCTCATTTCTGCCTCTGCCTAGGCTTCCAAAAAATTCTGCTGACCTCAGCTGCTTTAGAAAACATTTCTATTCGATTTGGAATTAGTGAATTTTCTGTTTCCTAGTTTTATGAAAATTGAGTTTGTAGCTTTAAAAATCTGTTTTATTCCGGGGCACCTGGGTGGCTCAGTGGTTGAACATTGGCTTTTGGCTCAGGTCTCGATCCTGGGGTCCTGGGATTGAGTCCCACATCAGACTCCCCAGAAGGAGCCTGCTTCTCCCTCTGCCTATGTCTCTGCCTCATTCTCTCTCTCTCTCTCTGTCTCTCTGACTCTCATGAATAAATAAATAAAATCTTTTTAAAAAATCTGCTTTTTCTTATGGCTTTCAAAAGAAAACACAGGAAGATTTATAATTAAACTACCACCATATTTATACCAAATGTCCTTAAAATGTGTGTAAAAATTTCTAGCATATTTTCAAAACTTATGTACAGTGTTCAGAAGAAGGACAAAAACAGAACAAAAACAAACCTGGCCCTGAGTTTCAGTCAGATATTGTGACTGTTGTTTTGTTCATTTCACTGTATGACTTTTAAGGAGGTTGATGATCAGAATAATATTATAGGAGGTTGGTCACAAGTCTAAGGGGACTTAGGAATTCTAAGGAATTTTGAACATGATTGGGGAAAATGGCTAAGCAGGACCAACATCATTATGAGAGTCATAATCTTTCAGTGGTTATCTTCAATTAATCTTGGGGAAAGGAGTCAAAGATGTAAAGAAAGAGAGAGGACAATGGACTTTGCACAGGGAATAGAAGATGCAAATGGAAACAGTACTTGTGGCTAATGAGTAGGACCAGAAAATATAGTGATTTCTTTCTCTGATTAGACAAGCGGGCACACAAAAGTGGACAGATGGTTTTGCAAAATTCTTGTACAATTAATGTACAGTGTTATATTCATTTCAGGTGTACAACACAATGATTCAACAATTCTGTACATTACTCAATACTCACCATAAAAAGTGTATGCTTAATCTCATTCATCTGTTCAGCCATCCCCCCACCCCATCTCCCATCTGGTAACCATCAGTTTGTTTTATGATTTTTCAGAGTCTGTTTTTTGTTTATCTCTTTTTCTCTGTTTGTTTTGTTCCTTAAATTCCACATATGAGTGAATCATATGGTACTTAGCCTTATCTGACTAACTTATTTTGCTCAACATTATACTAGTTGCAAATGGCAAGATTTCATTTTTTATGGTTGAATAATATTCCACTGTATATATGTATATATACACCACCTCCTCATTATCTCTTTATCTAGTGATGGACACTTGGGTTGCTTCCATATCTTGGCTATTGTATTCTTGTAATAAACATAGGAGTGCATATATCTTTTTAAATTAGTGTTTTTGTATTCTTTGGGTGAATTCCTAGTAGAGGAACAAATGGATCATATGTTGATTCTATTTTTAATTCGAGGAAACACCATACTGTTTCCCACAGTGACTGCACCAGTTTGCATTTTCCCTGGCAGTACATAAGGGGTCCTTTTTCTCCATATCCTTACCAAAACTTGCTGTTTCTTAGGGTTTTTTTATTTTAGCCTTTCTGACAGGTAACATCTCACTGTGGTTTTGATTTGCATTTTCCTGATGATGATTGATGTTGAATATCTTTTCACGTGTCTGTTAGCCAACTGGATGTCTTCTTTGGAGAAATATCAATTCATGTCTTTTGCCCACTTTTAATTGGATAATCTGTTATTTAGATGTTGAATTGTAGAAGTTCTTAATATATTTTGGATACTACACACTTTGGATATCATTTGCAAGTATTTTCTCACATTCAGAACCATCTTTTGTCTTATTAATGGTTTCCTATGCTGTGCCACAAAAAAAAAAAAAAAAGCTTTTTATTTTGATGTAGTCCCCACAGTTTTTGTTTTTGTTTCCCTTGCCTCAGAAGGCCTATGTAGAAAAATGTTTCTACTGCAGATGTCAAAGACATTACTGCTTGTGCTCTCTTCTAGGTTTCAGGTCTCACATTGAGGTCTTTAATCCATTCTGAGTTTATCTTTGTGTATGGCATAAGAAAGTGGTCCAGTTCCATTCTTTTGAATGTAGCTGTCCAATTACCCCCACACCACTTGTTGGAGACTATACCTCTTTCCATTGCCTATTCTTGCCTCCTTTGATGTAGATTAATTGACCATATAATCATAGGTTTATTTCTGGGCTCCGGTCTCTGTTCTATTGATCAATGTATTTGTTTTTTGTGCCAGTACCATACTGTTTTGATTACTACAGCTTGTGGTATATTTGAAATCTGGAATTTGAAATCTAGCTTTTTTTTTTTCTCAAGATTACTTTGGCCATTTGGGGTCTTCTGTGGTTTCATACCAATTGTAGAATTTTTTATTCTAGCTCTGTGAAAATGTTGTTGCTATTTTGGTAAAGATTGCATTGAATCTGTAGATGACTTTGGGTAGTTGTGGACATTTTAACAATATTCTCCCAATTTAGGAGTATGGAATATCTTTCCACTTTGTGTCATCTTCAATCTTTTTCATTAATGCTTTATAGTTTTGGCAGTACAGGTCTTTCACCTTCTTGGTTAAGTTTATTCCTAAGTATTTTATTCTTTTTGGTGAAATTATAAATGAGACTATTTTCTTAACGAAGGATTAGAAAGAGAAATTATTAGTACATATATAAATGCATGGGTTTCTATAAATTGATTTTTGTGTCCTATGACCTTATTGAATTCATTTATCAGTTCTAGTAGACTTTCAATGGCATTTCAGGGTTTTCTATATGTAGTCTCATGTCATTGGCAAATAATGAAGGTTTTACTTCTTCCTTACCAAATTGGATACCTTTTATTTCTCTTTCTTGTGTGATTGCTGTGGCTAGGACTTCCAGTACTATGTTGAATAAAAGTGGTGAGAGTGGACATCCTTGTCTTGTGTTCTGCCATTGAGTATAATGTTAGCTGAGGGTTTTTCATGGCTGTTATTATTATTTTGAGATATGTTCCCTCTAAACTTACTTTCAGGGTTTTTTTTTTATCATGAATGGATGTTGTACTCTGGCAAATGCTTTTTATGCATCTATTGAAATGATCATATAGTTCTTATTCATTCTTTTGTCCATGTGCTGTATCATGTTGACTGACTTGCAGATATTGAACAACACCTGTATCTCATGAATAAATCCCAACTGACCATGGTGAATGATTTTTTTAATGTACTGTTGGATTTGGTTTGCTAATATTTTGTTGAGGATTTTTTAAATCTACATTCCTCAGAAATATTGGCCTATAGTTTTTTTGTTTTTTTGTTTTTTGTAGTATCTTTATCTGGTTTTGGTATCAAGTGATGCTGGCCATATAGAATGAATTTGGAGGTTTCCTTTCCTCTTCTGTTTTTGGAATAGTCTGAAAAGAATGAATATTTTTTAAAGATTTTATTTATGTATTTATGAGAGACACAGAGAGAGGCAGAGACATAGACAAAGGGAGAAACAGGCTCCATGCAGGGAGCCCAATGTGGGACTCGACCCCGGGAACTTCAGGATCATGACCTGAGCTGAAGTCAGATGCTCAACCACTAAGCCACCCAGGCATCCCTGAAAAGAATGAATATTAATTCTCCTTTAAATATTTGGTATAATTCACCTGTGAAGCCATCTGATTCTGACTTTTTGTTTGTTAAGAATTTTTGGACTACTGATTAAACATCATTGCTGTTAATCTATTCAAGTTTTCTATTTCTTCCTGATTCAGTTTAGGAGGTTATGTTTCTAGGAATTTATCTATTTCTTCTAGGTTGTCCACTTCATTGGCATATAATTTTTCATGATATTCTACAATCTTTTGTATTTCTGTGATGTTGGTTGTTGTTACTCCTCTTTTATTTCTGATTTTGAGCCTTTCTCTCTCTTTCTCTCTCATGAATTGGGCTAAAGTTTTATCAATTCTGTTGATTTTTTTTAATATTTATTTATTTATTTATTTGAGAGAGCAGGGTGGGAGGGACAGATGGAGAGGCAGAGAGAGAATCTCAAGCGGACTTCCTCACTGAGCACAGAACCTGACGCAGGGGTCTATCTCATGATCCTGAGATGATAATCGAAACCAAGAGTTGGATGTTCAACTGACTGAGCAACCCAGGCACTTCAGTTTTGTTGATCTTTTCAAAGAACCAACTCCTGGTTTTATTCACCTGTTTTGTTGTTTTTTAATTTATATTTTATTTATTTCTGCTTTAATCTTATTTCCTTCCTTCTACTAGTTTGGGGTTCTGTTTTTTCTTTTTTCTTTTTTTTTTTTTTTACAGCTCCTTTAGGTGTAAGTTTAATTTGTTTGGAATTTTTCTTGATTCTTGAGGTAGGCCTGTATTGCTATAAACCTCCTGTTAAAATTAATTAATTAATTAATTAATTAAACCTCCCTGTTAGAACCACTTTTGCTGTAACCCAAAGATTTTTGGACCATTGTGTTTTCATTTTCCTATGTCTCTCTGTATTCTTTTCTTTTTGACTTTTTGGTTTACCTATTTACTGTTTAATAGCATATTATTTAACCTTAATGTATTTGTGTTTTTTCTAGACCTTTTCTTCTAGTTGGTTTCTAGTTTCATAGTATTGTGGTCGGAAAAAGATGCATGCTATGACTTCAGTCTTTTTTCTTTTTTTAAGACTTTATTTATTTATTCATGAGAGACACAGAGAGAGAGAGGCAGAGACACAGGCAGAGAGAGAAGCAGGCTCCACGCAGGGAGCCCAATGTGGGACTCGATCCCAGGACCCCAGGATCATGCCCTGGGCCAAAGGCAGGCACTAAACCACTGAGCCACCCAGGGATCCCCTGACTTCAGTCTTTTTTTAATGTGTTGAAACTTGTTTTGTGCCCTAACATCTATTCTGGAGAATGTTCCATGTACATCTGAAAAGAATGTACGTCCTGCAGTTTTAGGATGGAATGTTCTGAATATACCTGTTGGATCCATCTGATCCGATGTATCCTACAAAAGTACTCTTTTTGTCATTGATTTCTACTTGGATGATCTGGGGTGTTAAAAATCCCTTACTGTGCTGTAGGAAGTGACCTGGAGCCACTTTGGAGAACTCCTACAGATGACAGGTTATAGGGGGCTGCTCTACAGGAGAGTATGGGTGCAGGTACATTGTTAGCAAGTTAGGTGGGAGTGTGCTCTGGTTCCCACAGATGTCTGTGTATCCGTGCTGGGGGGCAGAGGAAGGAAATCGTGCCTGCCAGCTCTTTTGTTCTTGGAGAAATCTCCTAAATTTCTCTGCCTCTCCAGCACACATTTTGAGATGAATAAACAAATCTCCTTCCTAAGGAGTGTTTCAAACTGCTGTTTCTATGCTATATCTCAGTGAGGTTGTTATGCTGTCTTTTCAAGGTCAGGTACTCCGTTTCCTATTGCCCTCTTGTTCTCCTAAAGCCAAGGCACTGGTTTTGTTTTTGTTTTTGTTTTTTTGGGTTTTTTTGTTTATTGTTTTTTTAAGTTTCTTGCATTGTGCCTATTGATTGTAAGAATTCTCCAAGTTAAGCCCCTCTGTTTTTCAAAGCCAGATGTCATGGAAATTTGTCTTCCCAGTGTGGGTCGCTGGTGCCTGGCCTGGTCTGCTCCTCTTTCTCCTCTGTGCTTATGGTGTCCCTCCCTCCTGCAGACAGTGGTTCCTGACCATGCCTCTGCCCTTCCCACCATTTTTAAAGTAGCTTCTTCTCTACAATTAGCAGCGGAGAGTCTGTTTTGTCTCAGGGTCATTTTCTGGGCTACTTATACTGATGTGGGTACTAAATAGTTGTATCCGTGAGAGTGGAGCTCAGGATCTTCCTATTCCATCATCTTTTGTCTGATTTAAGGTCTATTTTGTCTGATAGAAGTATTGCTACCCCACCTACTACACTGAATTCTTTTAACAGATACTCCTGTGAACACACATACCTGGGAGTTGAAAACATTAAGCTTTAAAATGTTTAACAAAAAAAAATAATAATAATAATAAAATGTTTAACAAGGGGATCCCTGGGTGGCTCGGCGGTTCAGCACCTGCCTTTAGTCCAGGGCGTGATCCTGGGGTCGTGGGATCAAGTCCCACATCGGGCTCCCTGCATGGAGCCTGCTTCTCCCTCTGCCTGTGCCTCTGCCTCTCTCTCTTTCTGTGTGTCTCTCATGAATAAATAAATATTTTTTAAAAACGTTTAGCAAACTTACATGTTCATAGCAACCGTTACTATGATGTTTAATGACTTGGTTTATTTTCTATAATCTCTTGAAAAGAATCAATTTGATAAATGCTCAATGGCTTTGATAAATGCCAAAACCATATCTAGGTAAGCACCTGAATAATGACAGCCAGTCTTTAGGTAGTGGGCCTGAGTTCCTCAATTGTATAAAATAGTAGGTAGATATCCTTTAAAAAATATATATTTATTTATTTATTTATTTATGAGAGACACGCCCTGGGCCAAAGGCAGGCGCTAAACCACCGAGCCACCCAGGGATCCCCAGATACCCTATTTTTAATGACCTCCCTTTTGTTTAACTATTCAATCTTTTTTCATTTTTTGGTTTAAAATAGTCACTAAAAATTGAATAGTGTTCTAGAATTTCCTCATACTATGGAAATTTTCACTCCTGGTTTGAAGATAAGATAATGTTCTTGTATCTTTAAAAATATATTGTTTTTTGGGCAGCCCAGGTTGCTCAGTCGTTTAGCGCCTTCTTCCACCCAGGACCTGATCCTGGGTATTCAGGGTCGAGTCCCATGTCAGGCTCCCTGCAGGGAGCCTGCTTCTCCCTCTGCCTGTGTCTTCTCTCTCCCTCTCTCTCTCTCTTTCCCGCTTTCTCTCTGTGTGTGTCTCTCATGAATAAATAAATGAAATCTTTAAATAAGAAATATATCGTTTTTTAACCTTTAAAAATTAAATGTTTTTGTAAAGACCAAATTCTACATATTAAGATATAAAATAAAGCTTACTAACATTTTTCAGGGAATTGACAGCAATGTTATAAATGATCATTATATGGGAAGTATCAGAGAGCTGTTTCAATATTTCAAATATCTATTTCATAAAAATTTCATGGTGTTAGAGTAGGAACAATATAACAAAGCATTCCATGGCCAAATCAATTTAGGAAGTGCTAGATTAATCTGTTAAATAATGTCTTTCTGGGAAGATTCCTTAGTGAGTTTAATATGCTTGTAATCATTATGAAATTGCAGTGATGACTCTCTCAATGTGGCATGTCTGAGCAATTCTGCTTCACCTAATGTGTTTTTGTAAATGTTTTCAAGGACAGGATGACAAATGCATTTCACCTAACATGTTGCCTCAGTCAGTTGTGCCTGGTTGCTCAGAGCTCTGGTGACAGGACTCTAAAGCCCAGTTGAGTTCAACAAAAAAAGATATGCTATTTCTTTAGCCATTAGTCTTCTAGGTATATGGAGAAACTGGTAGCATACTACTATGCGCTTGATATATTTCTTCTAGATATTGAGAATAGTTTTCTCTATCTCATAATTCTTATATAATAGTATAAATTATCTTCTCATACTTACTATGCTGAACTAAGTAATGACTTGTAAATTTCCTTACTTATTTCAAGAAATTCCCTAAGATTTTCAAAAAGTATTTTACTATAAGTCCTAGCCACAGCAATCAGACAAGAAACAGAAAAGTAGGGATCCCTGGGTGGCGCAGCGGTTTGGCGCCTGCCTTTGGCCCAGGGCGCGATCCTGGAGACCCGGGATCGAATCCCACATCGGGCTCCCGGTGCATGGAGCCTGCTTCTCCCTCGGCCTGTGTCTCTGCCTCTCTCTCTCTCTCTCTCTGTGACTATCATAAATAAATAAAAATTGAAAAAAATATTTAAAAAAAAAGAAACAGAAAAGTAATTTTTTTAAAAAGGTAATTAAAATGTTACCAAAGATTACATTTAATGTTTACCAAACACTTAAAGAAGAATTAATACCTATTCTTCTGGGCAGCCCGGGTGGCTCAGCGGTTTAGTGCTGCCTTCAACCCAGGGCCTGATCCTGGAGACCCAGGATCGAGTCCCACATTGGGCTCCCTGCATGGAGCCTGCTTCTCCCTCTGCCTGTGTCTCTGCCTCTCTCTCTCTCTCTCTCTCTCTCTCTCTCTGTGTGTGTGTGTGTGTCTCGAATGAATGAATGAATAAATAAATAAAAATAATAATACCCATTCTTCTCAAACTATTCCAAAAATAGAAAAGGAAGGAAAGCTTCCAAATTCATTCCTGATACCAAAGTCACATAAAGACACTAAAACAACAACAACAAAAAACCTCAGGCCAATATCTCTGATGAACATAAATATAAAAATCCTCAACAAAATATTAGCACACCACATCCAATAATACATTTTAAAAAATCATTCACCAAGGTCAAATGGCAATCAAAATAGTTCAATATTCACAAATCAATCACATGATATACCACATCAGTAAGAAAAAGGATAAAAACCATATGACTATCTCAATAGATTCAGTAAGCATTTGACAAAATACAACATCCATTATGATAAAGACTCTTAACAACGTAGGTTTAGAGGGAACATACCTCAACATAATAAAGTCCATAGGTTATGTTGTTTAAGATTTTCCTTGCTTCTTGAGGTAAGCCTGTAGTGCTAGAAACTTCTCTCTTCGAACAGCTTTTGCAGCATCCCAAAGGCTTTGGAACATTGTGTTTTCATTTTCATTTGTTTCCATGTACTTTTTAATTTCTTCTTTTATTTCTTGGTTGGCCCATTCATTGTTTGGTAGCATGTTATTTAACCTCCATGTATTTGTGGTCTTTCCAGATATTTTCCTGTGATTTACCTCTAGTTTCATAGTGTTGTGGTCAGAAAAGATGCATGGTATGATTTTTTTTTTTATTTCCTTGAATTTGATAAGGTTTCTTTTGTGCACTATTATGTGAGTAGTCTGAAGAATGTTCCATGTGCACTTGAAAAGAATGTGTATTCTGCTATTTTAGGATGGAATGCTGTGACTATATCTGTTAGATCCATCTGTCCCAGTGTGTCATTCAAAGCCATTGTCTTCCTTGTTGATTTTTTTTCTGTTTAGATGATGCTGATGTAATTGGGGTATTAAAGTCCCCTACTATTTTTGTATTGTTATTGATTAGTTCATTGTTTGTTATTAACTATTTCATGTATTTGGGTGCTCTCATGTTGCATGCACAAATATTTACAATTGTTATATCTTCTTGTTGGATTCTCCTCTTTATTATTATATAGTGTCCTTCTTTGTCTCTTGTTACAGTCTTTGTTTCAAAGTCCACTTTGTCTGATATAAGTATTGCTACTCTAGCTGTCTTTTAACAGTCATTCACATGATTAATGTTTCTCCATTCTCTCACCTTCAATCTTCATGTACCTTTAGTGCTAAAATGAATCTCTTGTAGACAACATATAAGTGAGTTGACTTAGCAGGCTTTTAAAGTTCCAGATTCCTAGTAACATTGGTTTTATAAACTCCTAGATTTCAGCCCCTCTGATTTTTAAAGCCAAAAATTATAGGGATTAGTCTTCCCTGTGTGAGCTCCTTGGTGTGAGGGCCCATTTCTCTGCTCTCTCCACACAAACGCAGCTCCCTCTGACTTTCCAAATCTTTCAGATGCAGTTTCTTCTCTATATTTAGTTGTGGAGTTTGTTCTGCCAATACTTAGATCGCTCCTGGTTTGTTGACTGGGATATGGATGATATCTAGTTGAAAACATGGGGTTAAAAAAAATTTTTTTTTTTTTAAGAAAACATGGGGTATGATGAGCTCAGAGTCTTCCTATCCTGCCATCTTTCCAAGCTCCCCTGGAACACTTTCTTACATCATACTCAAAGATAAATTCAAAGTAGATTAAAGACCTATATGTGAGACCTGAAAACATAAAAATCCTGAAAGAACACAGGCAATAATTTGTCTGCCATTGGCCTTAGCAACATTTTCTAGATATGTCTCCTAAGGCAAGGGAAACAAAAACAAAATTAAACTATTGGGACCACATCAAAATTAAAAGTTTCTGCACAGCAAAGGAAACCATCAACAAAACTAAAAGACAACCTACTAAGTGGAAGAAGATATTTGCAAATGATATATCCAATAAGGAATTAATATCCAAAAATACATAAAGAACTTATTCACCTCAACACCAAAAAAAAAAAAAAAACAATCCAATCCAATTAAAAAATGGACAGAAGACATGTATAGGTATTTCTCTAACAAAGATATACAGATGGCCAACAGACACATGGAAAGATGCTCATCATCACTAATTAGGAAAAAGCAAGTCAAAACCATAACAAAATATCAGAATGGCTAAAATCTAAAACACAAGAAACAACAAATGTTGTTGATGTGGAGAAAAAGGAACCATTGTGCACTGTTGGTGGGAATGCAAGCTAGTGCAGTCACCATGGAAAACAGAATAGAGGTTCCTCAAAATATTAAAAATGGCATTACCATATGATCCATTCATTCCTCTACTAAGAGTTTACCCAAAGAATATGAAAACATTAATTCAAAAAGATATATGCATCCCTCCCTATGTTATTACAACATTATTTAGAATAGCTAAGATATTGAAGCAACCCAAGTGTTCATCGATGGATGAATGGATGAAGAAGGTGTGGTGTATATATACACGATGGATATTATTCAGCCATAAAAAAGAATGAAATCTTGCCGCTTATAACAACATGGATGGGTCTAGAGGGTGTAACGCTAGGTGAAATAAATCATAGAAAGACAAATACCATATGATTCACTTGTAAGTGGAACTCAAAAAACAAAACAAATGAAGAGGGGGAAAATGTAAAAAAAAACACTCTTAAGAGAACAAACTAGTGGTTACCAGAGGGTAGGTGGGTGAGGGGATGGATAAAATAGGTGGAGAGGATTAAGAGTAAACTTACCTTGATGATAAGATAATGAATAATATATAGAATTGATGAATCACTATACGGTACACCTGAAACTAGTATAACACAGTATGTTAATTATACTGGAATGAATGAATGAGGTGCAAAAGAATTAAATAGACATTTCTCCAAAGAAGGTATACAAATGCCAACAAGTATCTGAAAAGATGGCTATCATCATTGGATAACAACTAGAAAAATGTAAATATCACAATGAGATTCCACCTTACACCTATCAGGATCACCACTATTTAAAAAATATACAAAACAGTGAGAATGTGGAAAAATCAGAACATTTGTGTATTGGTGGTAGGAATATAAGATGGTGCAGCCACTAGGGAAATAGTATGGTGTTCCTCAAAGAATTAAACGTAGACTTACCTGGGTACCTGACTGGCTCAGTGGGTTACGCACCTGTCTTTGGCTCAGGTCATGATCTCAGGATCCTGGGATGGAGCCTCAAGTCAGGCTCCCTGCTCAGGAGGAGTCTGCTTCTCCTTCTCTCTCTCAAAATCTTAAAAAAAAAAAATAGTTACTATATGATCCAACAATCCTACTTCTGTGTATAGATACAAAAGAATTAAAAGCAAGAGCTTGAAAACCTATTTGTATACCCACGCTCATACCAGCATTATTTACAATAGTCAACAGTAGGATGAATAAAGATGTGGTACATATTCACATTGATAGATAAATGAATAGAGAGGATGTGGTGTATATATATATATATAAAGTGGAACATTATTTAGCCTTAAAAGGAAAGAAATCCTGTCTATGCTACAACATGGATAAAAGTTGAGGAGATTTTACTAAGTGAAAAAAAGCCAGTCATGAAAAGAAAGTGAATGATTCCACTTAGATGAGATCTCTAGAACCATCGGCTTATAAAGATAGAGTAGAGCTGTGGTTGCCAGGGGCTAGGAGGAAAGGAATTTAGGGAGTTATTGTTTAGTGGGTATAGAGTTTGAGTTTCGATTTTGCAAAATGTAAAAGTTCTAGAGATCTGTTGTACAATGAGAATATAGTTAACATTACTGTACTGCATGCTTCACATAAAAATAGTTAAGTGAGTGATTTCTTATAATTAAACAGATTGTTGTGGGGGCACCTGGGTGGCTCAGCCAGTTAAGCATCCAACTCTAGAGTTTGACTTAAGTCATGATCTCAGGTTCATGAGATCGAGCCCCACTTCGAGCTCATGGTCAGCATGATCTGATGGCAATTCTCTCCCTCTCCCTTTGCCCTTCCCCCCAACTCATGCTCTCTCTCTCTCTCTCTTTCTCTCTAAAATAAGTAAAGTCTTTCCAAAAAGAGAGAGAAAGATTGTTTATTAAATTAAGGATGGTGAGGGAAAGGCAGGCTCTGAAAGTCCCACGACAAATCAAAGCCACCATACAAGGCTAAGAGCACCAGTCTTGGCTTCATGGGCCTGGATTTCCACAAGCTGGACAACACTGTCAAGTTACCTAACTCTCTGGGCTTCAGGTTAATCATGTGTAAAATGAGGTTATACCAGCATTTATCTTCACTGTTGTTAGGCAGCTTAAGTTAATACATGTAGAAGGTTTAGGAACTTGCCTTGCCATTGTAACAATTTAATAAAGGCTAGATGTTATTCTCCTAGAGCACCAACAACTCAAGAAAATACAGACTGTAGTATCAGATGGGTTGTCCCAAGAATAAATGTATTCTAGGAACGCCTGGATGGCTCAGTGGTTGAGTGTCTGCCTTTGGCTCAGGTCATGATCCCGTGGTCCCGGGGTTGAGTCTCATATCAGGCTCCCTGTATGGAGCCTGCTTCTCCCTCTGCCTATGTCTCTGCCTCTCTCTCTCTGTGTCTCTCATTAATAAATAAAATCTTAAAAAAAAAAAGAATAAATGTATTCTATATCGATGTATTCTATACATAATGCAAATATAGAAGATTGCTAAACCCATCCAACCATTTCTGAAATGGAATTCATGGGCTTAAGTGATTGATGTGCAGCCTGATAAAACTTAGAGGAAATGTTACAGTCAGAAGGTACCACAATTTTCACTATTTGATAAATATATTAAGAAATGTTCTATTTTAAAAACTCAGGGGCTGGGGAAAGGTGTAGGAAAAGTAAAATATCCTTGTATTCTTTGGGGTTCTGTGACTTGGGCCTAAGAATTAAATTGATGTAAGAAGATTAACAGGAGAAAGGCATACAAATTTAATATTTTTATGTTTGTGGAAATCTTTGGAAGGAAAACGATGAACTAAAGAAGGTTTTTAGGGCCTAAAGCCTATGTATCATTTTACACAAAGAACAATAAATTGGGGAGTATATGTCAAAATACGATTAAACGGGCTAGAGGTAATAAATGTTAGAACAGTGGCTAGTTAATATATGGGAGAATTAATGGAAATTAATTTAGAAAAAATAAATTAATTTAGTAGGTTTGTTTATGGAAATCCATTTCACCATTGACTCCCAATCTCTGCTGATAAGAACATTCTTCTCTTTCTTGTATAGGGAGGGTAAGTTTCTCCTGGGGAAATATTGTGTCCTGCTTTTAGGTAGAGAGGTAGGAGGGGCAGAGAGCCTTTTCTACATTTGCCATTTCTCGAGTGCCTTCAGCTCAAAATAATCCATATGCTAAAGTGGCATATTTGGGGGTGGCATGTTCTGAAACCCTTCAGAAGAAATGGTGAGACACTATCAAATAATGGAAAGATCCATATCAAACTCTGTTATTTAATTAATTTAAGCAGTTTGATACCGGTGAAAGGACAGCCAGGTTAATAGGTCAGAAGCACCCTCCCTATGCATACAGCACCACTACCACCCTCCCCCACCCCACCCCAACTTCCTTTCCAAACAGGTCCCAGAATATGTAAGAACATAACAGTTGGTGAAGGTAACATTGCAGATCAGCGAGAAAAGTCATTGAATGTTCCTGGGGCAAATGGCTAATGTTTGAGAAAGAAAAATTAAAAAAAGAAAAAGAAAAATTAAACTTCTGTATCTCATTAAAGCTCAAACTTCAGCTGGATCAAAGACTTGAGTGTAAAACTATGAAAGCACAGGACCCCTAGAAGGAAATGTAGGTGAGTATTTATCAGATCTTGGGGTGAAATTTTTCCTTCCAAGTATAAAAGCAAACAAAATTAAAGACTGATCTATTTAATCACGCAAAAACAAGTCTGAGAGGACACTGTATACAAACTTTCTGTATGGCAGTTGGGCAATTTGGATCTACAATCACACTTCAAGAAATTCATTCTAACAAAATAGCAAACATATTTGTGTCAAAGATGTTATCTGATGTACTACTTATAATAGTAAAACTTTCCAATTACCCTATATGGCCTAATTAGGGGAATATTTAAGTTGTTGGCCCTCTGGGGTGCCTGGGTGACTCAGTTGAACCCTGGACCACTCTTGATTTTGGCTCAGGTCATGATCTAGTGTGGTGAGATGGAGCCCCCAGTCCAGGTGAGATGGAACCTGCTTAAGATTCTCTCTCTCCCTCTCCCTATGCCTTCCCTCACTTGCTCTCACACTTTCTCCTGTTTTTTTTTTTTTTGTTTTTTTTTTAATAGCAAAAGAAATTGTTGGCTCTCTGTCCTATACCCACTGGGCAAATCAAGAAGGAGGCAATCAAAGAATACTTAAAAATATAACTATAAATAATAGGTTAAAAGAATGTTGTAGATTGTTGCTCTGCATAAGAATTACAAGAGTTAGCTAACAAGGGACACCTGGGTGGGTCAGCGATTGAGCATCTGCCTTTGGCTCACGGCCTGATCCTGGATTCCCAGGATCAAGTCCTGCCTCCGGCTCCTTTCATAGAGCCTGCTTCTCCTCCCTCTGCCTGTGTCTCTGCCTCTCTTTCTGTGTCTCTCATGAATAAATAAATAAAATCTTTAAAACAAAAAGAGTTAGCTAACAAGTATTAGTGTGAATTAGACTTTTTTATGCTTTTAAATACTAAATGACTTTCAACCAATATACATACATTGATTTCATACCAAAAAAAATGAGAATAATAGAATCCTACTGCTTACACAATTTTTACTTTAAAAATCCTCAGGATTTAAAGGCCTAAAAGAAATAAATAGATTACAAAGTTGTGGATTTTTACTAGATGGTGAAATTTTAAGTGCTTTTCATTTTATTCTTAGCACTTTCCTGTATTCTTGAATTTTTAACAGTGAATACGAAGTTCTTTAATAACCAGAAATACTAATTTAAATTAGGTTACTAATGTTAATACAAAGAAATAGAATAGTGTTCTACTGTGAATAATATGAATTTGATTATTTTACATGTAAATCTGATGTGTCTGTTTCCATGCCCCAAGAATGAATATTTCAGGCATTATAACTTTTTCTTGACTTTTAGTAATTCAAATGGAACAGTATAGGCTTCCAAATGATTTAACAATCAGCTAATTATGTGCTATTGGTCTAGATGTCCATTCTGATAGATGGAAAGCCTTTTGGGTTGTTACTCTCTCAACCAAGTATTAAATGAAATTTTTTTATTGAGTCAACTGACTTAACATTAGATTAGTTTCAGGTGCACAATATAATGATTTGATATGTTCATATATTTTGAAATAATCATATCAGTCTAACATTCATCACCATACATAGTTACATTTTTTTTTATAATAGGAACTTTTAAGATCTCCCTTAGCAACTTCGAAATATACAATCCAGTAATATTAACTATAGTCACCATGCTGTACATTGCATCCCCAGGATGTATTATTTATTTTATAGCTGGAAGTGTGAGCTTTTTGACCACCTTTACCATTTCACCCACTCCCCAACCCTGCCTCTGGCAATCATCAATCTGTGCTCTGCATCTATGAGCTTGATTTTGTTGTTTTGTTTGTTTCTACATATCAATGAGATCATACAGTATTTGTCTTCAGTTTATTTCACTTAGCGTGATGCCCCCAAGGTACATCCATGTTGTCACAAATGGCAAGATTTCCTTCTTTTTAGGGCTGAATAATTGGTGTGTGTGTGCATGTGTGTGTGTGTGTGTGTGTGTGTGTGTGTGTATACATATACCACATTTTCTCTAACCATTCATCCATTGATGGACACTTAGGTTATTTCCATGGCTTGGCTATTGTAAATAATGCTTCAGTGAGCATCATGGTGCAGATATCTATTTACTGTTTTCATTTTCTTACATTATTATTCAAGTGTGGAATTGTTGACTCATATTTTTTAAACTATTTTTATTGAAGTATAGTTGACATACCATGTTTCAGGTGTACAACATAGTGATTCGACAATTCTATACATTATGCAATGATCACCATGGTGAGCATAGTGCCATCTGTCACCATACAAAGTTAATTATAATATCATTGATTATATTTCCTATGCCATACTTTTCATCCTTATCACTTATTTATAACCAGAAGTTTGTACCTCTTTTTTCCCCTTCACCTATTTTATCCATACCCTCCCCCTTCCCCTTTAACAACTACCAGTTTGTTCTCTGTATTTGTGAGTCTATGTTTTATTTTTTTTATATTCCACATATACTGAAACAATTTGGTATTTATATTTTTCTTTCTGACATATTTCACTTAGCACATTACCCTCTAGGTCCATCCATATCACAAAGGCAAGATTTCAATTTTTATGACTGCAAGTATTCCAGTGTGTGTGTGTGTGTATCACATCTTTATCCATTCATCTATCAATGGACACATAAGTTGCTTCAATACCATAGCTATTGCAATGCTACAATAAGCATAAGAGTGATCTATCTTTTCAAATTAATGTTTTTATTTTCTTCAGGTCAATACCCAGCAGTGGAATTACTAGATCTATTTTTAATTTTCTAAAGAACTTCCATACTGTTTTCCATAGTGGCTGTATCAATTTGCATTCCCACCAACAGTGCACAAGCATTCCCTTTTCTCCACATCCTTATCAACTTTTGTTTCTTGTGTTTATTTTAACCCTTATGACAGGTGTTAGCAGATATCTTCTTGTGGTTTTGACTTGCATTTCCCTATTGATTAGTGACCTTGAATATATTTTCTTGTATGTGTTGGCCACCTGTATCTTCTCTGGAAAAATGTCTTCAGATATGCTGCCCATTTTTAAATTGGATTGCTTGTGAGGGTCTTTTTGCTATTAAATTATAGGTGTTCCTCATATATTTTAGATAGAAACCTCTTACCAGATATGATTTGCAAATACTCTCTCCCATTCAGTAGGTTTTCTTATTTTGTTGATGGTTTCCCTTGCTGTGCAGAAGCTTTTCAGAGCGATATATATTATGTTCAAATCTGTAGTCCACTTAAAATCCATTTTTGTGAGGTGTAAGACAGGATCCAATTTCATTCTTTTGCATATGGCTGTCCAGTTTTTTCAATACCACTTATTTAAGGGACTGTCCTTTCCCCTTCATATATCCTTGGTTCCTTTGTCATTAATTAATTGACTATATGTCCATGGATTTATGTCTGGGCTCTCTATTCTGTTTTATTAATCTCTGTTTTTATGCCAATACCCCCTACTGCTTTGATTACTATAGCTTTGTGATACAGTTTGAAATTGGGATGCATAATACCTCCAGCTTTATTATCCTTTCTCAAGATTGCTTAGCTATTCAGGGTCCTTTGTGGTTCCATACAAATTTTAGAATTGTTTTTTCTATTTTGGGGGGTGGGAAAATGCCATTGGAATTTTAGTAGGGGTTGTATTGAATCTATAATTGAATTGCTTTGGCAGTATGGACATTTTAACAATATTCTTCTAATTCCTATACATGGTATATTTTTCCATTTATTCGTGTCTTCAGTTTCTTTCACACTGTCTTACAATTTTCAGTGTGTATCTCACTTCCTTGGTTAAGTTTATTTCTAGGTATTTTATTCTTTTTGGTGCAATTACAGATGAAATTATTTTAAGCTGTCTTTCTGATAGTTCATTGTTAGTATATAAAAATGCAACTGATTTCTGTGTAATGATTCTGTATCCTGCAACTTTACTGAATTTATTAGTTCCAAAAGTTTTGTGTATATGCGAATGTGGAATCTTTACAGATTTCTCTATATGTCATCTGCAAGCAAAGACAACTTTATTTCTTCCTTTCCAATTTTGATGAGTTTTATTTCTTTTTCTTGCCTATTTGCTCTGGGCTAGGACTTCCAATACTATGTGGAGTATAATTGGTAAGAGTAGGTACCTTGTCTTCTTCCTGACCCTAAAAGAAAAGCTTTCAGCTTTTGATCATTGAGTATAATGGCAATGTGGGCCCATCATATATAGTCTTTATTATGTTGAGGTATGTTCCTCTATACCCACTTTGTTGAACGTTTTTATTATGAACAGAAATTTAATTCTGTCAAATGCTTTTTCTGCTTAAGATGATCGTATGATTTTTATCCTTCATTTTGTTACTGTGGGAAGATACGTTGATTTGTGGATATTGAAATAAATCCCACTTCATCAGAGTGTATGTTCCTTTTAGTATGTTATTGAATTTAGTTTGCTAATATTTTGTTAAGGATTTTTATATCTATGTTCATGAGGGATATTGGCCCATAATTTCCTTTTCTTGTAGAGTCCTTGTCTGGTGTTAGTATCCAGGTAATGCTGACCCCCTAAAAAAAAGTTTGGAAGTGTTCCCTCCTTTTCTATTTTTTGGAAGAGTTTGAGAAGAATTGGTATTAATTCTTCTTTAAATGTTTGGTAGAATTGACCAGTGAAGTCATCTGTTCCTGGACATTTTTTTTTTGAAGGTTTTGATTACCAATTCATATCACCTTACTAGTAATCATTCTATCCATATTTTCCCTTTCTTCTTGATTCAGTCTTGATAGGTTGTAAGTTACTAAAAACTTTATTCATTTCTTCCATATTGTTCAATTTGTAGGCATATAATTGTTCATAACAGTCACATAATCCTTTGTATTTCTGTGGTATCGGTTGTAATATCCCCTCTTTCATTTTGGATTTTGAGTCCTTTGTTTTTATTTGGTGAATCTAGCCAAGTGTACATCTATTTTGTTCATCTTTCTGAAAAACCAACTCCTATTTTCACTGATCTTTTCTATCATCTATTTTTTTCTATGTATTTTGATACATTCATCTCTTGGGTTGAACACTTGGGTTGCTTCAATATCTTGGCTATAGTAAATAAGGCTGAAGTAAACATAGGGATGCATATATCTTTTTGAATTAGTGTTTTTGTGTTTTTTGGGTAAATATCCAGTAGTGAAATGACTAGATCATATGGTGATTCTATTTTTAAATTTTTTTTAAAGATTTTATTTATCTATTCATGAAAGACAGAGGCGGGGAGGGGCAGAGACTGGTAGAGGGAGAAGCAGGCTCCATGCAGAGAGCCCGACGTGGGACGTGATCCCAGGTCTCCAGGATCACACCGTGGGCGGCGGCGCTAAACCGCTGGGCCACCGGGGCTGCCTTATTTTCAATTTTTTGAGGAACCTCCATAATGTTTTGCACAAGTTTGCACTCCTACCAACAGTGCATGAGGGTTCCTTTATCTCCCCATCATCACCAATACCTGTTGTTTCTTGTGTTGCAGATTTAGCCATTCTGACAGATGTGAGGTAATATTCTCATTGTGGTTTTGATTTGAGTTTCCCTGATGGTAAGTGATAATGAACATTTTTTCATGTGTCTATTGGCCATTTGGATGTCTTCTTTGGAGAAATATCTGTTCACGTCTTCTTCCCATTTTTTTAAATGGATTATTTGGTTTTCTGCTGTTGTGTAAGCTCTTTATATATTTTTTGGATATTAACCCCATATCAGATATATCATTTGCGAATCTCTTCCTCCATTCTGTAGATTATCTTTTTGTTTTCTTGATTGTTTCCTTTGCTGTGCAAAAGCTTTCAATTTTGATGTAGCCCCTATAGTTTATTTCTGCTTTTGTTTTCCTAGCCTTGGGAGACATATCTACAAAAATATTGCTACTGAGGATGTCAGAGAAATGACTGACGGTGTTCTTTTCTTGGAGTTTTATACTCTCAGGTCCCACATTGTTATCTTTAATTCTTTTTTATTTGTGTATGCTGTGAGAAAGCAGTCCAATTTCATTCTTTCACATTTAGCTGTCCAGTTTTCCCAACATCATTTCTTGAAGCGATTATCTCTTTTCCATTGCCTATTTTTGCCTCCTTTGTAGTAGATCAATTGACCATGTAATCATGGATTTATTTCTGGGCTCTCTAGTCTGTTCCATTGATCTATGTGCCTATTATTTTTCTGCTAGGACCATACTATTTTGATTACTACAGCTTTGTAGTATAACCTGAAATTTTAGATTGAGATACCTCCAGTTTTGTTCTTTTCAAGACTGCTTTGGCTGTTTGGGGTCTTTTGTGGTTCCATACAAATTTTAGTATTACTTGTTCTAGTTATGTGGAAAAAATTCTATTGGTATTTTGATATGGCTTTCATTAAATGTATTATAGACTGCTTTGAGTAGTATAGACATTTTAACAATATTTGTTCTCCAAGTCCATGATAATTTCTTTCTGCTACTTCATTATTAGTGTATAGAAATGCAATGAATTTCTGTATATTGATTTTTAAATCCTACAACCTTACTGAATTCTTTTAACAGTTCTAGTAGTTTTTTTGTGGAATCTTCAGGGTTGTCTATATAGTCTCATGTCATCTGCAAATAGTAACAATTTTACTTCTTCCTTACCAATTTCGATGTCCTTTATTTTCTTTCCTGTGTGATTGCTGTGGCTAGGACTTTCAATACTATGTTGAATAAAAGTAGGGAAAGTGGGCATTCTTGTCTTGTTCCTGACCTTAGGGGAAAATTCTCAATTTTTCACCATTGAGTATGATGTTAGCTGTAGGTTTTTCATTATGGGCTTTATTACGTTAAGGTGTGTTCCTTCTAAACCTTTTTGTGGAGGATAAATAGATGTTGTACTTTGTCAACTGCTTTTTCTGCATTTACTAAAATGATCATATGGTTTTTATCTTTTCTCTTACTGATATATCACATTGATTAATTTATGAATATTGAACCACCCTTGTATCCCAGGAATAAATTCCACTTGACAGTGGTGAATGATTTTTTAAATGTATTGTTGAAATCAGTTTGCTAATATTTTGTTGAGGATTTTTGCATCTATGTTCATCAGAGATATTGGCCTGTAGTTCTTTTTTGTAGTGTCTTTATCTGGTTTTGGCATCAGGGTAGTGCTGGCCTCATTGAAAGAATTTAGAAGCCTTCCTTCCTCTTCTAATTTTTGGAATAGTTTCAGAAGGTAAGTATTAACTCTTCTTTAAATATTAGTAGAATTCATCTGTGAAGCCATCTGGTCCTGGACTTTTGTTGGGAGTTTTTTTTATTATTGATTTCATTTCATTGCCAGTAATCAGTCTATTCAAATATTCTATTTCTTCCTGGTTCAGTTTTGGAAGGTTATAGGCTTCTAGGAATCTATCCATTTCTTCTAAGTTGTCCAATTTGTTGGTGTAGTTTTTTATAATATTTTCTTACAATCTTTTTTATCTATGTGGTGTTGGTTATTTCTCCTCTTTCATTTCTGATTTTATTTATTTGAATTCTCTCTACCTCTCTCTCTGTCTCCATCTCTCTCTTTTTTATGAGTCTGACAAAAAGTTTATTAAATTAGTTGATCTTTTCACAGAACCAGCTTCTGGCTTCATTGACCTCTTCTATTAGTTTTTTTGTCTATTTCATTTGTGCTCTAATCTTCATTATTTCCTTCCTTCTGTTAGAGACAATTACTTAGGTTCTAACAGAATGCCTGGAGACCAGCAAGGAGGAAGTCATGGCTTGCTATTGGGAAAGTCAGAGAGGCCTGTCCTGGAAGTACTCCAAACCAGGCAGGCCCAAGATGTTTGACAAAATAGGCTAGAAACCTCTGGCCAAATAAAAAAGAAAAAGCTGGGGATCCCTGGGTGGCTCAGCAGTTTAGCGCCTGCCTTTGGCCCAGGGCGTAATCCTGGAGTCCCAGGATCGAGTCCTGCATCGGGCTCCCTGCATGGAGCCTGCTTCTCCCTCTGCCTGTGTTTCTGCCTCTCTCTGTGTGTGTCTCTCTCTGTGTCTCTCATGGATAAATAAATAAAATCTTAAAAAAAAAAAAAAAAGGAAAAAGCTGAAACCCTACTGTCACCTATAACACCCCTCCCCCAAATAATGAATATTCCTCCCCTTTGTTAACGAGTGTCAATAAAAGACAGAAACCAGGGGGTACCTAGGTGGCTAAGTTGGATAAGTGTCTGACTACCTATCTCAGCTCAGGTCTTAATCTCAGGGATGTTGAGTTAAAAAAAAGTGGGGGGAGAGGGAGGAAGGAAGGAAGGAAGGAAGGAAGGAAGGAAGGAAGGAAGGAAGGAAGGAAGGAAGGGGAATAGGAATGAAGAATAGCAAAGGAAGGAAGGAAAAGGAAAGAAGAATAGCAAAGGAAGGAAGGATAGAAAAAATAGAAACCTAAACCCAAGGGCTCACATCTGTCTCACACATCTTGAGTGCACTTTTGCTTTAATAAACCTTCCACTTGTGTCACTCATCCATTATGTTGTGTCTGTCCTTGAATTCTTTCTTGTGACAAGACCAAGAGCCATCAGTGACATCTTTGAGATGAGCTGGGCTGAGGCCTCAGGGCCCTGGGGGGTCTTCTCAGTTTACCTGGCACTATCTTTTGGCAATCACATAGGTAATTGTGTTAAGTGACTTTCATCAGTGAGTCTCCAACTTTTGCCTCCTTTGGACTGGAGAGTCGCTTAGTCACTTCTATTCTCTCTGACTTGTCTGAGAACTGGATGGTTTGGTAGCATTTATGAGAGACTGACTTTCAGCTCTGAAGAATAAAGGGACACTTGCTCTTTCTAGTCAAAAGGCACTCTAGGTGACTAAGAGCTTTATGGAAGTGTCAGAGATTATTTCTCAGGAGGTGCAGCATTCCCATAGGGCTTTCCATCTTGCTGGGAATTAAAACCTAGGCTCATCCACAAACACACATATAAGGACTGACCCTCCAGTGCTCTGAGTCACGTGGTTGTCTTAGACTTCCAGTGGGAAAAACTGAAACCTGTAAGAAAGTGATTCATGGTCATTCAGGGAAGTGATCCTCACAAGCAGCACACTGAGATCCATCACACTCCTCCTTGGGTGACTATTATTCCCAGATGATCTCTATCTCTTCAGAAATCTTTCTTTTGGTCCTTCTCTTATGTATTAAACATCTTGTGCTTATTTCTCTCATCTTTTCTTTCTTTTTTTTAAGATATTATTTATTTATTATTTGAGAGAGAGAGAGAGAGATTGCACACACAAGCAGGGGGAGGGACAAAAGGAGAAGGGGAGAATCTCAAGCAGGCTCCACACCCAGGGCAGAGCTAGACATAGGGCTCAGTCTCACAATCTTGAGATCATGACCTGAGCTGAAATCAAGAGTCAGACATTTAACCAACTGAGCCACCCAGGTGCCCCTTCTCATCTTTTCTGATCAACTACAGACTCACCCTTCTCAGCCCATTTGAGTTCACTAACTCTGACAATCACCAGACATGGGATGGCACAAAGCTGATACCAAGCAGATCAAGTTCACTTAGAAAAGTGGCAGAGACTTGTCCTTGTGTTGTGAAATAAACCTTGCAGATACTCCACATCTCCTGGGTCATGGGACACTTTGATGCCCCATAGCCTCAGCTGGCCCATATACCTACTTCAGCACTCTCCTTTGCTGATGGTGAGACACAGATCTGTGGACTGTCTGCCTCCTAGTACAAAATTCCTGCAACCCCCACTGTTGCGTTCACATGGGTCACTGTAAAATAGGCTATAAGCCATTTTACTCCTTAACAAGGGACCCTGCCCAACAAGATTTTTTCATGGGTTTGCTTATTCACCATTTAACTGAATGTCATTCAATCCAAGCAGTTCAAGGATTCAGAGGAAAATGGGACATAGAAGTTAGTTCAATCTGGACTGGCTATAAAGTAGACAAGATCAAAAAGTTCCCGAGAGTCATATAAATGAAAATCTACAGTGACCTCCATCTGTGGCAACTGTTGTTTGCCACCAATTGTTGAGAGGCCTATCAGAACAAGGGGAATAAAAAAAAAAGAAGAAGAAGAACAAGGGGAATGAGATAGATATTCATAGATCTTGAAATCGTGATGATGTCTACTCCTGAGGATTACTTATTGAACATTGTTTTATCATTCCTAGGGTCTTCAGGAATGCCATCATTCCTGTTACTGTGGGTGCCAGGATGAGGCACAGGCCCTGGGACCAGGGCTAGCCAGTTCATTACATGGCATGCTAGCTACTGCCATGATGACAGGGAGCAAATGGACAGCAGGCTGGGGATGCCAATAGTCCACTCAGCATCAGAACTCTCTGGAAGAGTTCCTAATAAAGGTGCTATTGAGATCCTGGGAGAAATCAGCTCTCCTCAAGATAATAGGATTCCAGGCTTCTATAGAGGCTCTAAGGAGAGGGAACAATAGGAGCCCATGTTTAGTTGCTCCTTTTCTCATTATGGGAGTCAACTCTCCTTGAAGACAATGGGAAAGTCTACTTCCACCCCTCAAATTCTCTCCAAGATGTTTCTTTGAGACATCGGGACCAGCTCCCATTAGAAAGCTTAAAAAGAAACATGCTTATCTTCTTTTGTAACACTGCTTGGCCCCATTGTAAACTAGAAGACAGGGAAGTCTGACTAGAGAATGGTAGTCTTAACTATATAATACCATATTAAAACTTGATTTCTTAAAAAAAAAAAAAATCCCATATTGTCAGGTCTTTATGGCCTTATACCAAAACTCCTAACTGTCCATACTCCTTTAGGAGATCCAAGGACACCACTCTCCTCACCCTCTACCCCTCAATCCACCATCAGCTCCCCAACAGCCTCAGGCAGTTCTACTTCTGTCAATCCACCACTTTACCTGTGTTCTGTTCTGTTCTCCCTTCCTTTGTCTCTCTTGTAAACAGCTTGCTATCAAGATTGTGTGTACATGCTTCCCTCTGTTTTTCCTGAATCTCTTGTCTCTTTGCTTCTTTTGTGTGTCAGATCTGAAATATATCTTGAGAAAACTGGATGAATGCTGCCCAATTCTTGGTGTATGTGGAGGCTTCTCCCTCATTCATTTCCCAGGCTAATGGCTATGATAACTGGAGCCAATTGTCTGTGATTAGTCTACCTATGGACGGGGACTGCTGTCAATGTATTCCCATATCTGTCAAAACTCCTTTTGTTTCAGGGAAGCTTTCTGTCTTCTCAGACCCAGCAATGACTGCCTATTTTCAATATTTGTCAGTGAAAAGAAAATGTGCATCTGTTCATCTGTTCAACCAGACGAACTTTAGGTAAGTCTACCTATGTGCACATTGGGGTTCCTTTTCCTTGCTGTCTGGGCTTTTATCTGCCTTCAGCCTTACTGGCTGCACCTTAGCACCTCTGCCTCTGCCTCCCCCTACTTCTGTTTCTGCATTACCATGGGCGTGGCTTGCATAACCAGCTCCAATATCATCCTCAGTGCCTCTGGCACCATTGGTTCCTGCTTCCCTTACCCTCACTGTTAAGGAGCAAAAAGCATCCCAAAACTATTTTTTTTATTTTTTTTTTATTTATTTATGATAGTCACAGAGAGAGAGAGAGAGAGGCAGAGACATAGGCAGAGGGAGAAGCAGGCTCCATGCACCAGGAGCCCAACGTGGGATTTGATCCTGGGTCTCCAGGATCGCACCCTGGGCCAAAGGCAGGCGCCAAACCGCTGCACCACCCAGGAATCCCCATCCCAAAACTATTGGGCTACCTCCTTATGAAGTTCAAACTGAAGCATCTCCCAAATCAGCATGAAGGAGCCCAAGGACTCCCCTGGACTTAAACCACCGATTCCCCACAGTAGTCCCAAGTAAAATTGACATTGGGAACAAATTGATTGACTTTTTAGTGGATACAAGCATAACATTCAAGGTTGTTGGATTAATTAAGGTTGTTTTTAGACTTATCAATATTAAATATAAAACTTCTATTCTTCCAAGGTTTATTACAGATCAAATAAGCTCATGTTATCATGTTAAGCTCCATTGCAATTTGTCAGCAAAAAGATGACTTAAACTGATGGTTAATTTGTCTGTCTCATAAAAGTTTTCATGGGCAATTTTTTTTAAGATTTTATTTATTTATTCATGAGAGACCGAGAGAGAGGCAGAGACATAGGCAGAGGGAGAAGCAGACTCCTCACAGGGAGCCCAATGTGGGACGCGATCCCAGAACTCTGGGATCACACCCTGAGCCAAAGACAGACGCTCACCGGCTGAGCCAACCAGGTGTCCCTCCTGGGCAATTATTAAGAACAAGTAAATTAAACAGATAAAAAAGTTTAGCTAAAACTTTTAAATATCTTTCAAAATATTTGCTAACCTAAAATATTCAAGTTTTGCTAAATTAAATGATAAATTGGGTTAAATTCATTGGCTAAGACTTTTCCAAATAAGAATACTAAAGCATTGATTACTGAATGTAGGTTTTTCTGATTTGGGCTTCTTCTTGCAGAGAAACTGAGGATACCTGGGTCTCTTAATAAATATGTATTATGCTTTATTAAAGTTGTATTGTGAAAAGAAACACGTTTCTAGAAGTTGTGAAATATTTTCATAAATTTCTGATCTAAATAATTCCGCTATAACAGACAGTTCACAGTTACTAGTTTTCACTGGAGGCTAAGTTTTTAAAAGTAAAATTCTTCTAAACGTAATTGAGAGTGATGGAAATGATAAGGGAAGCAACTCTGTATGTAGGAAGTAGGAGATGGGTAAGAAAGGGGTAAGGGATGCAAATAGATTTTTGTTGAGGTAAAAGAAAGTAATTTTGTCCTAAAATGAGAGACAGAAGGCTTAGGACAAAATCTGAAGGAAAAAGAGCTGTAGAAGGTTTATAAATGGAAAACTCTGGGGGAAAAAATTTTATATGTGATCAGGACTAAGATTGGAATGGATAAGTTTTTATAAATATACAGGTATAACATTGAAATTCTGTTTTACTTTCTGTTAAAAATACAAAGTTATCTCGAATTGGTAGTCTGTTTTCGATAAGAAATTATAAACAAGTGTGTGTTTTTTTTCTTTGCCCAGAAAACCAAAGTTTGTTTTTTTGTATTTATCAGGTCTTTGATTACTTAAGAGAATTGAAACTTCTTAGTATTAAAGGAGTCAAGTGTTGCTAACAACTATATAGCCTTCTGTAGAGTCCCTTATGGCCAGCTTGGTTCAGTTAGATAATTAAATATGAAGTTTTGTAATGATCTGTAATCCTATTTAGGCATGTAAAAACTTTCTGAGGTTTTTAACAAATTTCCCAAGATTTGAGTTCTAAATGAGGTCATTTTGACAAATTAAACTCATTTATTTGATACGTTATGTAGGAAGCATTATCCAAAAAAGATGGTTAACCTTTTTAGGTTATATTATAAGAGTACATGTTATAACTGTTCCAGAAAATACATTAAATTCCTTAAGTTTTAATATATCCTGGCATAAGATCATCACTTGACATTCTAATTATTAAAATGTTATATGACAGGATGCCTGGGTGGCTCAGTGGTTGAGCACCTGCCTTCGGCTCGGGGTGTGGTCCCAGGGTCCTGGGATCGAGTCCCGCATCAGGCTCCCTGGAGGGAGCCTGCTTCTCCCTCTGCCTCTGCCTCTGTGTCTCTCATGAATAAATAAGTAAAATCTTTTAAAAGTAAAATTAAAATGTCATATGTCACAGAAGTAACTAGATTTCTTTGTCAACTGTATTATAATGAACTCATCAGATTTTTAACTGTGTTCATTTTTGAGTCTTTTGTCATTTATAGTTATTGTTTTGACGCTCTTGCAGAATGTTTCTCATCTTCAAGGAGATCCATGGAAAGGACATTTGACAAATACAGATTTCTCATATCCTTAAGATCATAAAACTAAACTAGTTAAGAACTTCTGGAACTAATGGAAAAGTTGCATTCAAGCAGAACAAGACTAGTAACGTGGGGACGAATGAATTGAGGAAGATGATTATGGTTTTTATGACTCCAGTTTAAAACATTGCTGGTTCTCTAATGTTTGCTCTTACAGATTTAAGGAAACTTCTTCTCTTAAGAAGAAGATAAATATGATAAAATATAAAATATACCTTTGTGAACAAACTGAAACATTTAAATTTACTCTGTCAAAACCGTCCAGAATTCAGGAACTGTCAGTGAGTATTCTTTCTTTCATGGCAACTGCGGTTGTTTGCATAAGTTCAATAAGAATCTGTTCTCCTTGAAACTGGAGACCAGGGTGGCTGGGTGGCCCAGCGGTTTAGCGCCAACTTCAGCCCAGGGCCTGATCCTGGAGACCCAGGATCGAGTCCCGCATCAGGCTCCCTGCATGGAGCCTGCTTCTCCCTCTGCCTGTGTCTCTGCCTCTCTCTCTCTGTGTCTCATGAATAAATAAATCTTTAACAAATCTTTGGGGGAAAAAAAAAGAAACTGGAGACCATTGGAAACATTGGTTACATTATTTTTTTTTTAATTTTATTTATTTATGATAGGCACACAGAGAGAGAGAGAGAGAGAGGCAGAGACATAGGCAGAGGGAGAAGCAGGCTCCATGCACCGGGAGCCTGACGTGGGATTCGATCCCGGGTCTCCAGGATCGTGCCCTGGGCCAAAGGCAGGCGCTAAACCGCTGCGCCACCCAGGGATCCCCCATTGGTTACATTATTAAGGCTTTGACTGCAATGTCCTGTTTGAGAGAGACACGCATGGGCTCAGATATGACAACACAGCTTTAAGGAATTAAGTTTGACTTGATGGAGTCAATAAAGCCCCTTGGAAATGTTGGCCAGATGCCTTGCTTTCAGAGTTCCCAGCAGCCTTACCAGGTGAGTAAACAATGTCACTTCCTGTCAGGTGCCAAGTTCCTTCCCAGGTATTTGGCGGGACCTTGAGAAGACTTCCCCCAAATCTACAGGTATTGCAGGCTTATCTGATGCCAAGTATTTGGCTGGGCTTCTGGCCTTAAGAGGTTGTTACAAGTTCAATCTGAAATTCCTTAGAGAAGTTCCAGCAAAGCAGATTAAAAGAAAACTTAAATGATCCATCACTATTCTTGCTGAGCTTATGTAAATAATTAGGTCAGGTTTGTTAAAACTGGACTTGTTTTACAAACAAATGAGTCTTGATTCGGCTGTCTCTAAAATGAGGGTCATTTTAGAGAAAGATTATGTTTCAATAACACGTTTTTGTGGATGTTAGATTCGAGTTCTAATGGTCTTAGAGGTTTATTGTTTGCCTATAAAAGTGGGCTGGATCCTGAATTGTTCTGGTTTCCCTGAATATCTGGTGGGGACTCTCCAAACTTTTCCAATTTTCTTTCATTGCCCTGACTTGGAATCATTGAGAACCAAACCTTCCCTTTTTTCCCAAAGCCCTGCAAACTGAAGCTGGACAGTCTGAGGTCAGTTTCAGAGAAATTGCCACAAAACTCATGCATAGACCATCTTAGTTCCTGTTGTCTATGGATCACTCAAAAGGATCAGGGCAGCCCAGGTGGCTCAGCGGTTTAGCGCCACCTTCAGCCCAGGGCATGATCCTGGAGCCCCGGGATCGAGTCCCACATCAGGCTCCCTGCATGGAGCCTGCTTCTCCCTCTGCCTGTGTCTCTGCCTCTCTCTGTCTCTGTGTCTCTCATGAATAAATAAAATATTTAAAAAAAAGGATCATCAGGGGCATTTGAACTACTAAGTAAAAGGACCCATCAGATTTCCATTGTTCGCTCTCCCTCCCACCTCCCCAGTTTGAGGATGCTTCAAGCCTGACATCTAGAAATCTCACTGGCAGCACTTAGAACTCAGATATTAGGTTTGCTCTAACCATTAACCTATGTTTTTCTTTTGTTTCCATAGACGTGCCTCTTATTAATCGATTGCATGCTAAACCAAACAGTCTCTGTGATGGCTAACACCACCCGCTGCACCTGTATTAACTCCTCCTGAGAAGAATCCATATAGATAAAACCACTTGGCTACAGGAGGCCCTTGACTCCATTCCTACAGAAATCAGACTCCACAAGAGCTAACACATCGTGCTGTGTATGGATCTGTTCATCCACAGAAGTTAAAGCCTCCAGTCCAGTAAATCTCCAGATGGTGACCCATAACAACCCCCAAAGATGCCCCAAAACAAATGACTATCAACACCCACCAAACCAAGCCATGACTTCTCTGCCCCACCATCCATTCAGATTTCCTAAAACTTAGATAGCAAGGACTTCTGGAGCCCTGGGGCAGGGTCAATGTCCCATGCCAGCATGAAGTAGTTACAGAAGATGGATCATCACCCATTTTCCCATAAAAGATTTTAAGGGCCCAGAGTCCTTGAGGGGGTGAATGTTAGAGACAGTTAGTTAGGGTCTAACAAAATACTGGAGGCCAGCAAAGAGGAAGTCAGGGCCAACTCTCAGGAAAGCCAGAGGCTTCCTGGCAGCACTCAACAAAGCCACAAGCAGCCGGGTTGGCTAAATTCTGAATCAACACACTATGAGCAGCAAAGCTGAGGGAATAGAGTGGAGAAACAGGGTAGCTAGGGGGAATTAAAAATAAGTGCTGTGAAGTCCGGTGATGCTGGCAAGGATTTTTTTTTTCTTTCTTTTTTTTTTTTTTTTTTGTGTGTGTGTAAGAACAGGGACGCCTGGGTGGCTCAGTGGTTGAGCATCTGCCTTCAGCTCAGGGTGTGATCCTGGAGTCCCGGGATCAAGTCTCACATCGGGCTCCCCAAGGAGCCTGATTCTCCCCCTGCCTATGTCTCTGCCTCTGTCTCTCATGAATAAATAAATAAAATCTTTTAATAATACGTAAAAATTGAAAAATAATTAAATAATAAAAATGTAGGGATACATGAGACATCAGTGATACATTGTGCCCAAAAGACACTACCCAAAAAACAAAAACCATAAGCCCGTACACTTATTATTTCAGGGGACACAGCACAATAGCAAGGTTACTTGTATCATTTGCCTTGAATCAAGAGCTACACCGCACTCATCACTGCCTACCACACCCGTATGTTGCCTCTGAAGACCATGAGGGAGTCCAGATGCCCTTTGGGGGTTTTGAGCAAAACTACACTCTATAGAGAAATATTCTACAGAGGGTAATGACAAAGGTCTATCTCCGTGTTCACTGAGGTGTGTGCTGGTGCTCCAGGGGGCCTGCTGGGTAGCCGTCCTTGGGACTAAGAGGCCGATGATGACCTGTTAGACCTAACATACTCCTGAATCCCTGTGAGAGACTCTTATCACTGAAGGTAACCAGGTAGGTCTTTTATAATCCTAAAAAAACCACTTTGCACCCTGAAAACTGGACTTCTGCTTCAGAAATCCCCACCAAGGCCAGGACAGGAGGAGGCTGGTTTTGGCCTCCCATTGAATCTGTTAGAGCTAATATAGTCTTGTCCCTTCCTGATACACAGGTGGTGGCACAAGCTCTAATTAAAGGTTAGTTGTCGGGGCAGCCCGGGTGGCTCTGCGGTTTAGCACCGGCTTCAGCCCAGGGTGTGATCCTGGAGACCCGGGATCGAGTCCCACATCGGGCTCCCTGCATGGAGCCTGCTTCTCCCTCTCTGTGGGTCTGTGTGTGTGTGTGTGTGTGTGTGTGTGTGTGTGTGTGTCTGACATGAATAAATAAAATCTTAAAAAAAAAGGTGTCCATTAAATGTGAACCCTTTGATCTTCCTAAGTGCCTTTCTATGCATCCCTTTGCTCTAAAAAATCTGCACACTAAGGTCCAGACTTTGCAAGGATAACTGTACAGAGCCTGGATCGTCTTCCACTTGATCCCCGCTGTCAGTAAGTCACCCTGATAAAACTGTGAATTGTATCGAGTCACCTGCTTCATTCCTGGTCTCACAGCACCTTCTCAGTTTGGGGGATTCCTTACTGTCCCCCCCACCCCCACCCCGCTGAACCTTCTAACGGTAGTGACCCGAGTGATCCACAGTCAACACCTTCCCCCCGCAGTATATTTATTACCTACGTCACCATCCCACTGCGGAGGTGGCTGCTGCGTCCGGTGGTCTTCTCCTTGACGGCCAGGTGCCTGCTACTCGTCTCTGAGCTCTTATTTAGCCTCTGAGAAGCTCTAAGTTCCAAGTTCCTGGGCAAAACCTCAAATACCCATTCATTTGTTCACATTAACCACGCGTGGCCACCAGTTGCAGGGTTATACGAGGAAGACAAATGTGTACAAAACACCATGTAAAACATAGTGTCTGTCCTCAAACTGGCAATCAATGGTGTGAGCAATTCAAGGCAGACCAGAAAAAAAAAATACAAATGCTATGAGAAAGAAGAGTTAGGCGCTAACGGCAAGGCCAGAGGTCACCCCCTGCAAAGGAATTCTAATTTACTGACACGCGTGGGGAGAGACCAGGGCAGTCAGCCGGTCTGGCAATCAGCCGCGAGAGCAGAGCTGCAGAAGTTTCCAGAGAGATTGACTGCCAAGCAAGAGAAATGAGGGTAGTCCTCACTCACTAGGCTTTTGGAATGGGGGTCACTATAATCTAAGCTGAGTGGGGGGGGGGGCACGGGTCCACAGCTGAAAGGTGCCCATAAGGCCTTGCTGCTTAGCTCCCAACCGCCCCAGAGCTTCCCCTCACGCCCAGGGAGGTCCTCTGGGGGAAAGTCACTCTTGCCCGAGTTGCTCTTAGCTTCCTGCATATTTCAAATCCTTTGGGGAGCCTCCAATTTCTAGCTCTTGAGAGGCACCCACCTACTGGTGACATCTCTTTTTCAAGTTGGGTGATCTCCAGGGTGAACTTGCACTCCTGCAACCTGCAGGGAGCACATGCCCTGTCACCCGCTCCATCCACCCCTCCTCTCCTCAACACAGCTCTCCTGTCCCTCCACGGCCAGGCCACCGCCTCCTGCCCTGACTGTCCCCTGCCCAGCCCTCCCTCTCTGTGGCACACACCGAAGTCTCTTGGCTGTGGGATCAGCCACGGCTGCCCTGGTGTCTGAGCGGCTGCCAGCTTTTTGTCCATTGATTTTGGTGGCCTCGCTCCCTAGTAGACTGCCCTAGAAGCTTCCAACCCACCTAGCGTCAACACTGGTACATTGATCTTAAAGGGGAGAGTGAAATGGGGTCAGGAAGGATTACTTTTAAAGGCTCATCTGGAATTTTTTTTTTTTTTTTTTTTTTAGATTTTAGTTTTTAAGAGAGAGCACACGAGCAGGGGGAGGGACAGAGAGAGAGAGAGAAGCAGACTCCCCACTGAGCAGACAGCTGGACTTGGGACTCCATCCTAGGACCCTGAGATCATGACCTGAGCTGAAGGCAGACTCTTGAGGGACCAAGCCATCCAGGCACCCCTAGAATTTTCTTCTTTTTATTTTTTTTATTTTTAAAGATTTTATTTATTCATGATAGACACAGGGCGAGGGGGGGGTAGAGACACAGGCAGAGGTAGAAGCAGGCTCCACGCAGGGAGCCCGACCCAGGCCTCCAGCATCACGCCCCCAGGCCGAAGGCAGTACTAAACCACCGAGCCACACAGGGATCCCCAATTTTCTTCTTAACAGACAAAACACATGCGCACATGTAGTGGTCTCTGATCACATGGCCAAGCTTCCCCTTGGTTTTCTCATGGAGTTCTTAGTTTTCATTCTCCCTTGCTGAAAAGTGGACTGTGATTCACTATATTACTTCAATGACATAATTTAGTTGTTTATTTTAGGAATTTTTGCTGATCTACGATTTACCAGTTTTAGTGTGGTCTTAACTTAGGGATGGGGCAAGGAGCTTACGGTCATGCTAGGTAAGTACATGAGAATCTAAAGGCCAGCACTTACCATCCCACTCAGCTTTTCTGTATTGTTATTCCATTGTATTTATTACTCTTTTATTATTTTTAATTCCAGTATAATTAATGTACAGCTTCAAGTGTACAACACAGTGATTCAACAATTCTATGTGTTACTCAGTGCTCATCAAGACAAGTATACTCTTTTTTTTAAGATTTTTTTAAATTTTTATTTATTCATGAGAGACACAGAGAGAGAGAGAGAGGCAGAGACACAGGCAGAGGAGGAGCAGGCTCCATGCAGGGAGCCCGACATGGGACACGATCCCGGGTCTCCCGGATCATACCCAGGGCTGAAGGCGGCACCAAACCCCTGGGCCATCGGGGCGGCCCCAAGACAAGTATACTCAATCCTTCACCTGTTTCTCTCATCCCCTCATGCACCTTCCCTCCGGTAACCACCAGGTAGTTCACTATACTTAAGAGTCGGGTTTTTTTTTTGTCTTCTTTTCTTTGTGCATTTGTTTCTTAAATTCCACATATGAGCAAAATTATCTGGTATTTGTGTTTCTCTGACTGATTTATTTCACCTAGGAGTATACCCTCTAGCTCCATCCATGTTGTTGCAAATGGCAAGATTTCATTATTTTTTTTAATTTATTTTTTATTGGTGTTCAATTTACTAACATACAGAATAACCCCCAGTGCCCGTCACCCATTCACTCCCACCCCCCGCCCTCCTCCCCTTCCACCACCCCTAGTTCGTTTCCCAGAGTTAGCAGTCTTTACGTTCTGTCTCCCTTTCTGATATTTCCCACACATTTCTTCTCCCTTCCCTTATATTCCCTTTCACTATTATTTATATTCCCCAAATGAATGAGAACATATAATGTTTGTGCTTCTCCGACTGACTTACTTCACTCAGCATAATACCCTCCAGTTCCATCCACGTTGAAGCAAATGGTGGGTATTTGTCATTTCTAATAGCTGAGTAATATTCCATGGTATACATAAACCACATCTTCTTTATCCATTCATCTTTCGTTGGACACCGAGACTCCTTCCACAGTTTGGCTATTGTGGACATTGCTGCTTAAACATCGGGGTGCAGGTGTCCCTGCGTTTCATTGCATCTGTATCTTTGGGGTAAATCCCCAACAGTGCAATTGCTGGGTCGTAGGGCAGGTCTATTTTTAACTCTTTGAGGAACCTCCGCACAGTTTTCCAGAGTGGCTGCACCAGTTCACATTCCCACCAACAGTGCAAGAGGGTTCCCTTTTCTCCGCATCCTCTCCAACATTTGTGGTTTCCTGCCTTGTTAATTTGCTCCATTCTCACCGGTGTGAGGTGGTATCTCATTGTGGTTTTGATTTGTATTTCCCTGATTGCAAGTGATGCAGAGCATTTTCTCATGTGCATGTTGGCCATGTCTATGTCTTCCTCTGTGAGATTTCTCTTCATGTCTTTTGCCCATTTCATGATTGGATTGTTTGTTTCTTTGGTGTTGAGTTTAAGAAGTTCTTTATAGATCTTGGAAACTAGCCCTTTATCTGATATGTCATTTGCAAATATCTTCTCCCATTCTGTAGGTTGTCTTTGAGTTTTGTTGACTGTATCCTTTGCTGTGCAAAAGCTTATCTTGATGAAGTCCCAATAGTTCATTTTTGCTTTTGTTTCTTTTGCCTTCGTGGATGTATCTTGCAAGAAGTTACTGTGGCCGAGTTCAAAAAGGGTGTTGCCTGTGTTCTTCTCTAGGATTTTGATGGAATCTTGTCTCACATTTAGATCTTTCATCCATTTTGAGTTTATCTTTGTGTATGGTGAAAGAGAGTGGTCTAGTTTCATTCTTCTGCATGTGGATGTCCAATTTTCCCAGCACCATTTATTGAAGAGACTGTCTTTCTTCCAATGGATAGTCTTTCCTCCTTTATCGAATATTAGTTGACCATAAAGTTCAGGGTCCACTTCTGGGTTCTCTATTCTGTTCCACTGATCTATGTGTCTGTTTTTGTGCCAGTACCACACTGTCTTGATGACCACAGCTTTGTAGTACAACCTGAAATCTGGCATTGTGATGCCCCCAGATATGGTTTTCTTTTTTAAAATTCCCCTGGCTATTCGGGGTCTTTTCTGATTCCACACAAATCTTAAAATAATTTGTTCTAACTCTCTGAAAAAAGTCCATGGTATTTTGATAGGGATTGCATTAAACGTGTATATTGCCCTGGGTAACATTTTCACAATATTAATTCTGCCAATCCATGAGCATGGAATATTTTTCCATCTCTTTGTGTCTTCCTCAATTTCTTTCAGAAGTGTTCTACAGTTTTTAGGGTATAGATCCTTTACATCTTTGGTTAGGTTTATTCCTAGGTATCTTATGCTTTTGGGTGCAATTGTAAATGGGATTGACTCCTTAATTTCTCTTTCTTCTGTCATTGTGTATAGAAATGCCACTGATTTCTGGGCATTGATTTTCTATCCTGCCATGCTGCCAAATTGCTGTATGAGTTCTAGCAATCTTGGGGTGGAGACTTTTGGGTTTTCTATGTAGAGTATCATGTCATCGGCGAAGAGGGAGAGTTTGACTTCTTCTTTGCCAATTTGAATGCCTTTAATGTCTTTTTGTTGTCTGATTGCTGAGGCTAGGACTTCCAGTACTATGTTGAACAGCAGTGGTGAGAGTGGACATCCCTGTCTTGTTCCTGATCTTAGGGGAAAGGCTCCCAGTGCTTCCCCATTGAGAATGATATTTGCTGTGGGCTTTTCATAAATGGCTTTTAAGATGTCGAGGAATGTTCCCTCTATCCCTACACTCTGAAGAGTTTTGATCAGAAATGGATGCTGTATTTTGTCAAATGCTATCTCTGCATCCAATGGGAGGATCATATGGTTCTTGGTTTTTCTCTTGCTGATATGATGAATCACATTGATTGTTTTACGGGTGTTGAACCAGCCTTGTGTCCCAGGGATAAATCCTACTTGGTCATGGTGAATAATTTTCTTAATGTACTGTTGGATCCTATTGGCCAGTATCTTGTTGAGAATTTTTGCATCCATGTTCATCAGGTATATTGGTCTGTAATTCTGCTTTTTGGTGGGGTCTTTGTCTGGTTTTGGAATTAAGGTGATACTGGCCTCATAGAACGAATTTGGAAGTACTCCATCTCTTTCTATCTTTCCAAACAGCTTTAGGAGAATAGGTATGGTTTCTTCTTTAAACGTTTGATAAAATTCCCCTGGGAAGCCATCTGGCCCTGGACTCTTGTGTCTTGGGAGGTTTTTGATGACTGCTTCAATTTCCTCCCTGGTTATTGGGCTGTTCAGGTTTTCTATTTCTTCCTGTTCCAGTTTTGGTAGTTTGTGGCTTTCCAGGAATGCGTCCATTTCTTCTAGATTGCCTAATTTATTGGCGTATAGCTGTTCATAATATGTTTTTAAAATCGTTTGTATTTCCTTGGTGTTGGTAGTGATCTCTCCTTTCTCATTCATGATTTTATTAATTTGAGTCTTCTCTCTCTTCTTTTTAATAAGGCTGGCTAATGGTTTATCTATCTTATTAATTCTTTCAAAGAACCAACTCCTGGTTCCGTTGATCTGTTCCACAGTTCTTCTGGTCTCGATTTCGTTGAGTTCTGCTCGAATCTTTATTAACTCCCTTCTTCTCTTGGGTGTAGGATCTATTTGCTGTTTTTTCTCTAGCTCCTTTATGTGTAAGGTTAGCTTTTGTATTTGAGTTCTTTCCAGTTTTTGAATGGATGCTTGTATTGCGATGTATTTCCCCCTTAGGACTGCTTTTGCTGCATCCCAAAGATTTTGAACGGTTGTATCTTCATTCTCATTAGTTTCCATGAATCTTTTTAATTCTTCCTTAATTTCCTGGTTGACCCTTTCATCTTTTAGCAGGATGGTCCTTAACCTCCACGTGTTTGAGGTCCTTCCAAACTTCTTGTTGTGATTTAGTTCTAATTTCAAGGCATTATCGTCTGAGAATATGCAGGGGACGATCCCAATCTTTTGGTATCGGTTCAGACCCGATTTGTGACCCAATATGTGGTCTATTCTGGAGAAAGTTCCATGTGCGCTTGAGAAGAATGTGTATTCAGTTGAGTTTGGATGTAAAGTTCTGTAGATATCTGTGAAATCCATCTGGTCCAGTGTATCATTTAAACCTCTCGTTTCTTTGGAGATGTTGTGCTTAGAAGACCTATCGAGTATAGAAAGAGCTAGATTGAAGTCACCAAGTATAAGTGTATTATTATCTAAGTATTTCTTCACTTTGGTCAATAATTGATTTATATATTTGGCAGCTCCCACATTCGGGGCATATATATTGAGGATTGTTAAGTCCTCTTGTTGAATAGATCCTTTAAGTATGATATAGTGTCCCTCTTCATCTCTCACTACAGTCTTTGGGGTAAATTTTAGTTTATCTGATATAAGGATGGCTACCCCTGCTTTCTTTTGAGGACCATTCGAATGGTAAAGGGTTCTCCAACCTTTTATTTTCAGGCTGTAGGTGTCCTTCTGTCTAAAATGAGTCTCTTGTAGACAGCAAATAGATGGGTCCTGCTTTTTTATCCAGTCTGAAACCCTGCGCCTTTTGATGGGGTCATTAAGCCCGTTCACATTCAGAGTTACTATTGAGAGATATGAGTTTAGTGTCATCATGATATCTATTCAGTCCTTGTTTTTGTGGAATGTTCCACTGAACTTCTTAAAAGGGAATTTTAAGAGTCCCCCTTAAAATTTCTTGCAGAGCTGGTTTGGAGGTCACATATTCTTTTAGTTGCTGCCTGTCTTGGAAGCTCTTTATCTCTCCTTCCATTTTGAATGAGAGCCTTGCTGGATAAAGTATTCTTGGTTGCATGTTCTTCTCATTTAGGACCCTGAATATATCCTGCCAGCCCTTTCTGGCCTGCCAGGTCTCTGTGGAGAGGTCTGCTGTTACCCTAATACTCCTCCCCATAAAAGTCAGGGATTTCTTGTCTCTTGCTGCTTTAAGGGTCTTCTCTTTATCTTTGGAATTTGCAAGCTTCACTATTAAATGCCGAGGTGTTGAACGGTTTTTATTGATTTTAGGGGGGGATCTCTCTATTTCCTGGATCTGAATGCCTGTTTCCCTTCCCAGATTAGGAAAATTTTCAGCTAGAATTTGTTCAAATACATATTCTGGCCCTCTGTCCCTTTCGGCGCCCTCGGGAACACCAATTAAACGTAGGTTTTTCTTCCTCAGGCTGTCGTTTATTTCCCTTAATCTATCTTCATGGTCTTTTAATTGTTTGTCTCTTTTTTCCTCAGTTTCCCTCTTTGCTATCAACTTGTCTTCTATGTCACTCACTCGTTCTTCCACCTCGTTAACCCTCGTCGTTAGGACTTCTAGTTTGGATTGCATCTCATTCAATTGATTTTTAATTTCCGCCTGATTAGCTATAAATTCTGCAGTCATGAAGTCTCTTGAGTCCTTTATGCTTTTTTCTAGAGCCACCAGTAGCTGTATAATAGTGCTTCTGAATTGGCTTTCTGACATTGAATTGTAATCCAGATTTTGTAACTCTGTGGGAGAGAGGACTGTTTCTGATTCTTTCTTTTGAGGTGAGGTTTTCCTTCTAGTCATTTGGCCAAAAGCAAGTTGTATTGGGAAAAGGAGAAAAAGAGAGGAGAGAAAGAAGGAAAGAAAAGAGAAAGAGAAAAAAAAGGAAGAAAAAAAACGAAAAGAAAAAAAAGAAGAAAAAGAGAAAGAAAAAGAAAGGAGAAAAAAAGGGGGTGGGGGAAGGAAACAAATCAAAAAGCAAAAAAAAAAAAAAAAAAAAAAAAAAAAAAAAAAAAAACCCACCGGGGAGTATCTTCTGATTCTGTGTACTTTAAGTCCCTTGACTTCCCCTGGAAGTTGTCCGTCTAGCTGGTGTTCTGGGGGAGGGGCCTCTTGTGCTGATTTTCAGGTGTTAGCAGTTGGGGGAGCTGCTGTGCCCCTGCCAGGTGCAGGGCTCAGTGGGGGTTGTTTACCCCGTGAGGCCGCAGGAGGAACAGCCCCAGTGGCGGGGCAGCTCTGGAAACCTGGATTCAGCTCCGGCAGGAACTCCGTCTGCAGGGCCTGGAGGCTCCGGGGCGGGGCCGCTGATCTGCTCAGCTGGGGCAGGAGCGTCCTCGCTGTCCTGGGCCCTCCCGGCCTCTGCCTGTCCCGGGGGAGGGGGGATCCTGGGCTGTGTCCCGGCGCCCTGTGCTCCGGAGCCTGCGCTGGTGGATTCGCGCTCCCGCCCCACAGCCCCCTCCGCGGAGCCGCCCCCGAGCCCCCCCCGCAGCCCCTCCGAGCCCCTCCGAGCCCCTCCGAGCCCCTCCGAGCTGCTCCCACCCCGCAGCCCCCTCCGCGGAGCCGCCCCCGAGCCGCCCCGAGCTGCTCCGGGCCCCGCCGGGTCCCGCCGTGCGCGCTGCAGCCCTTAGGGAGCTCAGCACACTCTCCCGGGGCGCAGGTGTCTGTTACTGTCCCGGGAGCCCGAGGGCATCCCCGCCCTCCTGGGTCCTGCTCCACCTCCCTGCGAGCCCCTTTCCGCCCGGGAAGGTCGGTGCAGCTCCTGCGTCTCCGGGACGGGGCTCTCCTGTCCTGGGGACACTCGCCCCGGCCTCAGCCCGGCTCCTCGCGGGCCCCTCCCCCTCGGAGGCCTTTGTTTCTTGATTTCTTTTTCCCCGTCTCCTACCTTGATAGAAGCGCGAACTCTTCTCACTGTAGTATTCCAGCTGGTCTCTCTTTAAATCTCAGGCCAAATTAATAGATTTTCAGGATAATTTGAAGGTTTTCTAGGTAATTTGGTGGAGACAGGTGATTTGGGGACCCTACTCTTCCGCCATCGTGCCCCTCCCCTCCAAGATTTCATTATTTTTATGGCTGAGTAATATTCCAGTGTGTGTGTGTGTGTGTGTGTGTGTGTGTGTGTGTGTGTGTGTTTGACCTCTTCTTTATCCCTTCATCTAGTGATGGACACATGGGTTGCTTCCATATCTTGGCTATTGTAAATACTGGTGCAATAAACATAGGAGTCCATGTGTCTTTTCAAATTAGTGTTTTCATATTAATTGGGCAAATACCCACCAGTGGAATTACTGGACCGTATGGTAATTTTATTTTCAATTTTTTTGAGGAACCTCCATGCTGCTTTTCACAGTGGCTACACCTATTTGCTTCCTCACTAGTACAGGAAGGTTCCTTTATCTCCATATCCTCACCAACACTAGTTGTTTCTTCTGTTTTTTATTTTAGCCAGTCTTGATAGGTGTGAAGTAACATCTCATTGTGGTTTTGATTTGCATTTCTCTAATGATGAGTGATGTTAAGCATCTTTTCATGTGTCTGTTGGCCATCTGGATGTCTCTCTGGAGAAATGTCTGATCATGTCTTTTTCCCATTTTTTAATTGGATTATTTGTTCTTTGGGTGTTGAGTGTCTAAGTTTTATATATATACATATATATATATATATATATATTTATGTGTGTGTGTATATATATATATACACACACACATAAATATATATATGGATACTAACCCTTGTCAGATATGCCATTTATAAATCTCTTCTCCCATTCACTAGACTGTCTTTTGGTTTTGTTGCTTGTTTCCTTTGCTATGCAGAAGTTTATTTTGATATAGTCTCAATAGTTTATTTTTGCTTTTATTTTCCTTGCCATAGGAGACCTATCTAGAAAAATGTTGTTACAGCTAATGTCAGAGAAATTACTGCCTGTGCTCTCTTCTAGGAGTTTTATGATTTTAGGTCTTACATTTATGTCTTCAGTCCATTTTGAGTCTATCTTATGTATGGTATAAGAAAATGGCCCAGGGCAGCCCTGGCAGCTCAGCGGTTTAGCGCCGCCTACAGGCCAGGGTGTGATCCTGGAGACCCGGGATCAAATCCCACGTCGGGCTCCCTGCATGGCGCCTGCTTCCCCCTATGCCTGTGTCTCTGCCTCTCTCTCTCCTCTCTGTGTATTCTCATGAATAAATAAAATCTTAAAAAAAAAAAAAAAAAGAAAATGACCCAGTTCCATTCTTTTGCATTTAGCTGTCTAGTTTCCTCAATCTCATTTCCCATTGCATACTCTTGCCTCCTTTGTAGTAGAGCAATTTACCATATAATCATGGGTTTATTTCTGGAATTTCTATTCTGTTCTAGTGATCTATGTGTCTATTTTTGTGCTAGTATCATACTGTTTAAATTAGTATAGCTTTGCAGTATATCTTGAAGTCTAGGATTGTGATAACTCTAGTTTTGTAATCCTTTTTTCAAAACTGCTTTGGCTATTAGGCGTTGCTTCTGTTTCCATACAGATTTTATTTTATTATTTTTTAAATATCTTATTTATTTATTCATGAGAGACACAGAAAGAAAGAGGCAGAGACACAGGCAGAGGGAGAAGCAGGCTCCATGCAGGAAGCCTGATGCAGACTCAATCCCGGGACTCCAGGACCATGCCCTGCATTGAAGCCAGGCGCTAAACTGCTGAGCCACCCAGGGATCCCTCCATACAAATTTTAGAATTGTTTGTTCCACCACTGTGAAAAATGCTATTGGTATTTTGTTAGATATTGCATTCAATCTCTGTAGTTTATTTTGAGCAGTATCGATATTTTAATATTTGTTCTCCAATCCATGAGCACGGATATCTTTTCATTTGTGTTATCTTCCATTTCTTTCACTAATGTTTTATACTTTTCAGAGTACAGGTCTTTCACTTCCTTAATTAAGTTTATTCCTAGGTATTTTACTTTTTTGGGTGCAATTGTAAATGGGATTCTTTTCTTACTTTATTTTTCAGTATTTCATTATTAGTACATATAAATGCAACAAATTTCTGTATATTGATTCTGAATTCTGCAACCTTACTGAATCCATTTATCAGTTCTCTAGTAGTTTTTTGGTTGAAGTCTTTAGGGTTTTCTATATATAGTTTCCTGTCACCTGCAAACAGTGAAAGTTTTACTTCCTTCTTACCAATTTGGATGTCTTTTATTCTTTTTTCTTGCATGATTGCTATGGCTAGAACTTCTCGTACTATATTGAGTAAAAGTGATGAGAGTGGACATTGTTGTCTTGTTCCTGACCTTAGGGGAAAAGCTCTGTTTTTCACCATTGAATATGATATTAGCTATGGGTTTTTCATATATAGTCTTTATTATATTGAGCTACAAACTTTGTTGAGGGTTATTTTCATGAATGGATGTTGTACTTTGTCAAATACATTTTCAGCATCTAATGAAAAAATCATATGGTTTTTATCCTTTCTCTTGTTGGATACAATGTATCATGTTGATAGATTTGCAAATACTGAATTATACTTGCATCCCAGGAATAAATCTCACTTGATCATGGTAAATAACTTTTTTAATATATTGTTGGGTTTAGTGTGCTAATACTTTGTTGAGGATTTTTGCATCTGTGTTCATCAGAGATATTAGCCTGCAGTTCTCCTTTTTCGTAGAGTCTTTTTCTGGTTTTGGTATCAGAGTAATGCTGGCCTCATAGAATGAATTTAGAAGGGGATCCCTGGGTGGCGCAGTGGTTTGGCGCCTGCCTTTGGCCCAGGGTGTGATCCTGGAGATCCAGGATTGAATCCCATGTCGGGCTCCCAGTGCATGGAGGCTGCTTCTCCCTCTGCCTGTGTCTCTGCCTCTCTCTCTTTTTCTGTGTGACTATCATAAATAAAGAAAGAAAGAAAAAAAAAAAGAATTTAGAAGCTGTCCTTCTTCTTCTATTTTTTTAAATAGTTTGAGAAGAATAGGTATTAACTCTTTTTTAAATGTTTGATAGCATTCACCTGTGAAGCCATCTGGTCCTGGGCTGTTGTTTCTTGGGAATTTTTTTTATTATTCAATTTCATTTCTGGTAACCAGTATGCTGAAATATTCTATTTCTTGCTGGTTCAGTTTTGGGAGGTTATATGTTCTAGGAATTTATTCATTTCTTCTAGGCCGTCCAATTTGTTGGCCTAGAGGTTTTTTATAATATTCTAAGTGTTCATTTTTCTGTGCTGTTGGTTGATATTTCTCCTCTTTTATTTCTGATTTTGAGTCTTCTCTCTTCTCTCTCTCTTTCTCTCTCTCTGGATGAGTCTGGATGAAGGTTTTTCAATTTTGTTGGTCTTTCCAAAGAACTAGTTCCTAGTTCCATTGGTCTGTTCCTTTGTTTTGTTGTTGTTAAGTTTCTATTTCATTTATTTCTACCTTAATCTATTATTTCCTTACTTTTGCTGGTTTGGGGATTTGTTTGTCCTTTTTCTTGCTCCTTCAGGTTAAGGTTAGGTTGTTTGAGATTTTTCTTGTTTCTTGAGGTAGTACTGCCATTGTTATAATCTTCTTAGAACAGCTTTTGAAAAAAGAAAAAAAGAATAGCTTTTGCTGCATCCCAATAATTTTGGACCACTGTGTTTTCATTTTCGTGTGTTTACATGTATTTTTTATTTCTTCTTTGATTTACTGACTGACCCATTCATTGTTTACTAGCATGTTATTTAATCTCCATGTATTTGTGTTTTTTCCAGATTTTTTCTTGTGGTTGATTTCCAGTTTTATAGCATTGTCTTCAGAAGAGATGCATGGTATGACTTCTTTTTGAATTTGTTGAGACTTGCTTTGTGGCCTAACATGTGATGCATCATGGAGGATGTCCCATGTGCACTTGAAAAGAATGTGTACTCTGCCGTTTTAGGATGGAATGTTCTGAATACTAAATCCTTTTTGTCTAATGTGTCCTTCAAAGCCAGTTTTCTTTTTGATTTTCTGTTTGGATAATCTGTCCATTGATATAAGTGGGGTATTAAAATCCCTACTATTATTGTATTCCTATCAATTACTTCTTTTGTTCATAGCAGCTTTATATATTTGGGAGCTCCAATGTTGGGTGCAAAGTATTTACAACTTTCATGGGATCCCTGGGGGGCTCAGCAGTTTAGCTCCTGCCTTCGGCCCAGGGCGTGATCCTGGAGTCCCGGGATCAAGACCCACATCGGGCTCCCTGCATGGAGCCTGCTTCTCCCTCTGCCTGTGTTTCTGCCTCTCTCTGTCTCTCTGTGTCTCTCATGAATAAATAAATAAATAATCTTTTTTTAAAAAAAAAGGTATTTACAACTCTTATATCTTCTTGTTGGATTGTTCCCTTTATGATTAAGTAGGGTCCTTCTTTGTCTCTTGTAACAGTCTTTGTTTTAAAGTCTATTTTGTCCAGTATAAGTATTGCTACCCCAGCTTTCTTTTCACTTCCATTTGCATGACAGTTTTCCATCCCTTCACTTTCAGTCTCCATGGGTCTTTAGGTCTGAAATGAGTCTCTTCTAAACAGCATAGAGATGGGTCTTGCTTTTCTTTATCCATTCAGTCACCCTGTGTGACTTTTGACTGGAGAAATTAATCCATTTACATTCAAAGTAATTATTGATAGGTATGTACTTATTGTGTTACTTTACAGTTGTTTTTGTTCCATTCTTCTCTTGCTTTCTCTTTGGCTTTTTTTAATGTAATATTTGGATTCCTTTCTCTATTTTTTTGCATATCTATTGCTGGTTTTTGATTTGTGGTTTCCATTAGCATTATATATAACATACATCTAGCTATATTAAGTGACCACCAACTTAAGTCTGAACCCATTCTAAAAGCACTAAAGTTTTATTATCTCCCCCACATTTTAGGTATACCATGTCATACTTTACATCCTTTTATTTTATGAATCCTTTTTATGATATACTTAATTTTACTGCTCTTCTGCTTTCTATTTTCCTACTCCTGCATATGGTCTTTCCTTTCCTGAAATCCCCTTTAATATTTCTTGTAAGGTTGGTTTAATGATGATGAATTCCCTTGTGTTTTTTTAGGAAACTCTTTCTCTCTCCTTCTATTCTGAATGATAGCCCTTGTTGTATAGAGTATTCTTGGTTGCAGGGTTTTTCTTTCAGCAGTTTGAATAAATCAGGCCACTCTCATCTGACCTGCAAAGTTTCTGCTGAAAAACCAGCTGATAGTCTTATGAAGTTTCCTTTTCTGTAACTCTTTTCTCCTGCAGCTTTTCAAATTTTCTTTATCACTACTTTCTGCCATTTTAATTACTGTATGTCTTGGTGTGAACCTCCTTGGGTTGATTTTGTTGGGTCTGTGTCTCTGGCATCTGAATTTGTTTCCTTCCCCAGATTAGAGAAGTTTCAGCTCTTATTCAAATAAATTTTCTGCCTCCTTTTCGCTCTTCTGATCCCTATAATGGGAATACTATTATGCTTGATGGTGTCACTGAGTTCACTTAATCTAGTCTCATTTTTCTTTTTTTCTTTCTCCTGTTCATTATGATTGCTCTCCATCCATTACTCTGTCCTTCAGATCACTGATCTGTTCTGCTTTCTCTGGTCTTATTCCCACTCGTGTATTTTTCATTTCAGTTATTGAGATCTTCTCTGATTGGTTCTCTTTCATGTTTTCTATCTCTTTGTTGAAGTCCTCACTGAGATTCTCTACTCTTTTCTGAAATCCATGAGTATTTTTATGATTATTAAATTCTCTGTCAGGCATCTTACTTATTTCCATCTGCTTAGCTCTCTTGCTGTGATTTTGTCCTATTCTTTCATTTGGGATATATTCCCATGTCATTTTGTCTAACTCTCTGGATCTGTTTCTGGGTGTTAGTTTGTAAAGTTAATGATATCTCCTACTCTTGAAAGTAATATCCTTATGAAGAAGAGGTCCTGTGGTGCCCTGCAGTGTGGTGTCCCCTGTTCACCATGACCTGGTACTTTAGGGCTGCCTCCTATGGGTGTTATATGCACCCTATTATGGCTGAGCTGCATTTACTTTCAGTCCAGTCATCTGCAATGGCTTTCTTTGCCTGTTGTGGGGAGAGTTTTGGCCCTGTGTTATTAACGGACCAGTCTGGGACTACCCCGAGTTGGGTCAGACCAGGCATTTGCCAGAGCTGTAGTACCATCTAACTCAGGGCACTCTCCCTATGTTGTCTCCTGAGAGATGTTCACTAGTGGGCAGGGCCTGAAGTCAGATGTCTGCCCACAGCCACTGCTACCATCACATTTGGACTGGTATGTGTGGTTTTGTTTTACCCCTCTCCTCAGGGCAGAATTCATTTTAGGTTGGTGCTGGCCCCTATTGGGGATGTTTTCATACTACCAAGCTTATGGCACTGTCTTGGATGGACTTCTGAGTGTAAGTTGGCAGGGTGCACTTGTTAGCAAAGCTAGGTGGAGAGTGTTCATGCTGCACTGATTCCTACAGGTATGCGTGCATGTTATCTAGACTAGAAACGGTGCCCGGCCACCTCTTTTGTTCTTGAGAAATCTCCTAAAGATCCCTGCCCCTCCAGCACAGGTCCTGAAATTAGTAAATCTATCTTTCTGTACACCCTGGGCATTTTTTTAAACTGCTGCTTCTAAGCCGTATCTCAGTGGGGTTGTTTGCTATCCTCTTAAAGGGTGGGAACTCAACTGAGTCCCAACCTGAGGTCCTCTCGTCCTCTTGCTCTCTGAGCTGAGCCTGCTGATTTTTAAAGTTCCCAATGTTGAGCCCCATTGACTTTGTAAAAACTTGAAGTCCCTCTGGTTTTCAAAGGCAAATGTTCGGGGATTAGCCTTCCCCTTGCAGGGCCCCCATGCTTAGTGCCTGGTGTGGAGGTCTGCCGGTCTCCTCTAGCCATGCCTGAGGTGCCCCTCCCCTCCATGGTCACCTTAGAAGGCAGTGTGGTTTCCAACTGCATCTTACCCTTCCTACCCTCTCTGAAGTGACCTCTCTCTACCCGTAGCAGTGGAGAGTCTCTTCTGCCAGTCGTCAGCTTTTCGCAGTTGTTCACACTGGTGTGGGTTTTATCTAGGCATAGCCACAGGAGTAGGTGAGCTAAGGCTCCTTCTATCCTGCCATCTTCCCTGGGAGTCCCCATTCCTCTCAAATTTGACTTGCCTAATCTCCAACGCCTTTTTAATTTTCCTTCAAGGTCCTGATGTGGCTTACTGACCTTTGCCTTTTCAGAGCTTCTATCCTTCTCACTGGGACACCATGGTTTATGAGATAGATAGGCTTTAGCTCCCAGCCACTCCCCACTCTAGCTGCTCCTGATGAACCCATTACCCTCCCAAGCCAGCAGCTACCTTGCTCTACCTCTCCCCAAATCGAAAACACACTGTTGGATTTTTAACACTTGCTGAAAGTACCTCCACATGTTAGAAAACATTCCACACAGAGGGGTTCAGAATCCTGGGAATCAGTCTGTGTTTTATTTTACAGTACATTCATATAAGTTCCTGCATTTCCAAGGTAACCAGATCACATTCAGGTTAGCACTGCTGGTAACAAAATTATACAACTACCCTGGCTTCAAAAACAAGATAGGATGATACACATTAACATCTCTTTCCCTTTAATACTGCAGAAGACAATACCTCACAAAAATAAAATCACATGCCTTTTACAATCCAGTGTGAAGGCATATTATTTATGTTAAAATAAACCGTTTTGGACATGGGGAGAACAAGAAGAGTTTCAAAGCTTAAGATATCTAAAATGCACCCCCCACCCCGTGCCATCTTTCTCTTCTGCCAGCTGGCACATTCACTATCAATGCCTCAGGGACAGAGGAAAGGGAGGGATCATTTAACTCTGAAACTCATGGCTTCTTAGGCTACTTCTGTAAAAACTACTTAAATAACCTAAACTTCTAAAAAGAGTTAATATTAACAAGGGATAGTGATATAGGAAACACCTGGAGAAAATTTCTCCAGTCACTGAGGGGAACTGTAAGCTGCAGACATTTCACAAAATGGAAAACTGTATCACATCCAGTAATACATCGTTTTGAAAATACACTTTCACCTTACTGTATGAAAACACTATGATCCATATTTCAGTCTTGAATTTGTTCAGAAAAACAGCCATAAGCTCCATCTGCAATATTTCCTGTAGGCATCATTACCATCTAAGAGTGCAGCTGACCAAGAGCCCACCCCGTGAAAAAAGTAACAAGCTGAACTTAGCTAAAATAAAGACTAGAATGAGTTAGGTAGGAGAAAATTCAGACGTGTGAGAAGTAGAAGTTAAATTCATTTGGGTCTTTATCCTAGATAAAAAGATTTTGTTAGAAAATGTTTTGGACCTAGGTCCAACATAGCTTGGAATGGTACGTTAAAAATGCAAGCCCCAAGAGCACGTGCTTAGGCAGCACCTTTCTCAGAGAAGTTCAATGTGCTTTAGTATAATTATCAATTCATTACATAATTAAGTACATGATTCAGAATATACTCGGGCTTACTGTTAATTCCAGTAACTAAAGAGTTCCTGCCACTTGCTGCCAAGAGACCTTGGAGTCTTGCACTTACAAGGTTATAAATGAAATTTATATTCATATTTGCTGACTCCAAAAGAAATACCACCTCTCTTAGGGCTCAAAAATATGATGGAAGAGGGACTAAGACACTTATTAGGAAAGCCACAAAACATCTGATGAAAACCCAGAGCCAGTGCATATTTTCCAACCCCTGAAGCCAGCTCCCTGCAGCAGGAGGAGCGAGGAGAGCAGGGATGTTTTTGAAACCAGAGTGACTTGTAGCTAACTGCCTAACAGTAAATTCACATGGTAAAATGCAGAATAAGTCAACATATAGCCAAAGTTTACATTATATCTAGAAATATGTTTTATGCTTTAAAAAAAATTGCAATGCACTCCAAAAAAATTTTTCAGATAATTCCTGTACAACAGAAGGCACTGTTATCCCATAACCCCATTGATTCTGCATGGCGGAAACCTGAGACGTGCAATTCGATTCAATCCTCTAAAACCACCTTGGTCATTCATCCTTTGGAGAATAGGATTTGTCCTTTTCTGCTCACTGATGATGTCTTCTTTTAATTTCATACATTACAGTAGCTGCTTAGAATCTATTATTTCGGGGTGAGAAAGGTCAAAGGGGAAGAGGGAGTGGATAAAAGTGCTGCCTGATGCCCGAGTTAATGGGCACAGCAGGTGGGTGCTGAAGAGCAGCCCACTCTTTTCCTCCCCGCGACCTTCACATCCCCTTGGTGAAGTAAGTACAATGTGGGATGACATTTGGTAGGCTGACTTCCCTCTTTCAGTTGTTGCCAGGCACAGTCCCAAAGTTAAATGCAGAGAGGACTCCTTTGTTTTCAAACGTGAAACCTCCCTGTTGTTCAATCTTCTTCTTTGCCTCTAGCCAGGGGGGGAAAAGAGTATTTAAGGTGACAAAGTTAGAAATAACCTCAAATGAGCTAGAGTTCTTTATACTTAGCATTGTGAAGGAACATGACTCATGATATTATTCTGCCCAAATGAGCAGTAGACTTGTTTTAATTCTAGTGTAGTTCACAAATAGTGTTATATTCGTTTCAGGTGTACAGTACAGTGATTCAACACTTCCATATATTACTCAATGTTCATCAAGATAAGTGTACTTAATCCCCTTCACCTACTTCCCACATCCCCCACCCAGCTCTCCTCTGGAAACCATATCCATTCTCAATAGTTAAGAGTCTGTTTTTTGTTGGTCTTTTTTTCCCCCCTTTGTTAATTTGTTTCTTAAATTCCACATATAAGTGAAATCATATGGTATTTGTCATACTCTGACTGGCTTATTTTACTTAGCACTTTACTCTCTAGATCCATCCATACTGTGGCACATGACAGGATTTCATTCTTATTTATAGCTGAATAATATTCCATTGTATATATACACATGTCATCTTCTCTATCCATTCATCTATCAATAGACATCTAGGCTGCTCCAACAATTTCGCTACTATAAATAATGCTGCAGTAAACATAGGGATACATACGTCTCTTCAAATTAGTGTTTTTGTATTGTTTGGGTAAATACCAGTAGTACAATCACTGGATCATATGGTAGCTCTATTTGTAGCTTCCTGAGGAACCCCCACACTGTTTGCCACAGTGGCTGCACCAATTTGCATTCCCGTCAACAGTGTACGAATGTTCCTTTTTTCTTCACACCCGCACCTACACTTGTTTCTTATGTTACTGATTTTCCTTTGTTCTGCCAGTCTTCAAGTCATTTTCTGGGTCATTTACTCTGACGTGAGTGTTACCTAATTGTATCAGTAGGATGAGGTGAGCTTGAGGTCTTCCTACTCAGCCATCTTGCCAGCAAGTCCCTGAGCATTAGCCTTTAACAGGGCTATGTGAGTAAGTAGTTAGGTTTACTATCCCAGAAAAACTGCCAAAAAAAAAAAAAAAAAAAAACCCCACAAAAACTTTACCTCCCCTAACTCAACTTCCAGTAAAAATAAGCAAAATGAAAACAAGTCTCAAAGTTGTATTTTCATAGATCCAGAGACTGCTGGAAGTGCCCAGAATTCTCATATCCGGGGGACTGATACAGACTGTGCAGGGCTGACAACTGAAGTCTATGCAGAACTTAGGCTCTAAATCACAGGTGCCTGCTCCATGATTTGTTTTCTAGGAGTGACCACAATAATGTCTGCACAAAATAATTTCTCCAGGTCAAAAACTGAAAATCGACAAGAACTCCCAACATGTAAAGCCCAGCAAAAAGAAATGAAGAGTGTTGCATTTCTGGGAAGACAAGCTCCTTGCAAGAACTTGTGAAAGGCCTTTAGTCTATCTGTTTATGGTTAAGACCTTTAGATGGGTGATCAACTGATTAACTCTCCCTCACCAAGACTCATCCCCACCTTTACGTCTTAACTTTGGCTCTAAAATAGAGGGTAAGTACCTAAATAACAGCACCACTAAAAGACACATATTAATGCACAGGATTTTGCAGAGCTAAGTTATCATGAGTGATTAAAAACAATTTTTAAAAATCCTACAATAATAATTCCTTATTATCTTGCAAAGTTGACCTCTAACAATTTTTAAAACAGTCTTTAGGTGCCACAAGGCTGACTACTGGCCCGCTAATGCATGCCCTCTGATCTAGAAATCTGGCTGGCTGACCTGCTACTGTCCTCCGGTGCTCCGCCAGGGTGTACACCTCCTGCAGCGCCCTCCTCTGGTCCTCACTGAGTGGCGCCATGAGTAGTTGGTACCAGGCAGCATCACGATTCTGCACAGCTGTTGCATTTGGGGGCCACGGGGAACAGAAGAGAAGAAAAAGAGAATCTAGTGACAATGATCGTTTCAGAGAACAGAAGTGACATGATCAAAGTCTGCAATCACTTCATCGTACAGGTAGAGACAAAGAGTACGAGACCGTAACAAACACAAAGTGGCAAAACTTATTCCAGCAAAGGATTATTTCTGAGTACCTGACTCAGAAATATCCAACCACGTGGGGCTATCAGAGGAAGGTCAAGACATGGCAAAACTCTGCTCTGCCCAGTCCTCTGCCTCTTTCACCATCTCTTCCCCCCTGCCCCTTAGTTATGTTTTACTAAGTGTGCTCCCTAAATTCCAGATCTTGGCAAATACCTCTACTCAGGTGCTGCCATTTCCCTCCAGATTCTCACAATACCTGCAGCCATAGCATTACTCCCACACCAAGAACTCAAATTGGTACTTTTAGGCAAAACTAACCCCTAAGCTCTCGGGTTTCTCCATTTGGACGGCTAACCACAAACTCAGTACAACTAAAACCAAATTTAACATCTAAACCAATTCTGGGAAGATCCCAAAACAACTTCTAACAGAAGGAAATGAAGATAGAGTTTAGAGAAAACATCTAAAGATTTAAGGAATAAAGACATACTTAGCAGAGCTTGTGTAAAAAATTGATATTCATCCACACTGTTATCAAGGTCAAGTGGAGTGCTGAATCCCTCAAGGGCAGTTTCTTCCAATACTTCTTCATCCCAGTCATCATCCTCCTCCTCCTCATCTTCACCTCTTCCATTATTTGACTGCATCGCTTGGGCGGTTACATTTGTCTCCTCTTCATCACTTGAAATCTCCTCTGTGAATCCATTAATTATTTAAGAGGAATGAAAACACAGAAGGACAAAACATTCTGAAAATGTTAAAACTACCACCTATTTTTACATGAAATTCTAAAACTAAACCTTTATCATAGTTTGCTAAGTTGAAGATGACTTTATACTCTCACTAAAAACAATTTCCAAGTATCCCTAAAATCTAAAGTCTGCTGGACATTACTACTATTTGGCAATGGCTGCCTCATACTCTTTAATATAAAAATGCTATTTAATCAGAGTCCCAAATTTTTTGTCAAAAAAAAAAAGACAACTGTGCAGTCAATGCATGTGGGTTGTTTTTTATTTTAAGACTTTATTTATTTATTCATGAGAAACAGAGAGAGAGAGAGGGGCAGAGACACAGGCAGAGGGAGAAGCAGGCTCCATGCAGGGAGCCCGATGTGGGACTCCATCCTGGGTCTCCAGGATCATGCCCTGGGCCGAAGGTGGCGCTAAACTGCTGAGCCACCCAGGCTGCCCTGCATGTGTTTTAAATAACAATGACCTCCCACTGATAATTTGGTCTCTTAACAGTTACCTAAGTTGATGATGAACTGCTTAGAAGTGCTCAGATGAGACCATTTCTGCTAAGAGAAACAGAAAACTATAGAAATATAAAGAAAAAATAGTGGATTGAAAAGTTGAAAGCTGAATTATCATCATGGATTCTGTTCCTATTTTCAGTACTGATCTGTTATAAGCAGTTAGCCCAGTACTGTAAATAACCAGAAGATAGTAAACGCATAACAAAATCAACCTAAGAGGGAAAAACCCAAACTAGGCAATAGTATTCCAAAAATAGTTCTATAAAGCATACCACACTGAAGCACCTGAATTAAACTGCAAAGTAGTCTTAGGGATAAGGCAAGAAATCATAGTTTTGATCATACATACATGACAAAGGTACAATTACAAAGACATTAAGAAATACCTTTCCTAATTAATCATTTTATACTTCAGTGGAAATTCAAAAGAAAAATTTGGGAAAGTACTAGAAAATTTTTTCTCAAGTCATATTAGTTGTAGTTTAGGGATCCCTGGGTGGCTCAGTGGTTTAGCGCCTGCCTTCAGCCCAGGGCAGATCCTGGACACCCAGGATCGAGTCCCACATTGGGCTCCCTGCATGGAGCCTGCTTCTCCCTCTGCCTGTGTCTCTGCCTCTGTGTGTGTATGTATGTGTGTGTCTTATGAATAAATAAAATCTTTAAATAAAAATAAACCAACAGTTTTCAGGGGTGCATGGGTGGCTCAGGTCGTGATCACGGGGTCCTGGGATCAAGTGCCACATCAGGTTGCCTAAGAGAGCCTGCTTCCCCCTAAGAGAGGGGTGTCTCTCATGAATAAATAAATAAAATCTTTAAAAAGTAAACTAACAGTTTACAAAACAAAAAATTAGAGAATACTATAACTCTCTGAAAAAAAAAAAGGAATTCTGTAATTGTTGGCCTACACTTAGGAAAAAAAAAACCCTTCTAATAAACATTACTGCAAAAGTCCTACATAATATTCAGAAAAACAAATTAGAGGTGCGTGGGTGGCTCAGTTGGTTAAGCCCCTGACTTGATTTCGGCTCAGGTCACGATCTCAGGGTCATGAGCCTGACCCTCACATCCAGCTCTGCACTGGGCATGGTTCAGATTCTCCCTATGCCTCTGTTGCACCGCTCTTCCCCCACCTCAGTTCATGTGCATGCACATGTGTGCTCTCCCTCTCTCTCAAAAGAAAATTTAAGAAACAAAAACAAATTAGATCAGAAGATGTGCTCTGGGTTAGCGAAGGGTACCATTCCTTGTACACGAACAAACCAGGATGATGCCAGTTAAATGCAAAATGTTTTAAATCTACATTTGCTAAAACCATAGAATTTAGCATCAAAAATAAAGAAGTATGTTTTCTATAATAAGTTCTGATTTTTCTCCTCTAAAGAAATGTCTGTTTCAAACCCAAAGAGGAAAAATTCCATTTGGAGTTGGTTAATGTTACCTCCTGGGCCCAAGTAAGTAGTTTTCGGCAGTATCCTCAAATAAAATAACTTATATCCTTGACTCTAACAATCTTATTCTGACTTTCCATTAAGCAAATAACCTTTATTTGTGTACTTCATTCTAAATTTATCAATGTATAAACCATAACTATCTCCCAATTACAATTTCTGATTAAGAACCATTAAAGAAAAACATATTGGGCACTCTCTATTAATCTGCTATTGTGACACTTCTGCTCTTAACTAATGGTTCATTTAATTCATGCTGGGGACTCCATTGAGACTGTTGGCACAAACAAGAAAATGAAATACTGGTTGCTAACTTATTGTCAAAATCATTTGATTCTGTTACAAATGTATTTGTATTTCCTAGAGTGTAATGAAATTCATTAAGCTCAAAAATTTAATTTAAATGTCCAAAAATGGTGGAACAAATTATCTTAAGATTTGTGTGGAATCAGAAAAGACCCCGAATAGCCAAGGGAATTTTAAAAAAGCAAACCATAGCTGGGGGCATTACACTGTTAGATTTCAGGTTGTACTACCAAGCTGTGGTCATCAAGACAGTGTGGTACTGGCACAAAAACAGACACATAGATCAATGGAACACAACAGAGCATCCAGAAGTGGACCCTCAACTTTATGGTCAACTAATATTCAACAAAGGAGGAAAGACCATCCACTGGAAAAAAGACAGTCTCTTCAATAAATGGTGTTGGGAAAACTGGACATCCACATGCAGAAGAATGAAACTAGATCATTCTCTTAAACCATACACAAAAATAAACTCAAAATGGATGAAAGATCTAAAAGTGAGATGAGATTCCATCAAAATCCTAGAGGAAAACACAGGCAACACCTTTTTTGAACTTGGCCACAGTAACTTCTTGCAAGATACATCCATGAAGGCAAGAGAAACAAAAGCAAAAATGAACTATTGGGGCTTCATCAAGATAAGAAGCTTTTGCACAGCGAAGGATACAGTCAACAAAACTCAAAGACAACCTACAGAATGGGAGAAGATATTTGCAAATGACATATCAGATAAAGGGCTAGTTTCCAAGATCTATAAAGAACCTATTAAACTCAACACCAAAGAAACAAACAATCCAATCATGAATGGGCAAAAGACATGAACAGAAATCTCACAGAGGAAGACATAGACATGGCCAACATGCACATGAGAAAATGCTCTGCCTCACTTGCCATCAGGGAAATACAAATCAAAACCACAGAGAGATACCACCTCACACCAGTTAGAATGGGGAAAATTAACAAGGCGGGAAGCCACAAATGTTGGAGAGGATGCGGAGAAAAGGGAACCCTCCTGCACTGTTGGTGGGAATGTGAACTGGTGCAGCCACTCTGGAAAACTGTGTGGAGGTTCCTCAAAGAGTTAAAAATAGACCTGCCCTACGACCCAACAATTGCACTGCTGGGGATTTACCCCAAAGATACAGATGCAGTGAAACGCCGGGACACCTGCACCCCGATGTTTCTAGCAGTAATGTCCACAATAGCCAAACTGTGGAAGGAGCCTCGGTGTCCATCGAAAGATGAATGGATAAAGAAGATGTGGTCTACGTATACAATGGAATATTACTCAGCCATCAGAAACGACAAATACCCACCATGTGCTTCAATGTGGATGGAACTGGAGGGTATTATGCTGAGTAAAATAAGTCAATCGGAGAAGGACAAACATTATATGGTCTCATTCATTTGGGGAATATAAGAAATAGTGAAAGGGAATAAAGGGGAAAGGAGAAAAAATGAGTGGGAAATATCAGTAAGGGAGACAGAACATGAGAGACTCCTAACTCTGGGAAACAAACAAGGGGTGGTGGAAAGGGAGGTGGGTGGGGGGTGGGGGTGACTGGTTGGCGGGCACTGAGGGGGGCACTTGATGGGATGAGCACTGGGTGTTATGCTATATGTTGGCAAATTGAACTCCAATAAAAAAAAAAGAAAAAGAAAAAATGTCCAAAAATGGGACACGTGGGTGGCTCAGTGGTTGAGCATTTGCCTTTGGCTCAGGGCATGATCCCGGATTCCCAGGATCAAGCCTCACATCCCCAGGATCAAGTCCCACATCCCCAGGATCAAGTCCCACATCGGGCTCCTTGCATGGAGCCTGCTTCTCCTCCCTCTGCCTATGTCTCTGCCTCTCTTTCTGTGTCTCTGATGAATAAATAAATAAAATCTCTTAAAAAAAAAAAAAAGATTTTATTTATTTATTTATTTATTCAGAGAGAGCGAGAGAGAGGCAGAGACACAGGCAGAGGGAGAAGCAGGCTCTATGTAGGAAGCCCGACATGGGACTTGATCCCGGATCTCCAGGATCACACCCCGGGCTGCAGGCAGCGCTAAACCGCTGCGCCACCGGGGCTGCCCCAAATAAATAAAATACTTTAAAAAAGTCAAAAAATGAACAAATCTAAATTTATATCACATGATATGTAAAGCCACCCCAAAATATTTGTTAAATGTGCAACAAGCCAAAGTCTGTAACTGTTTAATGACTTTAAATAGACTAAAATTAAAAAAAAAATCATGCTCAAATCAAAATCAAATTCTAGTATTCATTACAATTAGAAGACCTTACCATTTTCTTCCATATCAGCCTTCTCTGCTTTTGAGCGATCTTCACGGTTCACCAGTTGTCTGGTAGCACAGACCTGCTTCAGGCCAAGGAAAAGGAAAAGAATTGAGGGCACAATCTGTCCCACCACAGCATCTACTGCAGGAGGTCGATTTTGCAACTCCAAAAGGATACTCAGTCCTATTATACACATCTTCCGGTCATGATGCCTACAAAGTACAAAGGAAAAAAAAGTGTTCATGAGAAATGATGACAATTGAAGAAACTACAAGAAAAAATGGCCAAGGTATATTTTAGGGTTCAGTGAATAGAACCATACAGAGATATCCCTTATTTTGTATCATATGAAATCCTTACATAAATCAAGTTTTATAGACCAATTATCATCATCAAAGAGCTACAGAAGTCTGTGATTAATATGGTAAATCTTGTTCTAATATCAATTTATGATTGATATTAGTGCTAGATCTGGGGCTTGGCATAACAAGTTCTATTAAAGCAAGAATACCTATACTTGACAGCATGAAATTCCTACCCCATGGGGAAAAGGAAAAATTTAGACTCTGCCTTCTGCATTAGATTAGTCTATAAGGTTTCTTAGCACATATACTGTACACTAAGCCCAAGTGCCTGTCAAAAGCTCTTCAGAAATTCAGTATGTAATAAGCAGGCTTAACTTGATGGCTCTAGCTAAATCCATCAAATGTTCTCTGCTTTAACACAGGATAAGGGAAATTTGATTCTGAAGGAAAAAAGTTTGACCAGTATACATTATATAATTTTTTCTGTTTAAGTTGTTTATTAAGAACGAGAAGATGACTATATTTGGTATAACCCTCCCAGGAAGCCATTGTCAGAGCTGAAATTCTAGCATAACACAATCATGAATAGGTGTTGAGTCTCTTAAGGTGGGCACGTACCTGCTACTTGGCATCTCACTTTGCCTAAGTTCAAAAACCAGGAGTGCTTCACATAAAGACAAACTCTCCCACCAGCACAGCACCTGAGCTAACAATGAATAATCCTTCTCTCTGACCTCACATTTAAGAACAAGCTCCCCTTAGGTGGACAGAGTTCAATATCCTGGGACAACACATCTTTACCGAACTGGCAATTTTCCTTAGAAACTTGACAATTCCCATAAACACTTAATAGTCATGGAACCCAATGGACACTTAATTTTTTTTGCTTAGTAATGCTATCACATAAGTCAAAAACGAGTAGGGACAGGCTATATCTAATTTTCCAAGCCTGCATTCTTTCCAGGTTATACTCCTGAAATACATTCGTAATTCTCTAAAAATTATGTTAACAATACACTAAATATAATTCTTAAAAATGAAAATCATTTTTTAAAGATTTTATTTGGCTGAAAGAGAGCACAAGGAGGAGGGCAGGCAGAGTGAGAAGCAGGCTCCCATTGAACAAGGGACCAGGACCCTGGGATCATGACCTGAGCCAAAGGCAGACATTCAACCTAAGAAGCTACCCAGGTGTCCCGAAAATCATCCTTCTATAAGCTATTATATACCTTTAAAAGTCAACTTTCCAGAAACAGAAATGTAGAGTAAAATCCAAAAGACACATACCCAAGAAAACAATCTGTATCATTCATCCACTGATTTATAAACTGTACAGTTATAGGTCCGGGGTTGTGAGGCAACTGAATTTGTTCTAAAGTATGTAGCAGCAAATCAGGGTTGTAGTACAAGGCAGCAATTGCAACCTGAAGACACATGGTACGGAGCTCACTAGTTTTGACTCCTCGGGTTAATCTCTCCAAAACAAGTTGAACAAAGAGTGGAATGCACTGAAGGAAAAAATGAAAAAGAGAGTCAACCATACACATAAAAACCAGGTACCTTTTATAGAAAGCAGCATATTGGTAGAGAGTGTCATCAATAAGATACTGTTAATGATGATTAAACTTTTGCTTGAATTGTTTTTAGAGTTATTCAACAAATTCATATTCTCATAAAACCTAGAGATCATATGGCCAGAAAGAGGTCCGAGGGCAGCATGAGGGAGTCTCCTCTCTGAGTGCAGATTACGGTTGGTTGAAGACTGTCCCACGAGAGTCCACACTCAAATGATGGCAATAATCCAAATGTAGACTCAGCCACTTCCATGTTTAAGGTAAAATGACAAGGTCGAAATTTCTCTTTGTTAAACTGAACGAGACTGAAAATTATGATGTGATCAAAATTTCTCTTGAGAAAGAAAATTCCTAAGTAAGTCATAGGATGTAATATAAGGCATGGTGACCACACTTTAGAATGCTGTATTGCGTATCTGGCACCTGCTAAGTAGATATTAAAAGTTATCACAAATAAAAATATTTGTGACTATGTATGGTACTGGATGTCAACTAGACTTACTGTGGTCAGTTCACAACATATATAAATATCAAATCATTATGTTATATACCTGAAACTAACCTGCTACTCATCAAAATTATCTCAATAAAATTCCTGTTAGCATAATAAAAGATCGAAGAAAAAATGATGGACTTCGCATGTGAAAATGAAGGCATCTGATTCCAATTCTACAGTATTGATGCAGTGCTTTCATTACAAGTATTTCCTAATAGTTATTTTCACTGAAAGGGACGGGCTGACATGACCTGCATAAAATTAACTTCCGAGGTTTTAATATAAGCTCATTTTAAAATTAAATTTTAAAAATTAAGGCTTCAGGGAAGAATTGGAAGACTAGGCAAAGCACAGAGGAGTCTGATGGCAGTGAAGACACCCAGTAAGTTACTGGAATGGTGGGTACATGTCATTTATACCTGTCCAAATCCATAAAACAGACCACGCTGAGAGAGACCCCTAGAGTAAACCATGGGCTCTGGGTGAAATGATGCACTGCCAGTGTAGGCACATCATCCACTATAACCACTGTACCACCCTGGTGCAGATGGTGATAACAGAAGACTGTAGGGAAAGGGTATACAGGAAATCTCTGTACCTTCTCCTCAATTCTGCTGTGAATCTGTAACTGCTCTAGAAAATGGTCTATGAGAAAAGTTTTATCTGAGGGGCACTTCAGGGAAGGGGGTGGGAGGATGGGGTAACTGGGTGATGGGCATTAAGGAGAGCATGTGATGGAATGAGCACTGGGCATTGTATGCAACTGATCACTAAATTTTACTCCTGAAACTAATAATGCACTATATTATACACTCTATGTGAACTAACTTGAATATAAATAAAAATTTTGAAAGAACTAAGTTTTGTGTAGAAATTTAAGAGTTGAATTTAATACCTTCTGTAGTCCAAACAATAAATACGTTAGGAGCAGCAGATTTAGCCTTGTTTACAAGGATACATAAAATCAAAACATAACTATACATGGTAGTTTTAAGATTGGTATTTTATAAAGAGATGACTAATTTGACTAACCCTATTGATTTCTTCTCAATTCGGATAAAGAGCATTCAGACAGCACAACGCACAGAGGATATAGGCGACATTAAAAAATATTACTATGGGAAAAGGGGGAACCCTCTTACAATGTTGGTGGGAATGCAAAATTCGTGCAGTCACTGTGGAAAACAACATGAAGGTTCCTCAAAAAGTTAAAAATAGAACCTCCCTATGATCCAGTACTTGCACTACTGGGTATTTATCCAAAAAAGTACAAAAACACTGAAATACACTGAAACACATAAAAAAATGTGAATCTGTAAGTTCATAACTATACTTTAAAAAACAAAAAGAAAAACACCTCCCTGGTCATCTTTGGAGAATGTTAGGAAACAAAATGATTATCTTGAATCATGGTAAATAAATAGTCATACTCTAACTGTTCCTCGGAGTAACCTGATAATAGATGGAAAAAAAAAATTTCTCTTCGTATAAATATTTCAGCTAATACATGAAAAGGGAATGACAAGATAATCCCCACCAACAGCACTAACATCCCAAGACGAGAGACAACTGGACATTCTGTGCCTCCTGGTAGAAATACAAACCACCATCTATGAGGTATTCTTGCCAAAAGAATAGCAAATGAATCTAAACAAATTTCTAGACCTAACTCCCATATTACAGGAAATACAGAGGAATGTAATCTCAAGCAACACAGTCCTTCAATTCTACCAGAGTGCACTCTAACTGTAACCTAACCTCCCTAACGGTAAAGGTTCCGTAGTGACCCTAACTTTCTGACAAAGAGATTCTTGAACACCAACTTTCTAATCCTTCTGCAACCCAGTTTTAGGAGTAGAAACCCAGAAATTCTCACTTGTTAACTTCAAATGGGTCCATCCAGCTAAGAGCTAGTTTTCTTTCTTTTTTTTTTTTAATTTTTTATTTTCAGATGTAGAATTTCATAACTCAACACTTACACACAATACCCAGTGTTCATCACAAAGGCCCTTCTTAATCCTCATCACTTATTTCTCCCATCCCCCACCCACTTCCCCTCTGGTAACCAACCATCAGTTTGTTCTCTACAGTTAAGAGTCTCTTTCTTGGTTTGCCTCTCCTTTATTTTGCACCCTACTTCCATGTTTGTTTGGTTTCTTAAATTCCACATGAGTGAAAACATGGTATTTTTCTTTCTCTGACTTATTTTGCTTAGCATAATACTCTCGAGCTCCACCCGTATCATTGCAAATGCCAAGATTTCATTCTTTTTTATTGCTGAGTAGTAGTCCACCATATATATACCGTATCTTCTTTATCTACTCACCAGTTAATAGACATTTGGGCTCTTTCCATAATTTGGCTATTGTTGATAATGCTGCTATAAACATTGGGATGCATGTATCCCTTTGAAGTAGTATTTTGGTGTAAATACCTAGTAATGTAATTGCTGGATCATAGTTCTGTTTTTAATAAAAGCAATTCTTTTATTCAACTCTTTACTATATATTAGACTCCTCCAAACTGAAATTTCAACATTTTCCACACTCTACAACTTTTCTTACTTTGCTGAGAAGATAAAGCTATTGGATTTAAGCTTCTACACCTCTTCTTTCTACCTCAAGACATCTATCAGCATTATCCAAAGAGCACTTTCACAACAATCAACAGATGTTCCTTGGGTTTGGAAAACAAAAACATTCCAGAGTTAAATTAATTTGAAATACACAGATACTAACATCCTCTTTGACACATTTTCAGATAAAGGCACTAGAAGTCAAGCAATAATGAAATATGTTGAACTTTGTTTTATCCAGTATTTCCCAGACTTACTTGACCACTGAATGCTTTTTGTATTGAACACCTACTAATACCATTAGATGGTTACAGTTTGAGTAATATCACTCTATTCCTATCTACTGGTATCTATAGTCTCTGTATTTGTGGGAAAAGTCATCTTTATGACTTTCTACAGTAAATCTGTGCTCTTGGGCTTTCCCCTGCCCTCCTCATCTAACAATTTGTTTTTTTCAGGTGTTCTCTGCGCAATGTTTTCAATGGTCCCCACTGTAAATCTTGTTCTAGCCTCCTATTCCCAATGCTATTGGCCTTAAGCAAAACCAGTATCCTCAGACTTCAATTAGCTAATAGCTTCCTTGCTCATCTTCATAGCCCAGTACATGCAGTAGACTTGTTTAGATTAAGGTTACTGCTAGCAGGGACGCCTGGGTGGCTTAGTGGTTGGGCATCTGCCTTTGGCTCAGGGCGCGAACCCGGGTCCGGGGATCAAGTCCCACATCAGGCTCTCTGTGAGGAGCCTGCTTCTCCCTCTGCCTGTAACTCTGCCCCTCTCTCTGCCCTTCTCTTTCTGTCTCTCATGAATAAATAAAATCTTAAAAAAAAAAAAAAAAGGACACTGCCAGCAGACTCTTCATTCTAAGTCCCTATCTTTGATCAAGTTATTTCTCTGCTCAATAGATTTGCTGTTCAATTGCTCATGGCAAGGGTTAGTAAATATTTAGTAATACTTTCAATTTGGGGTGCCTGGGTAGCTCAGTCAGTAAGCAACCAACTCTTGATTTTGATTCAGGTCATGATCTCAGGGTCATGAGATGGAGCTCCACATCAACTTACATGCTGGGTGTGGAGCCTGCTTGAGATTCTCTCCCTCTCCCTCTGCCCCTCCTCCTCTTCATGTTTTCTTGCTCTCTAGATAAATAAAAACTGGGGGGATGCCTGGGTGGCTCAGTGGTTGAGTGTCTGCCTCTGGCTCAGGTTGTGATCCCATGTTGGGGGGACTGAGTCGTGCATCAGGCTCCCTGCGAGGAGCCTGCTTCTCCCTCTGCCTATGTCTCTGCTTCTCTCTGGATGGCCCTCATGAATAAATAAATAAAATCTTAAAATATAAATAAATAAATATAAAAATTTTTTTACACTTCTTACTAATGTTTTCAACTTTGCAGGCTACATGGAGTCTGTTACATACTTTTTTTTAACATCCTTCAAAAAACATCCCTTCAAAAATGTAAAAACTATTCTTCATTCCTAGGCTATACATACAGTTCACGCTGGATTTGGCTCACGGGCCATACCTTGCCCATTTCTGGCTTACAGGAGAGATTCTAAACTCTTTGGCATGGATTTATTCTATACCTTTCTGGCATTATTAGATTTTATTGCTCAGGACTTTCCAAAAGCCAGTCAACAGAACTAAACCTTTCTCTACTCACACTCAAATCCTGTGTTCTACTACCTCCTTACTTTGTTATCACCTAAAACACTACTCACTGAAGGAGAAAATAAGCTTTCCAAAATACGTCTAAAACTTTATTGATACAAAAAGGAGGCTGAAGGGTCACTTTCAAATATAATGGAGAATTTGGTGGTAAGCATATAAGAAGAGGCTGGTGGTTCCTTCTAATTAAAATAAAAAGATAAACCATAAGCTAGCAGTTCACATGAGAAAAGCAAGGAAAAAGATGGTCATGAAGAGTCCTCCTGGGGTCAGAACAAACTCAAACACAGACTGAAAACTTCAAAACAGCCATTATAAATGTTTAGAGAATAATGGAAATCATTTTTAAAGTAGAGAAAGCTATGATGACCATGTCCATCAAATATAAAATATCTATTAGGGCATACAAATTATAAAAAAGAATCAAATGGAAATTCTAGAGTCAAAAAGTACTATAGGGGTGCCTGGCTGGCTTAGCCAGTAGGGCCTGCAACTCTTAATCTCAGGCTTATGAGTTCAAACTCATGTTGGGTATACAGCCTACCTTAAAAAAAAAAAAAAAAAAAAGTACTATAAACAAAATGAAAAATTCACTGCAGGGGCTCAACAATAGATCTGAACTGGCAGAAGAGAGAATCAACAAACCTGAAGATAGACTGAAAAAGAATATACAATCCAAAGACCAGAGAGAAGAAGAATGATCAGAGCCTCAGAGAAACGGGGAACACCATTAAGCACACCAACAGATGTGTATAGGAGCATCAGAGGAAGAGAAGAAAGAGCAAGAAGGAAAGATATTTGAAAAAATAATGGCTGGAAACTTTCCAAATGTGACAATAAACAATCCATACATCCAAGAAAGTCAACAAATTCCAAATAAGATAAACACAAACACATTTCATAGTAAAAATGGTAAAAGAGAAAATACAGCAGCACAAGAAAAAACATATATCATTGCCAAGTATAGGGAATGCTAGTAAGATTAATAACGGTTTTCAAATTGCTAAAAGAAAAAACCTGTCAACCAAGATTTTAGTAAAAACTGTCTTTGAAAATTGAAAATAAAAACATTCTCAGAAAACAAAACCAGAGATTTCATTGCTATAGGACCTACCTTATAAGAAATACTAAAGGAATTTCAAACTGAAAGCAAATGACCCAGAAGGCAATTCAACGACAAAGACAGACACAGACACACACGCACGCACACATACATACATACGCAGAGAGAGGGGCAGAGTTACAGGCAGTAAAGGTAATTATGTAATTTTCAAAAATAGAAAAATACTATTTCTTTGACTTTCTTAACTGTCTTAAAAAACAACTGCAATAAAAAAAAAAAAAAAAGAAAAGAAAAATAATGAAAAAGAAAAAGCAGGGATCCCTGGGTGGCTCAGTGGTTTAGCACCTGCCTTTGGCCCAGGGCATGATCCTGGAGTCCCAGGATCGAGTCCCACATCGGGCTCCCTGCATGGAGCCTGCTTCTCCCTCTGCCTGTGTGTGTCTCTGCCTCTCTCTGTCTCTGTATCTTTCATGAATAAATAAATAAAATCTTCAAAAAAAAAAAAAAGAAAAGAAAAAGCAACTGCATAAAATAACATCTTAAGAGTGTATTGTTGGGACTATAAAATATAGAAATATAATATATTCAACATTAACAATACAAAGGAGATAGAAGCATAAGTAAATGACATCAGATGGGAATTCTAATCCAAAGGAACAAATGAAAAGAATTGAGAAATGGTAGATTAGAAGGCTAATTTGACAAACTCTAAAAATATATACTTGCTTACCTTTCTTAGCTTAACACATAAAATTACAAAAAAAATTATAAACTGTGTATTATTAGGCTTATAACATATATAAAAGTAATATATTTGTTTTATATATATATAACGGTAACAGTACAAACAGTACAAAAAAGGAGAAAGAGGAGATAGGGCTATATAGGAGTAATGTACCTATATCTCATTAAAATTAAGTTAATCTAAATCTGAAGTAAATTCTTTTTATTCTTTTTTAAAGATTTTATTTATTTATTCATCAGACACACACGCACACACACACACACACACACACACAGAGGCAGAGACACAGGCAGAGGGAGAAGCAGGGTGCTTGCAGGGAGCCCGACACAGGACTCAATTCCGGGTCTCCAGGATCAGGCCCTGGGCTGAAGGCGGCACTAAACTGCTGAGCCACCTGGGCTGCCTATCTGAAGTAGATTCTGATAAAGATGTATTATAGTAAGCCCTAGAACAACCACTAAGTAAATTTTTTAAATAGTGAAAAAAAATATTAAAGAAATTAAAATGTGACATTAGAAAATATTTACTTATTTCAAAAGAAAGCAGTAAAATAAGGGAACAAAAAAATGAGATAAAAAATTTTAAAATGACAGATAAAATCCATGCATAACAACATTAAATAATAATAGATTAATGAAAAAGGAGAGAATGTCCAATTTGAAAAAAAAAAAAAGATTCAACTATATGCTATCTACAGGAAACATGCTTTAGATTTAAAAATATAAACAGCTTGGGACACCTGGGTAGCTCAGTCGTTGGGCATCCAATTCTTGATATCACTCAGATGGTGGTCTCATGGATGTGGGAACAAACCCAATGTCAGGCCCCACACTCAGCATGGAATCCACTTGAGATTTTCCCTCTCTCCTTCTCCCTCTGCCCCTCCCTGCTGCACACACTCTGTCAAATAAATCTTTTTTTAAAAAGGGGAAAAAAGACAAAAATACAAATACCTTGAAAGTAAAAACATGAAAAAAGATACCATCCAAACAGCAACCATATGAAAGCCAGAGTAGATACACAAATAGGCAATATAGACATTAAAACAAAAATATGTCCACACAAAAATCTGCATACAAATATTCATAACATTATTCATAATAGCCAAAAAGAGGAAATAGTCAGGGGCACCTGGCTGATTTCATTGGCAGAGCATGCCACTCTTGATTCCAGAGTCATGAGTTCAAGCTCCACGTTGGGCAAGGAGCTTACTTAAAAAAAAAAAAAAAGGAAAAGAAAAAGAAATAATCCAAACATCTATCAACTTATGAATAGCTAAAATAAATGTGATCTATCCACACAATGGAATATTTAGCAATAAAAAGAAATGAAGTAATAGTATACATGCTACCACATGGATGAACCTTTAAAACATCATGCTAGGGATGCCTGGGTGGCTCAGCAGTTGAGAGCAACTGCCTTCAGCTCAGGGCGTGATCTCAGAGTCCAGGGTTTGAGTCCTGCATCAGGCTCCCTGCAAGGAGTCTGCTTCTCCCTCTGCCTATGTCTCTGCCTGTCTCTCTCTCTGTGTGTCTCATGAATAAATAAATAATCTTTAAAAAAAAAAAAAAAAGCATCATACTAAGAAAACTCATTCACAATGGACCACATGATTCCATTTATATAAAATGTCCAGAATAGGCAAATCTCTAAAATAAGAAAGTAGATTAATGGTTGCCTAGGCTGGGGGGTGAGTTTTAAGGGGAAATAAATAATTACTAATGGGTATAGAGTTCTTTGGGCCGTAGGGAGGGAATGTTCTAATACTGACTGTAGGAATAGTTGCATGATTCTGTGAATATATTAAAATCCAGTGAAGTATATACACTTAAAGGAGTGAATTATATGGTATGTGAATTATAGCTCAATAAAGCTGTTACCAAAAAATACATGGAGCAAAAGTTACAGAATTGAAAGAAAAAAAGACAACACAATTTTACTTGAACATTTTTCCTCAGTTACTATCATACCGGTATTATATCAAATTAACCTTTGTTGAAAATTTACCGTGCTTTTAAATCAGTAAAACAAACTTTCTCTTTTTGCACAGTATCTTCAATTATGGTTAAAAGACAACATCTGAGAATATAACAATAGAATCCACAAAAACAAAAGGAAAATGCAAATCTCTGGAAAACCAAGTGACTAGAATTTACATATTTATCTCCTTCATGATTTGCTTGATAGCCTCTTAAATTAGTATATATTTTCCTGTTTATTTCTTTCTCAGCTAGAATGCAAATTGCATGGGTATCTTTCTTTGTCATTTCAATAGGATTGAAGCAAGCACAAACAAAAAGCTACCTTTTTAATTTTCCATCATAATATAAATGTCATTCAAGCATGTAAATTTTCAATATAAGCATCAAGTACAGACTTTCTATACATGTATTACCTGATCAATTCCCTTTCCTTTGCATTGAAGAATGATGACTTCAAGAAGTTTGGCTGCATGACATTCTGCATCTTCTCCTGCATCGCCACAGAGTACCTACAATAATTACAATTTAGCTCAGCAGTGAATGGGACTGCATAGCATTTCACTGAGTCCACATGAAGCAAATATCTCAGGAAAATTTAGGCATTAGAATCATGGGGTTGGGATCCCTGGGTGGCGCAGCGGTTTAGCGCCTGCCTTTGGCCCAGGGCGCGATCCTGGAGACGTGGGATCGAATCCCACATCAGGCTCTCGGTGCATGGAGCCTGCTTCTCCCTCTGCCTATGTCTCTGCCTCTCTCTCTCTGTGTGACTATCATAAATAAATAAAAATTTTTTAAAAAAAGATTTAAAAAAAAAATCATGGGGTTTTGGGGTGCCTAGGTGGCTCAGTCAGTTGAGCATCTGCCTTTGGCTCAGGTCATGATCCCAGGGTTCTGGGATGGAGCCCCAATGGCAGGCTCCCTGCACAGCAGGGAGTCTGCTTCTCTCTCTCTCTCTCTCTCTCTCTCCTTCTGCCCCTCCCCCTGCTAATGCTTTCTCTTTCTCTCAAATAAATAAAATCTTAAAAAAAAAAAAAAAAATCAGGGACACCTGGGTGGCTCAGCAGTTGAGTGTCTACCTTCAGCTCAGGGCGTGATCCTAGAGTCCCGAGATGAAGTCCCACATTGGGATCCTTGCCTGGAGCCTGCTTCTCCTGTCTCTGCCTCTCTTTCTGCCTCTCCCTGTGTCTCTCATGAATAAGTAATTAAAATCTTTAAAAAAAAAAAATCATAGCTTTGCAAGTTTACCTTGCCCACCCAAAGAAGGAAGGTCAATATAAACTCCATCTATCTTCTTTATCTACTCTAATTCCTTATAAGGAGTAATAATTCACCTATATAAATTTGGATTAATAAAGTAAGCTATAGGAGTTAACTCTCCAGATAAATGAAGCCTCCCTTTAAAGGCAACAAAGCACTCAAGAAATAAAAGGAAGCCAAAGAGTGTATTTTTTACAAAGTTTAAAACGAAAAAAATAAAAAATAAAAAAATAAAGGCAACAAAGCAAGAAAGTGAAATCAAAAGAAATTTTTAAAACCTTCTGTTTAGACCAGCAGATTCGACCCTCCATCCCACCCTACCTGCCATGACCTTCCTCACCTCTCTTTACGCTCCATCTTTGCAGTGCTCAAGAGAAGGTTCCTGGGATCGGCTAGTAGCCGTGACAAAGCGTACAACCTGAGCTAGTGAGGCAGATCGGGCTGGTACCTCCACCCGAGTTTTCCTGCTTTTTGTGCCTCACGCAGATAGAGGTGCCTCTGCTGCCCTGGAAGACCTGGGACGCAGCGGCCTGCCTGCCCAGCGTCCACCTCCTCACGGACCCACACATGGTTCAGGGGCAGAAGCATAACTACCACTGTGTGTTTCCCAGTGTGTCCGAGGAAAAATGGTTGTGCCTCCTGCCGCTTCTAGGGGCCCTAGCAGGAGCTCAGGAAGCCTGGGTAGCTCGGGGAGGGGCAGGCCAGCCCTGGGCCTGGGATGCCCCGGAGAGAGAAGAGAAGAGGAAGGGATGCCGGGCTGCAGCACAGCCCCTCGTCACTGCTGCTCCTTATTTTTACTTGTCTTGCCTTGTCCTGTATTTATCACAGTTTCTGTTGAACAGCTTTTAAGTATTTGGGGAGTTTCTCTCGCCGTCCTCCCCTCCTGGTTCTCTGCCCCCACCTGTCCCGCTGCAGTCCCTTCCGTGTTCTGTGACTTTAAGAGAGGAGGGGGGGAGGGGTCTCAGATTTTATTTGTTCGTTTGTTTTTTTCTCCTTAGCAGTAGGACTTGATATTTTCAATTTTGGAAGAACTAAAAAGATAAATAAACTGTGGTTTTTTTTGTCGGTGTTTTGTTTTTGTAAAAAAAAAATAAAATAAAATAAAACCTGTTTAAACAATGAAACAAACCCTGTAGTTTTCTGTTTGAGTTCATTTTTTCTTAATAATAACCATAATTTAATTTCATATACCTTTTAATTTCTCCATATGGACTTTTAACTATATTTTCCATGGATGTTATAACCATTTAGGACTATAAATATTACAGTACATAAATATAACAGTTTACCAGGCCATGCCTCTTTTGTCAATTCTGTATTTTCACTATTATAAATAATTCTACAATGCACCTGTTTGTACATAAAATTTGGAATATAACTGCTTCATAAGGTTCCCAGAAGAGAGATTTATAGAGACATAATCATATTAGAAATTAGAAAATACGGAAAAATTAATGAGTTCAAACAAGCTGTAAGAAAAAGAACAGACTTAATCTAAAGAATAAAGAAGAGACAGAAATTAAAAATACAGACAAAAAAAAACAAAACAAAAAAAAAATACAGACAAAAAGAGGTAACAGAGAGACAAAAGACAGCCTCATTGAATAAAGACAATAAAGCAGACTTTTGTCAAAATTATTCTTAAAAAGAGAGCAAAATTTTAAAAATATTAGAAATGAAGAAAGACAAATACAGATAAAGGAGAGAATAAAATAAATGAATACTATGGAGAATATTATATTCCTTATATATTTGAAAACTCAGATGAATTGGATAATTTCCTAGACAAATACAATATAAGAAAACTGAATTAAAAAGAAATTCTGGATAAAGAAGACAGACTGAACATTCTCATTTAATTTTATCACTTCCCAAAAGACCATTAAAATGACAGTAAAGAGATTTTAGAGACATAAATCCACTAAGAGAAAAGGAAAAAAGTAGACAGCTATAAAATTTTAGAAATGGAAAAAAAAATGGATCAGTGAGCTGAACTGCAAGCTATAGCTGGTAAAGCCAGCAATCAACCCTATTTACAGAAATTTTAAAATTCTACTTCTTAGGGCAATGTATCCACATCTAGATTCTAAAGGTGAATGGATTCTGGAACCAGAATGCCTTAGTTCAAATTCCAGCTCTGCCACTTACTATCAGGGTTTTTAAAAAAGCTAATTAACCTCTGTGTCTTACTATATATATACAGTACTATATAAAGAGTATAATAATATACGTAACATGGTAGGGCTGCAGAATACAGAAAAAACAAAACAAAACAAAACAATCACTCCCTTTGCCCCAGATTGCATTAACCCAGGGTTTTTTGTTGTTGTTGTTGTTGGTTGGTTTGGGTCCCCACCTCCAGAAGAAGAAACAAAATATATTTCAGTAATTTAAAAAAATGGGCTCTGGAGCCAGACAACCTGGCTTCAAATATGGCTCCAACAAATATGGCTCTGTGACTTAAAACTAAGTGACTCAGGCATGACGCAAAAAATTGTGCCTCAGTCTCCTCTTTACTAAAAGGTGATACTTTCCTCATAATATTGTAGAGATAAAATAAGTTAATATGTAAAAAGTACTTAGGAAATACCTCATATACAGTATGACTTCAGTAAGTATTAGCTATTACTAAAAAAACAAGAATACAACATATATATATATATTTTTTAAAGATTTTATTTATTTACTCATGAGACACAGAGAGAGAGAGAGAGAGAGGCAGAGACACAGGCAGAGGGAGGAGCAGGCTCCATGCAGGGAGCCCGACATGGGACTCGATCCTGGGTCTCCAGGATCACACCCTGGGCCCAAGGCAGCGCTAAACCACTGAGCCACCCAGGCTGCCCTACAACATATATTTTAACCACTTGGTAAGTCTAAGGACATCCCTAGATAAAGTGAACATCACTTTTATCCCAGCTGCTATAACACAGAGCAGCTATACAAATGGGTGTAGTACTGTTATGTTTTCTGCTTGCTGTTTTCTCTTCCCCTTATCCTCACTAGCGACTATCTCTACAACTTAGAATACTGAAGACTGCCAAGTGATTATGATTTAATAAGCTAGGTTATTACAGAGCTAAATGGATCTTTAAAAATCATGATTCTACTCCTTCAGTTTATATGTGATGGAACTTCACGACCTCCCAAAATCTCCCAGGCTCTTTACAAGTGAACTGAGACCTCAATCAGATGTGCTGATTATCAGTTCAGAGCTCTTAACATCTTGGTACATATTTCTCCCAGTGAGGAAAATACGTTGTACACTAGGTATTTTATTCCCAAGGCCAAACTTAAGTATCTGGGAGCTCTGTGCAATACAATTTTATATTTATGTATATATAAATATTCACCTAAAGGAGAAGGAAAACATTATCTATACTCATCAATGATTCCAGATATAACCAATAGAGGGCAAAATCTATCCTGTGACAAAGACAACACAGACAATCATATTTGTATGTAAATATAACAGTAGCCAGTAAATGGCTAACAAATCATCCTGTACTGATGCCATTTTTCCAACTATTCCAATTCTTTTGTCTTATGTTACTTGTATTCAAAACATATATATCTAGTAGTTTCCAATATACACATTCAACTTTCAAAAATCAGTGACTGACAAACTGTGGCTAATTTTCTTAGCACTTTGCTCTTTTGTTTTTAGGGTTACTTTTAGAACTTTAATCAAGTAGTAAGTTTGCATTTTTTAAAGAAAAAAAAACACAAAATTATTTACCCTAAACATCATAAAGTACACAGCTATATAAGTGGCAAACATCCAGAGTGCATCGGTGGCTCAGTCAGTTGAGCGTCTGACTCTTGGTTTTGGCTCAGATCATGATCTTGCAGTCAAGTTAGGGTACAAGCTCAGCGTAGAGTCTGCTTGGGATTCTCTCTCTCCCTCTGTCCCTCCCCCTCTTCTCTCTCTCTCTCTCAAATAAAATAAAATAAAATAAAATAATAAAATAAATCTTTAAAAAAATATAAATAAGGGCCACCAGGGTGGCTCAGTCAGTTAAGCCTCCAACTCTTGATTTTGGCTCAGGTCATGATCTCAGAGTCATGGGATCAAGCCCAATGTCTGGCTCCTCTCTCAGCAGGGAGTCTGCTAGAGATGCTCTCTCTTCCTCTCCCTCTGCCCCTCCCCACCCCGGCACACAATCTCTCAAATAGGGCAGCCCCGGTGGCTCAGCGGTTTAGTGCCGCCTGCAGCCCAGGGTGTGATCCTGGAGATCCGGGATCGAGTCCCACGTCGGGCTTTCTGAATGGAGCCTGCTTCTCCCTCTGCCTGTGTCCCTGCCTCTCTCTCTCTCCTCTCTGTGTATTCTCATGAATAAATAAATAAAATCTTTAAAAAAAAAAAAAAAAAAAACAACTCTCTCAAATAGATGAATAAATCTTTTTAAAAAATAAATAAATAAAGAGGGACACCTGGGTGCTCAGCGGTTGAGCCTCTGCCTTCGGCTCAGGGCATGACCCCAGGGTTCTGGGATGGAAGCCCGCATCAGGATCCCCACAGGGAGCCTGCCTCTCCCTCTCCCTGTGTCTCTGCCTCTCTCTCTCTCTGTGTCTCTCATGAATAAATAAATAAAATCTTTAAAAAAAAAAAGAAAGAAAATTTTAAATAAATAAAAGTGGCAAACATTCTTAAGCACAATACAATATAAAATTGTCAAATCACAATTCCAAGGTCTATTAGAAAACAAAAAAAGGGCAAATACATGTTGAAGGTGATACAGAAGTCAAGTATAAGAGACAAACTAAAAGAGTGTCCTGAAGTAAAATGCTCAAACATTAGTAAGAACCACTACAACACCTGATTAGGACACACTTACCTTTCTACACATTGTAAAAAGTATTTCTAAATGCTTTGGATTAGATAACAAAGTATCTGTATCTATTGTCACATAATTATGCAGGAGAGGCATCATATCTGGAAAAAAAAAATTCAAAAGCCCAATGACACTTGAGTAGCAAGAGTAGAAACGAATTATTCCCACTGAAACCCTATTTCTGTAGCACCCACACAGAATACTAGGTGTACTATCTTTCCTCACAACCACAAAATGCTAGTAACAAAAATGACAGATCAGCTCTATCTATAGATGAGGAAAATATGGATCAGAAAGATTAAAGTACTAATCATTTATTAAAGCAATTGTTTCAAATTTTTGTCTTTTTCTCCATAGGAGTCATCACCATTTGGCATACTGTATTATTTTCTTGCTTGTCTGTGTGCTCCTCACTTTCCCTGTTCCCAACTAGAATGGTAGCACCCAAAGACCTAGCACTGTCTAGTTAGTTCACTGCTATACTGCTGTGCTTAGAACAGTGCTTGGAATATAGACTGCATTCAGGAAACATTAAGTGAATTAATCTATGGATATATGCTCTGACTGCAAACTAATTTAAGATATAATAGGAAACAGTCTCCCTTGTGCTGCCTGTATTTCTAGGGCTGTAAAACACTGCTCCGATAGCAGCATCCTTTACTCAGAAAGGAAAGAACAACAATTATTTTCTGATTAGTAGTGGAATCATATATGTCTTTATATCAGGTGTCAAAGGAAATAATGTCTAGACACAGAAAAGCAAAAATGTTACATGGTAAAAGCCATACCTGTAAAGTATTCAAAACAGTCCTGCTGAAAAACTTCATATAATATACCTAGCAGCTGCCACATTTGAGGGGAAATACCATGGCAGGTTAAACTATATGCCAGTGAAAGAATTTCTTCATAGAATTCTAGAATGAAGAAAATCTCTAGTTAGAATGCTTAGAAAACAGCAAAAATTAAACACAAAGACCACAGAGAGGAAGATTTAGGCTATCCACTCACATACATTCCTCTTATACCTAACATATTTTGAGCGCCATTTTCTCGGCATTCCCATCTTCAACTACCGATATTTGCCACCTTCTATTTCTTACCAAGATCTTTCCTCTTCCCGGGATCCCTGGGTGGCGCAGCGGTTTGGCGCCTGCCTTTGGCCCAGGGCGCGATCCTGGAGACCCGGGATCGAATCCCACATCAGGCTCCCGGTGCATGGAGCCTGCTTCTCCCTCTGCCTATGTCTCTGCCTCTCTCTCTCTCTCTGTGACTATCATAAATAAATAAAAAAAAAATTAAAAAAAAAAAAAAAAAAAAGATCTTTCCTCTTCCCAATAGAACAGGGCAAAGATTTATTTCTACTAACCTTACCCATAATACTGGAAATATGTATATTGTTGATAATGTGTAATAAATAAAATATAGTTTATATTTCTAAAGCTATGTTAGAAATGGATACAAGAAGGAATAAATAGTTGTATATCTCTCATGCAAAGGATTTGTAATTTACAGATAATTAATATTCTTTGGGAAGCTTAATTAAGCTAGGCTAAAATATCTTCCTGCCTCACATATGTTTACAAACTATATTCTGGACCATATTTTGTCAATTTACAAACCTTGTAAAATTTGTACAGTATTTGCTACAAGACAATTATATCCCAGTATAAAGAGTCCAAAGGGAATGCTCTTGTATTTGCATATATATTATTACCCTCTGTCAAAAGGAAATCATATCTAAACATACAATCAGAAAACACAATTCTCAATACAAAATTTTCAAGTAATTCCGACCATGTCACTGAGCAACAGTCTTTTGACTTCTAAGGTTTTTTTTCCTCTTATTTAAAAGGAACTAGGTGTTCCTGGGTGGCTCAGTGAGTTAAGCATCTGGCTCTTGATTTCAGCTCAGGTCATAATCTCAAGGTCATGAGATCAAGCGCCCCATTGGACTCTGTGATGAACACAGTACCTGCTTAAGATTCTCTCTCTCCTCCTCCCTCTACCCCTCCCTCCACTGTGCACTCTCTCTCTCAAAAAATAAAAAAAAAAAATTAAATTAAAAGAACTAATATACACCCTGGATGTGCTTGAACTCTTTTTCTGTAACATTATTTTTTTTTAAGATTTTATTTATTTATTCATGAGAGAGAGAGAGGCAGAGACACAACACAGGCAGAGGGAGAAGCAGGCTCCATGCAGGGAGCCCAACATGGGACTCGATCCTGGGATCCCAGGATCACGACCTGAGCTAAAGGAGGCTCTAAACCGCTGAGCCACCCAGGCTGCTCTATAACATTATTTAAAGCAATATAGTCAAAAGCTAGTAGACAGGTACTTTTCTTACCAAGAGCAAAATAAGATGGAAATCACAGATACTGGGAAATAATCTGTTACATAAGACAATCACATGAAAAGCAACACTAACTGAATATGAAATATCTGAAAGTTCTGTTTATCACCACACCACACTGTGGATAGGAGGAAAGGAGAGCAAATGTCTCTTCCTAACACAAAGCCTACAGACAGAAAAGGGGCCCAATATTTCCTGGCACATTCCCTGGCAACTTCAGCATATGTGCACGGCCCAGCCACTCAGATGGTGAAGATCAGGACTTTGAAACCTGACAGAAAAACTAGAAGATGCAGGGCAGCCCGGGTGGCTCAGAGGTTTAGCACCTGCCTTCAGCCCAGGGCGTGGCCCTGGAGACCCGGGATCAAGTCCCACATCGGGCTGCCTGCATGGAGCTTGCTTCTCCCTCTGCCTGTGTCTCTGCCCCGCCCCCGTGCCCCCCCCACCCCGCTCTCTGTGTCTCTCATGAATAAATAAAATCTTTAAAAAAAACAAAAAAAACTAGAAGGTGCAAAGCTGTTGCGGATTATTTTTTGTGGCTGTACTGGAGTCTGAACTGTGGTGGGCAGCAGTGCAGCAGCCGGTGTTGATAAAGGCAGCCCTGGCCTTCTCAGCAGACCACTTCTACAGCACAATCCTGCTGGTTCCAGCCAGCTTCAACCTTACCACACATTCAGTGAGCTACCATACATCTTCCTAAGTTCCATTTATGCTTGAATTTACCAAAAATTATTTCAATCATTCTCAACCAAGAAGACTGACTGTTAGGGTGGGATGGCTGCACTTACTTTGACTTCCTGCACAATAAAGCAGTTAAAGCAGTCATAGCTAATCCTGGATTCTAATAATAAATTAAATTTTATGAGTAAATTAGCAATGAAAACAGGCAAGGGAAAAAAGGAAAGTGGAACAATGGACAGAGACTAGACCATGGACACAAATGAAGTCAGGCTGCTGGGGTAGAGGTCTTGGAATAAGAGAGTTAGCCCATGACATCTTGAAGAACAAGTATCTCTCTCTCTCTCTTTTTTTTTTAAGATTTTATTTATTTATTCATGAGAGACACAGAGAGAGAAAGGTAGAGACACAGGCAGAGGGAGAAGCAGGCTCCATGCAGGGAGCCCGATGTGGGACTCAATCCTGGATCGAGCTCCAGGATCACACCCTGAGCCAAAGACAAATGCTCAACCACTGAGCCACCTGGGCATCCCACAAGTATCTTTTTTTTAATCTAGGATCCTGTATGTACAAATATTGGTTCAAAATCAGCCATTAACGTTACATTACAGCTACAAACATAAGAAAGATCATCCATCACCTTAGGGCTAAGGATGGAATATCAGAGAGGCAACTGGAACCACGGCTTTCTCCTCTACCCACTGCACCCAAAAATAGACGCATTCCCTTAACATCCTGACATTGCAGGTGTGCAAATCAAACAGTTATCATAGGTAGATTAGAAGGTTGGTATAAACTATTTCTCTTCGCCTTACTTCACGGCTTCACTCCTCAAGATTATTTTTTTAAAAAATGATTTTATTTGAGAGAGAGAAAAAACAAGTAGTGGGGAGGGTGGGGGGACAGAGAGGCAGACTCCCCAGTGAGCAGGGAGCCTGATGCAGGGCTCCATCCCAGCACCCCGGGATCATGACCTGAGCTGAAGGCAGAACTTAACCGACTGAGTCACCCAGGCACCCCAAGATTATTTTAAATTTAAATGGAGAATTTTCAGTTACAATTTCTTCCATGAATAAGGATATAAGTGAATAAACTCTTTTTTTGCTTATCAGAATCTCTAGGGTTATGGTCCAGAAATGTCATTTTAACTAGCTCCAGGTGATTCTTATGCACAGCAAAGTTTGAGAACTACTGCTTTATAGCAATAATTTCAAAAGGAAAGAGTATGTACCCCAGGCAGTGTACAAGATAATCCACTGAGAAAGGAAAATAATGTATGAGAACACATTTATAGAGAGAAGCTTAATCCCATACTTTTACATTTCTATTTTTATGGATGTAAATGTAATTTAGTAACACATGTATATTGCCTATAATATGTATTCAAATATTATTCACCTATATTAAAAATGCATGCTCCATTTTTACTAATGGGATGAATGATAAAAGCGCTTAGAGACAAGTGCTCATAAGCAGTCACATGCTTTTCTTCCACCTTTCCATCTGCACGTTATACAGGTTGCATCTCCCTCGTGGCCACATGACTTGCGGCTGCCATCTTCAAAATGCTTGGTTACTATGGAAAAATAGCCTCCTCTACAAATTCCCATCAGTTTGTAACATCCTGATTCTATTAGTTACTCATTCTGTTCAGAAGTCAGGCACTATAACAGAACAATTATCTCACACTTCTGATAGGACATAGGTCTATTATTTCACATTTTTCAATTCCAGACTAAAGTAACCTGGCCTGAACTTCATCCCAGTTCTTCCTTTTAAAAAAGGTAAAATCAAAAAAAAATAAAAAATAAAAAATAAAATAAAATAAATAAAAAAAAATAAAAAAGGTAAAATCTAAAGTTCTCTGTGCTTTAAATTCTAAGACTAAAAAATTTTTATGGGGGATGCCTGGGTGGTTCAGCAGTTAAGGTCTGCCTTCAGCTCAGGGCATGATCCTGGAGTCCCAGGATCGAGTCCCACATCGGGCTCCCTGCGTGAAGCCTGCTTCTCCCTCTGCCTATGTCTCTGCCTCTCTCTTTCTGTGTCTCTCATGAATAAATAAATAAAATCTTTAAAAAGAATTTTTTAGGGCAGCCCTGGTGGTTCAGCGGTTTAGTGCCGCCTTCAGCTCAGGGCATGATCCTGGAGAACCAGGATTGAGTCCTACATCGAGCTTCCTGCATGGAGCCTGCTTCTCCCTCTGCCTGCATCTCTGCCTCTCCCTCTCTCTGTGTCTCTCATGAATAAATAAATAAAATCTTTAAAAACAAAACTTTATTGGATGTATTAAATTTTCCCCCAAATAAAAATATAGGTATCTAATACTAGAAAGTATATCCCAAAACAGAAGAGAATGCAAGCTTCTCTTCCTCAAAATTGTCCATATTGTTGAATTTGAAAGGCTAAAAATGCACTTTAAGTTCACCAAATTAAAAATATCAGTTTACCTTTTTACTCTACCTTTGAACTTACCAATTACATGCTTCTGTAAAACAAGATCAATGATCCGTAGACAGATATTCTCTAACTGCTGAGTAACCTAAAGACAAATTTAAGTCTTCAGTTTAAAATTCATCATGATAACCCTTAGTCTATAAATATTAGCCCAATAAAAAATAACAGAACTTTTCTGACAGGGAAAGTTGACAATTCTAAATTTCAAGTGAAAAATATAACCAAGAAATTCTGAAAAGTAAACTAGAGATAAAAGTGGGAGTTAAATTTGCAATAAAATTACAAATTAAGTTAGCTCCTTACCTCATATTTTATACCAAAACAAGTTCTTAATGAATGAAAGATTTCAATGTGAAAACTTGGGCCATAAAAATACTAGAAGAAATGAAAAGAAGTTGTGTATAACCCTAAAGATGGAAAATGGCTCAAAAGCACAGAAATCAGAAATATATTGAGCCATTTGATTTCAAAAATTAGTATCTGCACAGGGTAGGGGGCAGTGTAAGATAAATGAAAAACTGAGGGAATCATTTTCAAATGGTATCACAGACAAAGATAATGTTCTCTCCCATGAAATCAAATCAACAGAAAAAAAAGCAAAGGTTATGAAAAAGAAATATAAACAGACCTTAAGCCTTTAACAAGATGTTCACTCTAATACATGATAAGAGTACAAATTATAAGCCCCAGATTATCACTTTTCACCTATCAGACTGGTAGTAATGATCAAAAAGTACGTGGCTGAGAAGAGACACACTGCTGTCCATTGATTTGGGAAATGTAAATTGGCCAAGTTAGCAATACCTTTCAAACTTATTCATACATACATCCTGTGATCCAGCAATTCCACTTCAAGGAATTTGCTCTCTAGACATATTATTACCTATGGGAATGACATGTAAAGAGCCACTCACTTAGTTACAACCAAAGTTCCATTTAACAAGGGACAGTTAAATTATGTTCACTAATGAGGGACTGGTTGAATAAACTTGACATCTGATATAAAGGAATATGTAACTACTAAAAATATTTAACTTTAGTGACTAATATGGAAGGATCACTATTCAAATTCAAATTCAAAACTGGCAGATTAAAAAAAACTGGCAGATAAAAACTGTATACTATACTTTTTTTTAATACTATACTTTTCATAAAAGAAAAATACATACACTCATTTTTTTGCTTAGGTACTATAATAGGAAAAAATCTCTGGAAGGATACAAAACCTTGTAGAGGAGTTACCTCCAGAGAATTACATCTGGGGAGCTAAGTGAGAAGGTGAAATTTACTATCTTTTCACACCTTTTGAATTTTTCAACATATGTTGTACTAAATATTTTTTAAATAAGCAAAAAATTAAATTCCATCATGGGTTACATTTTTCATCTAAGTAGCTCATTTTAGCTTTTGAGCATATTCTTTGAATATTCAACCCTAAAGTACTATCTTAAATAGTCAACATATTTTGCCACCGGTAGGATGGATACCAAACCACCAGAGCAGCTGCCAGTTGTAAATAACTGATATGCTTATTTATCACTGTATATCCCTGAAAACCAGCCCTAGAAATAGACATATGTACATGTATTATTTGGAAGAATATACAATAAACGCTAACAATGACTGTTAAAAAAATAAAGTACTGTCTTAAAGTTCAAATGATCCAAAAATCTCCCAGTTTAAAAATTAGTCAATATATTTAAAGCCATTAAAGCAAAACTGCATATGCATAAGCATCTGGTTTAGATTTCTAGTTTTATTCTGCATACATTAAGTATTTGTACATATATTCATACACATGTGATTTTTTTCGTTTTAAGGAAACATTCTCCTCAAAGTTTGCTTTTAATAGTCAAAGTTCAAAATCACAGGACAAGCAGTCAGGAGACAAAGATTCCAGTCCTTGTTTTGCCTCTAATTATCTATGACCTTAGTAAAGCCACTTACTGAAGGCTTTAAGTTTTCTTCATCTGTAGGTAAGGAAACTGGATTTGATTAGTGTTTCTCAATTTTAAACCATGCCTTCTTTGATAATCACAGTAAGTTTACATGCTCCTTTATATGAAATGCAAAATAAATTTAATGTCAAGAGTAAAAAAAATTAGGGGACCCCTGGGTGGCTCAGTAGTTTAGCGCCTGCCTTTGGCCCGGGGCGTCATCCTGGAGTCCCGGGATCAAGTCCCACGTAGGGCTCCCGGCATGGGGCCTGCTTCTCCCTCTGCCTGTGTCTATGCCACCCGCCCCCCACCCCGACTATCATGAATAAATAAGTCTTTTTTTTTAAAAAAGAGTAAAAAAATTAAAACAAAAAGGTAAAATACTGTTTTGTTTTTAAACTAACCCTGCTGCTCATTTTACTACTGCCTGTCCTACACACACACACACACACACACACACACACACACACATACATTTTGGAAAACTGGACTAGGGAATTTCTAAGGTCTCTCCAAATTGAAAATACAAGTTCACATATAAGATGAAAGAACTATTCTTAAGCATACTTGTTGTATTTTAATTTAGAACATCTCACTGTTCTGAGTGACCCATACAAGTTTAACAAGGATACAAAAATAAAACAATAATGAATATGGAAGTAAAATTTCACATTCAGCCTTTTAGGTGAAGGAGGCCTGCCCGGGAGAAGAATAGTGAATTGTTTTTAAGAATCTGGTAATCTTTCATTGGTATGTGATAAACACAGAATAAGTCAACAGCCATAGGGTTTAACAAAATGCTATTTAAAGAATGGACACCTGCTTCCTAAATCGCACAATGTGAAACAGGAGCTGCCGCCATTGCCGCTCAAGTCAGCTTGAGTTCACGAAGTAACGAACTCAAATCTGATTTAAGGAGAGGCCATGTAATGCTTGTGTAGGAGAGTGGAAGGTTGCAGGTGGAGATGAATGGATGTATTATCAAAATAATCTGAAATAATCTGGCTACAAACCCAAAACTCTGTGGCCATGAGCAATTTTCTCAATACTACCTAAACTTGTTTTACAATTCATCAAAAAGACATTACTATTTATCTGCTCCCATGATCTCTTAATAACATTAGTAAAATTCTAACAGCTTATAGAGAAGAAAGCATTTAATAACTGTCTTCAGGGATCCCTGGGTGGCGCAGCGGTATAGCACCTGCCTTTGGCCCAGGGCGCGATCCTGGAGACCCGGGATTGAATCCCACGTCGAGCTCCCTGCATGGAGCCTGCTTCTCCTTCTGCCTATGTCTCTGCCTCTCCCTTTCTCTGACTTTCATGAATAAATAAATAAAATCTTTTAAAAAAAATAAAATAACTGTCTTCATAAATTCTTATCCCAATATTCTCCTGGAATTCAGTTCAGGAAAATGATATTTTAAGTTCTTCTTCCCTTCCATTTTCATAATGTTTGTTACATTCGAATTTTGTTCCATTATTTAATATCTGCCACTGTGATTGAATGGCTGTTTCTCTCTACCAAGAAGACTTGATTGTAGGTTCCAGAAATCAGAGCTTATGTCTTATTCAATTTGATATTCTCCAACAACCTAACCTAGAACATAGCAGATGTGATAAACTAAACTCAGTTTTAGTACAAAGGAATATAGTATATATCTTAAAACAACAAGTAATATTCCCCCTTCAATTATTTTAGTGTTCCTTTAATATTTGAAAGTAATTTTTTAAATCTAGCAACATAACCAAAATGCAATTTTAAAGTCATGCCCACTGATCATGTAAATTTCAATTAATGTTATTATAATGACATAATAAAACACAAAGAAATCCCACCTCTTTATGATCTTCTACAACTGTCAAGATAGTATCAATAGTATGTAAAATTCCCATAGCCATCACTGTTTTGTCTTCAATTTCTTCATATTCATCACTTTGAAGAACTTTGCCAAATATCTCAGCCTATGAACATAACATATACACATTCAACAATTAGTGCTGTTGTATCTATCTCTCACTGTTGTTATAATAAAAGGGCAGTGGCACTCTTCTGGATGTCAGCCTTGCTCAAACTCAATTTGTGCACTTTGCCAAGTAAATCAATGATAAAAACCATGTTTTAAATACAGCCATTTTTTCCTAGTCTAGTCACTAGGGTGGAATATACATTAGCTATAACAATAAGATAGCTATTTTTTAACCTCTGGTTATTATGAAGCAAATAAATCCTAAGTCTGGGAAAAGCGAAATCTAGCAATACACAAATGAAAAATTCAATAGAAGGTAGGAGACAAAGTCAAGAAATCATCTAGAAAATGAAACAAAAAAAGACAGATGTGGAAGGCAGGAGAAAAAAGTTGGGAAAATTAAAGACTCAGTCCTGATCCAATATTCTATATCGAAACTATAGAACAGGAAAAAAAAATAGTAGGGAGAAATTAATCAAATAATTCAAGAAATTGCCCCAAACTGAAGGAAATGAGTTTCCAGATTCAAAGTCTGGAAAGCGAAAGTTTAGAAGGCTTATATTAAAGCACATCATTGTGAAATCTCAGAATACTACAGATGAAAACAAATGATCCCAGCATCATTTAAGCCTAATTTACTTTAGAAATTAACTGACAGAATTATTAGAATAAACATTTCTATATTAACATTTCAATTACATATAAAACTGAACTCAAATTTTGGAATTTAATGTATTTAGATTAGATAGGTCTTTTATTTTTATTATTCAAGGCTGAATTTGCTTTCAAGCTAACATAAAGTTTTGCCCATTCTTACCAAATGTTGGGTCATATCAACAGCAATTGAAGCTACTTCTTGACTATATTCACATATCATCTTCTGGATAACATTAGTAACATCATCATTTTCTGTCTCTCTAACAATGTGCAACAGCTCCTGCATGATAGGCCTTACATGTGGCTTCATATATTCCTTAGCTAATGCAATAAAACAAAATCAGTAAAAAATTAGGCATTCACAACTGGTGAAAGGAATTACCTTGGTCACAAGGTAGAGTGACACAGAGTAATAGATTCTTGACAGATACTTGCTCTCTGGCAAGTAAGACACAGCTGTACCAAAATAATCTTCACCAATATATCCACTTCCCATTAAGTAATTAGGGGTAGTCAATCCCACAACATGGGAAAGAACTGTCCTACCCAAAATGCCAAGAGCCTTCATTGAGAAATTCTAATTATACAAATGCTTATAGGCTTATAGGACATATATATGACATCAAGATACAAATATAAAAAAATCATGTACACAAAAACTATGTCCAATATTGATGGTGCCCATTCCCTGCCACATATTCCTTGTATAATATTCACGGAAACACTGTAGAATAGAAGTAAACTAAGTTCATGTTCTTCATAAAACTGAATTTACTTTCAAAGGTTTACTTGAACTTTAAACATATTCTTCTAAACAAATACCACCTGCTACTTTCAAAACTAGTAGAATCATAGAATCCTAGAGTTAAAAAGACTCCTAAGGCCATCTAGTCCAACCCCTTGAATTTAAATATATGGAAATCAAACTCCTGACATATGGTGTGCCTTGCCCAGGTTTACACAGCAACCCAGGAGCACAATCAAAATTAGACACCAGGTCTCTTGATTCCCAGTCAACCCGAGTGCCCAGCGATTATCAACTTATTTCCTAATCTAAAATTTTTCTGGAGGGATGCCTGGGTGGCTCAGTAATTGAGTGTCTGCCTTTGGCTCAGGGCATGATCTCAGGGTCCTGGGATGACTAGAGCATTGGGCTCCCTGTGGGGAGCCTGCTTCTCCCTCTGCCTGTGTCTCTGCCTCTCTCTATGTATCTCTCATGAATAAATAAATAAAAATGTTTTTAAAAATAAAATAAAATAATAAAATTTTTCTGGAAACCAGTCAATAATAACTCCTAATATGGGGAAGAATAAACTCCTATAAAGTTCTGAGGGGACAAAAGTTCAGAAATCTAAACCCTGCACCTTTAGACTCAGAGAATCATCCTCATCAGGAAAGGAAATAAAGAAATTATTTGAGAAGACGACGTCAAACATAAAAATAGAATACACCCTTTAAAAGGTATTTTTCGCTTTACCTTGTGTCTGGTTAGAAATTAAGGACTGGAGAGCCAAGGCAGCTTCAACTTTGACAGGCATCTCCTTATCTTCAATCAGGCTCTTCTTTGCCAGTTCAACTGCATTTCTTAGATTGAGTTCATTATGAAACTTCAAAGAACTGAATGCATGAAGTACCCAACAGGACTATGTTGGAAGAAGAAATTAAGTAGGGAACTATTAGGATTGTGGCATTGTATAATAAAGTCACACACACAGGAAGCTTTTTTTAAGTAAAATATCATTAACCCTATCAAGTACTGTTTGTTTTGAGGGTTAGCATATTAGCTTTAGTTGCTAACTTCTGGATTTCCCTTTTTTTTTTTAATTAAAAAGGTGTTTTTTTTTACTTCTAAATCATCTATATGCATTTTTCACAGGAAAAAGAAAATGGAACCAAACTGAAACATCTCTGAAAACAGAAATCCTGCTCATGCTTAATAAATATTATGATTCATAACTAACTTGTTATTTATTTATATGTAAGAGCTACTACAAACCAATGTTTGACTTCATTTGCTGGCCTCCACAGCAAACAAATGAAACATTATTTTCCCTTACCAGCATCAAGACTTAGCAAACTTCTTTTTATTTTTTATGCTCATATAAGGTATGAAGAATTTTAAACCATATAGAGATTATCAAATTTTAAACTATTAGACCACAGAATGCCAAGAATCATATTATTACTTTCTCTATGTACATAAAACACAATTAATTGTAATTTGAATTGTCAAAGACTTTTAACAAGGGAGTTACAATTCAGTCTGTCAAAGACAAGAGCCTACCTATAAAAATACGTGTACGCCTTCTGCACCTCTTAATCTATGTGTGCCCAAATACTTCTCCTATGAACATTACCTTCTCTTTATAAAATGCTTTAGTGTGCAAGACATTGTTAACATATGTTCCTTATAGCCAAACATTTTTTGTGTTGATGTAGTTATAAAGACAAATACTAGACTCTTGAATTAAAGTTCTATTTTTATTTCTCCATAAAAGATTGATTCTAGAAGTAATATACACTTAGAACACAAATTAAGTTTACATGGATTATTATTTTCTCCATTTTTCTAAGACATATATATTGACCTAAAATACGATTTATACTAGTCAAGTTTTTAGCCAAACTAGAATTTCATGCTGTTCTGGATGCTGAAAATTAATCAGTTTATGAATTTTTTTTGTACGATTGCTATAACATCGTCCGTCTCTCTGCATGTGTTAGAAATGCAGCAAGTAAGACTAGGGTGAAAATGTAAAGCAGTTGGAATTAAAATCCATAAATCTCTTATTTACTAGTTTGTTTTTATTCAGCTTAGGTGACAATAAGGGACATTCTAATTGACTTCATTTTATACCAATATGTGGTAAAAGTTCAATTTATCCAAAAATATTTAGTTCAATAATTATCTTACAAATGAACATTTATTTATTTATTTATTTTAATAATAATCTCTACACTCAGCATGGAGCTCAAACTCACGACCCCAAGATCAAGACTGAGCCAGTTGGGCACCCCTCAAATGAACACTTTAAGATACATAATGGAAATATGAAAAACTTACTCTAGCTCGAAGATATCCCAGGTTAGACAACAGTAATGGAAATACATGATTCTGTAGCAATAACTCCATTTGGTCCTTGAATAAACTCTTCTGTGAGGAAACAGAAATGAAGTTTCACCTTACCAATGCCTTTATCATATATAAAAAATCACAACCTAATACAGTATGTTTATTATGACTTAATATACTTCTATGTACAATTTCATAAAATTATTTGACCTACATATTTTATGTTTTAAGACAAGACAGAAACAGTACCTTACATATAATTTGATATTGATTGACTTTTGTAGCAACAAGTAACACTAGTCATTTTGTATCCTTTTTTCATATGGCAATACTTTCATACTGAAAAAGGGACAAACGGGAAATTTTCTTTTGAATTAAAGAAAAATGGATGTTTACAGTCAACTCAATAATGCAGAAGCAGTCATAATTTTTAAATTATTCACAACTCTCATACTCTCTCATTTGCCTATGCTTAAGTAAATTATATTGTGAGTAGCTTAACCTTCAATAAAATATCAGCCAAGGAACCAATCACATGCAAAGCTCCATCTTTCTTCCTTGGGTCAAAGTTCGGGTCTGTTAGGATTTGATAACAAAATGCCATCATTTTTGGCAACACCTAGAGAAACAGAAGAATCCATTTTAGTCTTTGTGAGCTTTCACTGACTAACTGCTACTATAGTATTAAGTATGATATACAAATTTTCAAAACTAAAGCCATTTTGTTGTGTTTTATCAAGCAATTATAATTAAGAAAATAACCCTTTTCCCTTAGTAGGACAGAAAAATATTTAACAGATTATAACGAATAATATAATTTTTCATATAGCAGGGGTATAACAGAGTATCAAATCAACACAGTCCATCTCTCAACTTTGGATTTAAAAAGAGTAACTCAAGGGAATCCCTGGGTGGCTCTGCGGTTTAGCGCCTGCCTTCGGCCCAGGGCTTGATCCTGGAGACCCAGGATCGAGTCCCACATCGGACTCCCTGCCGGAGCCTACTTCTCCCTCTGCCTGTATCTCTCTCTCTCATGAATAAGTAAATAAAATCTTAAAAAAAATAAATACTTAAAAAAAAAAAAAAGAGTAACTCTAAAATAAATAAATAAATAAATAAATAAATAAAATAAGAATAAATAAAAAGAGTAACTCTTTTCTTACCTCTTTTCTTTTCTTTGCAGCAGTATATAAGAGAGTCTGGGCTGCTGTGGTGGGAGAAGCATAATCTTCAAAAATATCTAAGATTTTAAAAGGTTAAACCACATGAGTAAAGATACAATTACTTATTACAGGTTTTAAACCCAACTGACCATTATTCCAAAACAATAAAAATAAAACTGCCCACATATGACACTGGTTTATAGCATTAAAAAGCTAAGGATATATCATCAGTGCTCCCAGGCACAACAATTATTTATCAAACTCTATATGTTATCCTTTTAAACAATCACATTAAAGAGAACAATATAGGGATCCCTGGGTGGTGCAGCGGTTTGGTGCCTGCCTTTGGCCCAGGGCGCGATCCTGGAGACCCGGGATCGAATCCCACATCGGGCTCCCAGTGCGTGGAGCCTGCTTCTCCCTCTGCCTGTGTCTCTGCCTCTCTCTCTCTCTCTTTGTGACTATCATAAATAAATAGATTAAAAAAAAAAAAAGAGAGAACAATATATATTGGGTCTATGTTTCACTGAGGACAAAAATTTATTTGGTGCTGTAGGCTCTAGGAATACAAAGATCAAACAAAAAGGGTTCTTACAGAACTCACAAGATAAGGGAAAGAAACATTATACACATACACACATACCAGGTACAACAGGTTAAGGAGAAAGAGTGACATTATATGGAGTGCTAGTTTAAATATGGTGTCAGGGAAAGCCTCTTCAATTCTGTTAGGGTAACACTTAAGCAGAAATTGAATGGAGGGAGAAAACTCCACGTGGAAATCTAATGATAAAGCTCTCCAAAGAAAACCACAAGTGTAAAAGCCTTGGAGGATTACTCGGCCAGTGCTGGGATCTCTCAACCAGTAGATTCAAGGGGTATTGACTGAATATATGCCTATGTAAAACACACCACTTAACATCATGAAAATTTTCACAAATTTCAGAATAGGCAGATACTTGAAAAGTATCTCCTATATCCTATTTAAATGTGGATACATTTAAATATAAAAATAAAACCAAATCTAAGTCTTTGCCAAAATATAAAATACAAATATAATAATACTAATAACTAACATGTATTGAATGCTGGACACTAGTCATAAGAACTACTGTGCCAGGTACTTATTCTTTGGCAGGCACTATGCTGAGATTTTACAAGCATCTAATACTCTAAGCAGCCAAAGACATTAGCATACATGTATTATCCCACCTAATACTCCCAATACTATTAGTGTTGCTGATAAAAACTGAATATGATGCATTTCAGAAAGGCTAAGTAATTTGCCCACAGTCACACAATGAGTAAGTGACTCAGGATCATACCCACACCATCTCAACATTAAGAGCCTGTGCTCTTGGGGCGCCTGGGTGCCTCAGTCAGTCAAGTTTGCCTTCAGCTCAGGTCATGATCCTGGGGTCCTGCAATTGGGCCCCTGCATCAGAATCCCTGCTCAGAAAGGAGTCTGCTAATCCCTCTGCCTCTCACCCTGCTTGTGTTCTCACTCTCTCTCAAATAAAAACATAAAATCTAAAAAAAAAAAAGAGCCTGAGCTCTCACAGTTTTACCAAATCTAGAAACATTATTAATGTCAACGCAGTTATATAAGAATATTTTGTTCATATAAATAACTGTAAATGACAAAAATATTAAAAAAGAGAACTACATAATTGTGTAATTGTTCTTCCCTATAGTTATCCAAAAGGAAAATAAACGTATCAGATAGTAGGCACTATATGTTAGCCCACAAAAGAAAATGATTTTTTCAAAAAAGGACTTCAGTTAATCTTGAATTATCCATATTCTCTTTTAATCAATAAAATGTAAATTCTGTCAGGGACGCCTGGGTGGCTCATCAGTTGAGTCTCTGCTCAGGACATGACCCCTGGGGTCCAGGATCAAGTCCCACATGGGGCTCTCTGCATGCAGCCTGCTTCTTCCTCTGCCTCTGTCTCTCTCTGTCTCTCTCATGAATAAATAAAATCTTTTTTTAAAATGTAAATTCTGTCAATCAACATGCACAACTCTTTTTTTTTTTTACAACTATTACATTATTATTATTGTAATAATACATTTATTATTACATTTATTATTATTACATTTCTAAAAACTGAGATACTATCTTATTTGACATGAAGAGTAAGTGAAATAATGGTAACTCTCGAACGCTAAACAAATACTCTGGCCATTAAAAAAACACACAGGTATTACAGAAAAACTTAACACTAAAAGAATACTTTGAAAATAGAATTAAGGACTGGCTAATCATTCTGCTCCCAGGAAAATGAAAGTATTAAGAAGGGGAAATAATAAATCATACATCTGTAAAACCATTTTCAAAAGGAAACAGTAGAACAAAGGGATAAGGCAGATGGTAAATATTGTTTCTCCTTTATTTTCTTCTCCTCTACTTTGTCTCCAAGAGAAGGGGTACCCTCTCACTTACTGAATCAAATGGTACTAAATAGAAAGCACTGTAAAAACAACATAACCCTCTACCAGCAGGCTTATCTGGAGTAGCCAGAGACACCTGGCTTTTCCCCAACAAGGGAAAAACACCACTGTGTCACTATCATCAACATCCCCTGGGCAGTGCTAGTTTTATCAATTGTTTATTTCAACATTTATTGAAGGTAGACTAGAGCCAAACACTAGCAGAAGAATGGAGAGGTGTAGAAGGGATGGAGAATGCAAAATCAAACAAATAAACAAGATAAAGTTCCCGCCCTCGAATAGCTCTAAGTTGCAGGAGAAACAGAAGTACACAAATAACATTTTGCTATGCTAAGTACTGAGTATTCCATGAAGCAATTAGTTTAAACTGGAGATAAAAGACAATGAACTCAAGCAACCTACACAGTTTTTCAGTAACTTCCAGAAAGATCCAAGTGAAAAGTTTCCTCCTGAGACAGGACCACACAGTGATATTCTCTCTCATGTGGAATACTTAGACACCAAGATAAAGAGGCATACTAAATTGGGGTGTTCCTGGGACACCTGGGAGGCTCAGCAGTTGAGCATTTGCCTTCAGCTCAGGGAGTCCCACATCAGGCTCCCTGCATGGAGCCTGCTTCTCCTTCCACCTATGTCTCTGTTTCTCTCTCTCTCTCTCTCTCTCATGAAAAAATAAATAAAATCTTTTTTAAAAATTAAAAAATTAAATTGGTGTGCTCCCAAAATATGCAGAAATCCAAACAATATCCCAGACTCAGGACAACCCATTCTACAAATAGGTATCCCAAAAGGTACAGAAAGGGATGGTCCCTCCAGATCACCATCACAACAGAAAAAGTTGTAGATGGCTTCATGACCATGCTTCAGCACCCATAAGAGGGATGAACAAAACGGCTTTCCATCTTCTACACACTAAGGCCTCAAGTCCGTTGGCTCAAGAGAACATCAAACTTTCATGAGTTTCAGAGTTTATCAGGCAACACAGAACTCTGGGAATTTAACAAAGTAATAAAGTCTGCTTAAAAATACAAATTTAGTCATATTACTTTACATATGCAGGAATTGATGAGGAATAAAATCCTCTTGATTACCAAATTTCATTCTTATGTACTCATATGGATCTTCTTGCCACAGCTCTTCATCTTCATCTTTATAACACATCACAGAAAATATCACATCCTCAGAGATATTCTAAGAAGAGGAAAAAAACAAAACAAAACAATAAATGGCTATGGGTTATTCAAATTTGGGGACTATTAATCATGTATTTACTGACAGCCTTTAGGGTATTAGTTTTCCAAACTGTTACATTAACCTTTGTGTTAAGCTTGCATTGGCTGAGGGGAGCCTCGTGGTACAGGGGAAAAAGAGTTAAACTTAAGATTGCTTTTTAAAATAACTGATTTAAAGTATAGAGAAGAGATAAATGGAAATGCTATTTTCTGAAGCAACAGCAAGGATAATAGCTTTACTAACAAATCAATATTAAACACACCTTAATTATTTAAGGAAGAAAAATAAATATCAAGCCAAGGTTATATTTACTATTGTGTTTCATATTGTGAACATTTTTATATTTCCATTTTGGTCCTAAATGTCAATGTACCAGCAATATTAAAATGTCTTTTCTACTTCTATTTTGAAAAAATTTTCCTACTCTAGAAATGCAGGTTTCAGGTCAAAAAAAAAAAAAATCATATCTAAGAGCCTCTAGGGCAGCCCAGGTGGCTCAGCAGTTTAGCGCCACCTTCAGCCCAGGGTGTGATCCTGGGGACCTGGGATCAAGTCCCATTTCCGGCTCCCTGCATACAACCTACTTCTCCTTCTGCCTGTGTCTCTGCCTCTCTCTCTCTCTCTGTGTCTCTCATGAGTAAATAAATAAAATCTTTTTAAAAATAATAATAGCCTCTATGTACACTGCTGCTGAAGCTCTACTAAGCTCGTTTGTGCTTTAACAACTACATATGTAAAAATAGGATCATTTCACTTATTCCAAATTAAATTCTAGGAGAAAAAAATTCAACCAATGAATTGGACTTTTCTTATTCCTACATTACAGCAATGTAAAAATAAGGCCAAAAGCATCAAGAAAAAAAATTCACTTTTAATTTATAAAACTATAGTACATAAAATGAAATCAGTCAGTATCATTATTAATTGCAAAGAAACTACCACTATTTGATCAAGGGAACTAGATAAATATTATTAAGATGTCCACAGAAAATACAAAAGATATTATATTTATCAGACCAATAATAAGGTGACACTAAACAAATTCTAGGCGGAGCCGGGCGTTCTCGTCAGCCTTGTCACCATGAGTCGCAGCTATAATGATGAGCTACAGTTCTTGGAAAAGATCAATAAAAACTGCTGGAGAATCAAGAAGGGCTTCGTGCCCAACATGCAGGTGGAAGGTGTTTTCTATGTGAATGACGCTCTGGGAAAATTAATGTTTGAGGAATTAAGAAATGCCGGTCGAGGTGGTGGTGTTGGTGGCTTCCTACCAGCCATGAAACAAACTGGCAACATGGCAGCCCTGCCTGGGATTGTTCATAGATCTATTGGGCTTCCTGATGTCCATTCAGGTTATGGGTTTGCTATTGGGAATATGGCAGCCTTTGATATGAATGACCCCGAAGCAGTGGTATCCCCAGGTGGTGTCGGATTTGACATCAACTGTGGTGTCCGCTTGCTAAGAACCAATTTAGATGAAAGTGGTGTCCAGCCTGTGAAGGAGCAGCTTGCCCAAACTATGTTTGACCACATTCCTGTTGGAGTGGGATCAAAAGGTGTCATCCCCATGAGTGCCAAAGACTTGGAGGAGGCCTTAGAGATGGGTGTGAATTGGTCCCTGAGGGAAGGCTATACCTGGGCTGAGGACAAGGAGCACTGTGAGGAGTACGGCAGGATGTTGCAGGCCGACCCCAATAAAGTCTCTGCAAGGGCTAAGAAAAGAGGCCTTCCTCAGTTGGGGACCCTGGGAGCAGGCAACCACTATGCAGAAATCCAGGTTGTGGATGAGATTTTCAATGAGTATGCTGCTAAGAAAATGGGCATCGACCATAAGGGACAAGTGTGTGTGATGATCCACAGTGGAAGCAGAGGCTTGGGCCACCAAGTAGCCACAGATGCACTGGTAGCTATGGAAAAAGCCATGAAAAGAGACAAGATTATAGTCAACAACCGGCAGTTGGCTTGTGCTCGGATTGCTTCCCCAGAGGGTCAGGACTACCTGAAGGGGATGGCAGCTGCTGGGAACTATGCCTGGGTCAACCGCTCTTCCATGACCTTCTTAACCCGTCAGGCTTTAGCCAAGGTCTTCAACACAACCCCTGATGACTTGGACCTACATGTGATCTATGATGTTTCTCACAATATTGCCAAAGTAGAACAGCACGTGGTGGATGGAAAGGAACGGACACTGTTGGTACACAGGAAGGGATCCACTCGGGCTTTCCCTCCTCACCATCCTCTCATTGCTGTGGATTACCAACTCACTGGACAGCTGATGCTCACTGGTGGCACCACGGGCACCTGCAGTTACGTTCTTACGGGCACCAAGCAGGGCATGACGGAGACCTTTGGGACCACTTGCCATGGAGCGGGCTGTGCATTGTCCCGAGCAAAATCTCATCATAATTTAGATTTCCAGGATGTCTTGGACAAACTGGCAGATATGGGAATCGCAGTCCGAGTTGCCTCACCCAAACTGGTTATGGAAGAGGCTCCTGAGTCCTATAAGAATGTGACGGATGTGATGAACACCTGTCATGATGCTGGAATCAGCAAGAAGGCCATTAAACTGAGACCAACTGCTGTGATCAAAGGATAGAATGCTGACTGCAGCCACCAAACTCCATTGCCCCTCATGGGATGGAGGTGGACTGAAACTCCTCAGACATCAGACTCGAGACCTGACAGGTTCCAAAGTGCACAGCTGTAACTGTCCATTCCAACGTGGCTGGCGGGCGGCTGCTGCCTTCAGGAGCCAGTGTTGTAACATTACCTTCTGGGAAGAGTAACATTGCCCTCATTTGGAAAGGAATGTATGTGTTTCCTCCCTGATTATCCCACATGTTTTAGGAAAATCTGTTAGGGGGTGGGGATAGATCAAGATACTGCCTAACTCCTCAGAGAAGTCTTAGTCATGACAGTGAGCTTCTTTACACCAAGCTCTGTTTATATTCTGAGAGGTATCATGAAGAGCGTTCTATTAAATAAGAAGGTTTTGAAATAAATAAATAAATAAATAAATAAATAAATAAATAAATAACAAATTCTACTCTGGACACCAAAGGCAATATAAAGATACATTGCCTTTTTTAGGTACTATCACAGAGATTGCAGAATTTAACAATTCTTAGTTTGAGAGGGGGGAAAAAAAGTCAGTTCCTAACATCTTTGAATTACTCAAAATTATATGCAAGAAGGAATTTTTTTATTAATGGCCAATAATTTCTCATTCTCATTTGTTCTTTAATCAAATAATGATGCTACATTCTATCTTTAAGTACATAACTGATATAAAAACAGAAAGCTTTAACTTCTGCTTTCATAAAACTTAATGCCAAAAGAGACATCAAAACCTTGTGAGCTACCACCTTAGAGCCTTGGTGACTCCTTTCAAAATGTTATCACATAAAATACCACATTTGAGCCTAGCAACCTGTAGATAAGCAGGATAGAAAAACACTACCTGACTGACCAGAAGAGAAACTGAGGCTACATGAGACTCCAGGCAAGACCAGCTGAATCCAGGTCTTATAACTCATTAAACTAGAAGGTCTTCCTCTTCTCCCAAATACTTAAATTTCTAAGCCCATCATATCAGATATACGGCTGCATGCATTTGAAATTTTTCATGGAAATAAAAATACATTAAATACATAATACAGGATTAGTGACTTACTTTGTCTGGAAAACCTAACTTAACCGGAGAAGGATTCTGGAGAGCTAGTCCCTGACACTGACCTGTATATGTGGCTTCATCTGCTTCCAGGTGACAGAATGAACAATCCCTTGATTGAGATAGTTGAATGCCTGCTGAAGAACACGGGGGGCTACATACTCTTTCTGTCTGTATTGGTCTAAAATTTTTAGTAGTACCTACAGGAAAAGAGAACAAGAAAGTAGAGGAGAACATAAATAATTTTCAGATTAAAAGGAGGGGCATTTTAGGCAGGACACAAAATCCAGAATCGAGAAAGATAAACAGATTTTAGGGACTATCGGTATTTTGTGAGAAAACCCACAGGAAGTTCTAATTATTAGATGGGTCCATGTTCTTTTGAACTGTGATTTCCAGCCACGTGTCCCACTTCTAACCTGGGGAACAACTCAGGGTAAGTCTACACTCTATGCTATGTAACTAAGCTCTTCAAATAAGTTAAGACTCCTGTTAAAAGAAATACAAATAACAGACTGTACTAATTGAACACTGAAAGCATCTACACAGCAAGAGACACCATAAACAGATTTCAATATTTCATAAAGGTGCATTTCAAATTGGAAGGGAAATGATTAGTTATCCAAAAAAACAGTATCAAGACAACTGATGAGCTCTATGAAAAAAAAAAAAAAAAGTAAGTCAGCTCCCTAACTAAACTCCATACCAAAATGAATTCCAGATGGGGAGCTATTTCAACACCACCAACAAAACAAAAAAAAAATGAAAGCATCAGATGCCTAGGAGTAAGTATCAAAGAATTTAGTTTTATAATCTTAGACCACAGAAAGTCTTTGCAAACATAACACAAAACTAAAAAGTTATTTTTTATTAAAGTCTTATTTTTTAAAAGTAATCATTTGTGAGGAAGGAACCATGCCCAAAGTGGCTGTGACTGTCCCAAGGACCCTCCATCAGAGGTAGCGCTACAACAAAGTCCAAATCTTCCAATTCCTGATCCCAAAGCACATCACTATAGCAAGCTTAAAACTGAACTGCTGAATAAACAAAAAGAGCTCTTTCAAAACATGTACAGAATTTATAAAGCCAGAACACGAATTCAGTTCAAGTTATGTAAAATTCACGTTTATAAAAGTTGTCAGAAGTCCTACCATCAATTAGATGCCCTTTCTGCAATGCAAGCTAAAAGTAGATGCTACTGAACACAGGTCTTTCTAAGACAGTTGTTGCTCATACCAAGTGGGGGTAGTAGGAGAGGAGATACAAGAGCAAAGAAGAAAACAGTTTTTCATAAGAAAACAATTTTTAAATACTAGGAACATATACCTTAAGTAACCAAGGTATAAATAGTTTATGACATAGATACAAAGCCATGAAATCTGAAAGCATGTTACATACAACAACATACACATGTATATGTGACACTGGAAAAACTGGGCTGAACACACTTCAAGAAGCCATCAACTTTAGGATGCCTAATGAGTTGAACAGCAGTGGAGATAGCAGAAGACAAAGCTGACCAGCTTCCTGATTATCCTAGTTTCCACAGAGAATGCCTGAATGGATCATTTTATTCATTATTCACTAATTTTCCCTACAGACTGCCTCATGGGCTAACAAAATAATTTGTGAGAAAATTACAGCCATAGTTCTCCTGAATTGTCATGAGACACCTTTTAGAAATGATAATCCATAGAATGATACCAGACAAAATGATCGTCCATAAAAGGAAGTATTTGATCTATGACGACAGGTTTGAAGTATTTAACTTGATACCACTGATAATAAAGCAGACTAATATGCACAGATTTATAAAAACCTAGAAACACCCTCTATGTTGTTAATGGTTTTTACTATGTTTGATTAATCCTTACTTCCTTACTGTGGTCTTGATACAGCCAGTGCTTGAATAGTTATTAAACTTCATTTGTTGAAATATAAACAAAAATGTGATTCAAATGGCAATACAGGCCAACCAATCTTCACGCCCAAATGTCCTTTGAAGGTTTTAAATATTAATACCAACTTGGGATTTCTTTCTCAAGAACTCCTAACTTTCACTGTATAGAATGGTTCCCAAACTTCCACAAAAATGTGTAAGTTCTTCGCTGAAGCTCTTAACTTCTGAGCTCTACCCATCTTGAAATAGATCGGCTCATTACATAAAACTTCTGATAGAAAAGCTTAGAAGAAAGAGGTGAGGATCAAAGGAATAGAGAATAAGACATGCATAAGAGATCAGAAAGTTAACAGAAGAACCCAATCTAAGCATTGGTCCTGCAACATCGGTATCAACAAACTTAGAAGGTTTGAGTCTAGCATCTAGGAGTTTGGAAGGGCACTTCTTGTGGAAGCTGCCATGGCACATCTGGTTCTAAAACAGATTGCACTATATTAGATTCCCAGAACTACCATTTCAACATCTATAAATATACAATCTATTAAGAATTCTTAGTTTGAGAGGGGAAAAAAATGTTATGTTTATATAACTTACTTTTAAATGAATAGAAATGACTTAACTACTTTAAAAAGTAACTGTCTTTCTATTTAAAAAGCATACGTTTATTACCTGCTGAATTCCCACTGCATAGGTTTTCAAAAAGAATTCAGAAAATTCAAAGTATTCTTTTGTGACATTTCCTGGGCTTCCATATCTTAAAATACAAAGAGAAAATGTTTAAATACTATAAATTTTTAAAACAAAGCATGCTCACTAGTTTAAATATTGTCCCTTGTTGAAAGATCTATTCTCTTTGGCCAGAAAACTGACCCTCTCCCCTTTTCTACAAGCCCCAAGATGAAATCATGATGTGCTTGTTGTACTTAGATTCTGGGCCATACTTAAAATTTCAGCAGACACGTCCACCTACCTAACCAAGAATTTAACCAAGGGCAAATATTACAAATAAAAATGTTATATCTGATTTTTTTTAAATAAATGTTTCTATAATTAACTTTGACTAACTTGTCTATGGAGCTGAGTAGCCATGCACCTTCTTGTACAATTCCTATATATTTTCAATGAGCTAACCAATGTCATGTATCCATTCTTTTTTCACAGAGGAACAGAAAGGTCCAGAGAAGATGGTTCACTTCATTATGATCCCAAAGCCAACAATCAGTTAAGCCTACCTTAAAACAAAGGGTAACTTTTTTTGCCCACTCTGGCTTTTAAAGACAAATAATGATACACTGTGGAGCATCAAGAGACCTATCCAGCTTTACTGTGTCCAATACTGAAGTATTGATCATAAGATCATGAATCTAATAAAGAGAATTACCGTTCAAAGAGACGAGCTACAATATGCAGTGCCCATTTCTTACACTTCCACCAGACTAGTTCTGGTCTATCATCCTCATCAATCTGCAGAGTCTCCTAAGAGGACAAAAACATCCACATTAAATTTCTGCATAATAAAAGAGTTTATGCAAATAATAAAAGCAGAATAAATCTTGTTATAGAGTACATACTATTAAATGTGAGTTTAGATTGCCATAGAAATGCAAATTCTTTCTTATAGGTTGCTAGGTTGAAATTAAATAAGCAAAGCAAATTTCAACTAATGCTGTTGTTCACATTTATCTCCTATTTTCAAAAGGCCCAAATAAGTGGAAAACAAAATACAAAACACCATGTCCCTTGAGGAAACTCTGGGATGACAGAAAGGTTTTATATCTTGTCTTGGGTAACAGTAACACAGGTGTGTGTTTGTCAAAATTCACTAATCTGTTCCCTAAGTTCTGTGCATTTTGTATATAAATTAAACCTCAATATAATGTGTCCCAAGATATGGATAAAAGAAAGAGTACTGCACATTTGAAGACAAGCTGAAATTTTAAAATGTTACTTAGTTATTTTGACTAGTTTTGAGTTAATTTCATAAGTGACATATAGCATCATTGTTATTACAGATAAAAACAAGACACTATCTTTCACCTATCAACTGGCAAACTTAGAATTTAATGTAACAGATATTCTCAATCCCTACTTATTAAAGTTTAAGCCAGGACAATGTTTCTAGAGAGCACTTTACAAGATCTGTCAAAGCCTTAACCACTTCTAGGAGTTTTTCCAAAGAAAATAATCATGTATGTGCATAAAAATTTAACTACATCCTTATAGTTAAAACACTAACACCCTAAAGCCACCTAAATGTCCAGCAAATGAAACACTCCACAAAAATGATAGTATAAAAACATTCATATAAAAAATATTTATAAGAGATTTTAAATGAAAAATGAATTTCAAAACAGGACCTACATATACCATTTTTATTAATAAAATGTGCCTATATACAGACCCGGGGGGGGGGGGGGGGAAGACCAAAGCAATAAATACCAACTTTTAAAAATGGTTTTTATCATCTTTAGTAATATTAAATACAGTTATTTTTTTTAATTTTGCCTATCTGAACTTTATAAAAATGAGTATGTATTACTCTTTTCATTACAATAGTAATTTTTTTCCAAATAGCAAGCTAGGATAATAAATCAGTCTACCACAAACATCCCAAACCCTACTTTTCCCAGTTTTTCTCAACAAGAAGCCCTTTCTTACGGGAGGAACTGTCCTGTCAATAATAGTTCGAAAGATCTCCATCCATGCAGTCATGGTTTGGTTATTCACCAGCTGAAGAGGCAATGCATACTGAAAACAGAAGAACATCATCATCAAACAGCAATTCCTCCCTTCCAAAAAAGGCAGCATATGAAATGGCTAACATTTGACCACAAAAATGGTAATCTCATATGGTTTAACCTAAAATTTAACTTAAAATAGATCTAAAAGCATATGCAAATTAAAATTTTGAAAATCTAGAAATATGCATGCCATGAAATGTTTCTGTGGACTACTTTTTTAAAAGATTTTATTTATTTATTTGACAGACACACACACACACACGGCAGGGGGGAGCGGGGCTTGGAGGCTCGATCCCAGGACCCTGGGCTCATAACCTAAGCCGAAGGCAGACACCCAATGGACTGAGCCACCCAGGCACTCTAAACTACTTTTATTTTTTTTTAACTACTTTTAAATTAAAAAAAAAAAATCCTTTAATACAGTAAGGTCTCATTTATTCAGCATGAGATTCTAGAAAAGTGATTTTTACCATTTAACTCTTTGTGTGTCAAGTTTTTCATTTTAACCACTTTTTTCCCAGCTTTATTGAGATACCACTGACATACAACATTGTGTAAGATACACAATGTGATAATCTGACCATATATATATACACCTACACACACAGTATCATTAAAGGCACACACCAGAGAACTGCCTCAACCAGGCTAGTAATATATTAGGGACATCTTTCTAGAAGTGACACACAAGCTGAGACTTGGAGAAAGAGCACAAACTGGCCAGGGCATAAAGGACTAGAGTGTTCCAGACAGAAAGACAGTATTTCAGAGGCTCAGAATGAGACAGAGCATGACCAAATGAAGTAGATACCTGGTCAGGATGGCTAGAGTACAAAGTACAAAGGTAAGAACAGTAAAAGATAAGGTAGACCGATGAAGGGTTTTATAGGCTATGTTAAGAAGTTCCCAGTTTAAGTGCAATGGGGAGTTGTTAGATCCTACAATAGGGAGCTGAAGAGGTACAGATTCCGGGTTAGTGGGTTAAGTGACTAAGAGTTCACGTCTGAACAAACTGAATTCTGGAGTATGATTGTAATATCCACGTGCCCTGTACACAATAAACATTTACTTAATGCTACTTAGACAAAAATCAATTTAATTGTATCATACGTTTTAAAACAAACTTTTCTGCCTCTTTCCAAACTAGCAAACATTAACTTTGTACTTACCTTATCATTATATCATGCCTTTTAAAGCTGCCTAAATTTTTGTTTCCAGGATTCCCAGAGGGAGCATATTACTTTGGTAGTATATAATACAGTACCAAAATGATGAAAAATCTTGAGGTTTTGCACTGGTTTTTTTAGGTTTGTAGCAGCATATGTTGAGAAAAAACTTTTAGACTTTGCCCTCTTAGCAAATCAGAGGTAGAGGCTTTAGGAAAATTATTTCAAGAGCCTGGTCTTACTTCCTGATTCCTACGATGCTTCTCCAATGGGAAGGGCAGTCTAGCCTCAGTATAAATGGGATATTACTATATCCAGTAGCAAAACCTCTCTCTGAATAAAAAACATTTGCCTCAGAGTAAAGTGATTCTCCCAAGGAAACTTCCTGAATGGTGCTTATTAATAAAAAGCCAGGGCAGCCCAGGTGGCTCAGCGGTTTAGCGCTGCCTTCAGCCCAGGGTGTGATCCTGGAGACCCAGGATTGAGTCCCGCATCAGGCTCCCTGCATGGAGCCTGCTTCTCCCTCTGCCTCTCTCTCTCTCTCTGCCTCTCTCTCTCTCTCTCTCTCTCTGCCTCTCTCTCTCTCTCTCTTTGCGTGTGTGTCTCTCATGAATAAATAAAATCTTTTAAAAGAAAAAAAAAAGCCAAAGGCACCATATATCTTCCTTTCCTATTACTTTAAAAGAACAGTAGGGGGGCAGGGAGGATAGTTTCCTAGTATCCTAGTATCTTCCCACCTCAGATTTACTTCCTCTCCATCTTCCCTTTCCCTGCTAAGCTGGAAGAAAAAAAATTACTTCAGACCACCCTTTATAAAAAGTTTAAAAGATGAGGGGTGCCTGGGTGGCACAGTTGGTTGAGCATCCTACTACTCTTGGTGTCGACTCCGGTCTTGATCTCAAGATTGTGAGATTGAGCCTCATGTTGGACTCTGTGCTGAGTGCAGAGATTCGCCCTCTCCCTCTGCCTCTCCCCCCACTCCCCCTCTCTCTATCTCTCTCTAAAATTAATAAATCTTTAAAAAAAAGTTTAAAAGAGGAGTCTAGGGGAGCCCAGGTGGCTCAGTGGTTTAGCACTGCCTTCAGCCCAGGGCGTGATCCTGCAGACCCAGGATTGAGTCCCACATCAGGTTCCCTGCATGGAGCCTGCTTCTCCCTCTGCCTGTGTCTCCGCCTCTCTCTGTGTCTCTCATGAATAAATAAATAAAATCTTGAAAAAAAAATAAAATAAAATAAATAAAAGAGGAGTCTAAAAATATAAATCTTTATTGCAGTGGAATATTCTAAAACATTACAAAAGTACTTAAGTGACATAACAGCCAAAAACAAAACCAACTATCTTGGCTCTCTAGCTTGACAACACCACCCTCTTACATGACTGATCTAACTAAAAAAAAAAGGATGTAACAGAGTTTGACTCATTCATCATCAAACACTTTAAACAAACTAAAAACAATTATTCTTCCTCCACCCAGATCTAAATACTTTATCCAACTCTCCCAAGGATTAAATTTTAAATATTTTTATATCTAACACATTCCATCTCTGTCCTCTTCTAATTATTTTTTAGACTCTCATATTAATATTCTTTATAGCTTTCAGATAAGACAAAGGAAGTATTTTAAATGAGAGAAAATGAAGCACTAAATCTTTGTTAGCTTTAAATTGGGTCACACTGCAAAGAAACTATCACCCGTATGATTTCCCAGTAAAAGAGGGACCCTCTTCTTTTCCTTCTTCTTTTCCTATAAGCCTAACTTATCAACAGGCAGAATGTTACTGATGGATGAGTCAAATAATCTCTGGCAGTTTTAATTACTCTGGTTCTTCCTCACTGACACTTCAGACACTGGATCAAAAGGCATAGTCAATGAATCTCAGCTCTGCCCCTAAGATAAACGTGGACAATTAAGTTAATTTCTGTGAGCTTGTTCCTTCATAGGATTTTTTTAAAAAGAATTACATGTGGGAATATATAATAACCTTTAACATATTGACACTCATTAGGCACTTTCCATGTCAGGCAGAAATACAAGGTCCTATATTTACCTTCTGCAACAGAAACTTACCTGAACAAGTGCATAAAAGATTTTCAGAATCTGCTTCTGTAGTAAAACAGAATAATGTGAGGAATCAGGAAGGAGTTGCATGATTTGTTGTTGAATACGAGGCAGAAATATCTGCATTGCTGCTATAAGAGGCTCTCTTTCCTCTGCTTTCTTATATCTACATGTGCAAAGACAAAAAGAGAAAAAAATAATTCCCCCCCTACAAAAAGGAGCTATAAATAATGAATGAAAAAAAATTTTTTTAATATATGTTTTTTAACTAGATAAAGCTAATGAAACAAAAACATTCCAAACACTGGCTTACATTTTGTTTGGATTCTTAGAATAAACTTGAAAGAGAGTGGGAAAGAACATATCCCTCTGTTAGGCAGAGAAACCTAAAATCTTTCCAAAAACAGTTAAATTGATTTAAAACAATTCTACACTATTTTGCAAATTTCCAAAATGAATTTTTCTATGACTTACATTAATTTTCATCATACCACAATTCTTCCTATAAAATACAAGTTGATACTCCTGTTTAAATAGACATTCCTATGATATAACAAATAATGCAGGGGAAAAAAACATTTCTTCTTGTAATATACTAAGTTGAGATGTTAAAATAGTTTGCAAACTCAGGTGCTCATAGATCACTTTGATGCTCCAAATCTCAAATATCTTCTAAAAACTCTAAAAAGTCTGAACTAATTAGTTTTTTTAAAGGTACACTACAGGACCCTGCATACATAAAGAGCAACCCTCTTAGAAACCAGAAAGCAACTGCTATTAAATGTGATGCTCACTAGTCTCCTATGTCCCGGGCAACTTTTATGGCAAAGGATGTCACTAGCAACGAAACTTTAACATTTTCTATTTTGTATCCAGAAAGATAAATATTTGGTTTACTTAATAATGTGCTCACTTGAAGAACTTAAATATTAAGGTACCCCTCTCTCCCTCTCTCTCTCTCTCTCTCTCTCTCTCTCTCTCTCTCTCTCTCTGAGTTTCCAAGGAAAGCTGTTAATAAATGGGCCTCTGAAACTGGCAAATGAATTCAAGAAACACTGCATATCTTATCACTTAGAGATTAGCTATGTACATTAGTAAATTAAAGGTTCTTTGAATAACTATAGTAAATAAACATGTTTGTGCTTAACCCAACAATTCCCAAACTACCCTGATTCTGCAGAACACCCACACAGCAGACCTCTCTGCATAGAGAGGTGAATTTAATTCTAAGTAACACAAGACTGGTATCTTTAGCCAATAGAAATCAACTTACTCATACGTCTTCACCAGTTGATACAGACATAATAAACTGCCAAGCCAGCTTCCACTGCTCTGTGATTGCAAGTAATAGTCTATCTTGTCGACTACCGCTGGCCAGTGACCAGGGAAATCATATTTAATGATGGCACGGAGACACATTGTTAACTGGACTCTATAAGGTGGGGGGGGGAAAAGTCCAAAATCTAAGTAGTTATAAATATCAGGTTTCAAACACCTTTAATATTTTACCCAAAAGCACTCTAACCCCTATTTACCTATATTATATAGTTACATATCTCGGGGAAGGGGAAAAAAGAAAAGTTCTATAAAGAAAAACCACCTTAGTAGCTCCATTTCCTGAAAATAAACAGAATAGGTAATTTCCTACAATGAATGAAAACTTTCAAATGGGATTATCCTAAATACTGCCTTGGGGAGAAAAAAATCTAAAACTAAAAATTCATTTAAAAATTTTCAAAAAAAAAGAATGAATCTACCACAGCTCTGCAAATTTTCCCCAGCTTGTTACCTTTTGTATTTTGGTTATCACATCCTAAGGGGGAAACAAAACAAAATAAATAAAATATTGTGTCATTTCAACTGGAAAAACTTAGCCTAAAAATAGCCAAAGTAGATAAAACAGAGGCTGACATAACAGTAGGAAGCATCTCTGTTGAGTCAAAACCTTGAAACATCCATTATCAGTTAATAGCCAACACAGTATGCTGCTCCTATCAAAGCTTCCTGAGACAGCAATTGTCCTTTAGACTAAATAAGAAACAAGTATTAGCTGGTAGTTCTTAAAGAGGAAAGCTAAGTTTTCTGCAAAGAAATGAAGAAAAAAGCAGTAAGAAAGACATAAAACAGAGAGAATTCTCTTTAATAAAACTACAAATTTTAATAAAAGATGTGATCTCATTATATTTATGTCAGTAACCATTTCCTCAATGGGATCCCTACTGTAACTAAGATTGGAAAAAAAAAATGAGGAAAAAATTTCTCTCCCACAAACTATCAATATGTCCTTATATGGTCATTTGCAAATGGTTAGAAAGTGAACCTTGCTAAATTAGGATTGCATAATGCAAAAAAAAAACAAAAAAAAAACGCATGTGTTCAGTTGGCTAATAACTTCCATTCACGGAAATGAAACACACAAAAAAGAATGCCATTTCTCTATGTTACCAAATCCCTTTGAAAAATTTCCTTTGCCATGCTCTTAAACTTTAAGAATAGTTCTTCATGAATTATTACCAATAAGCCTTCAGGATATAAAAGAAGCAACTGTCTCATAATAAAGATAAAAGTCCCCTTTTGTGTCACCAGCAGTTGTTTCTAAACAATAAGTAGGTTATTTTTGTGGGCAGTAAAACTGAAACTTGTCATTTCTTCAGATTTTACCTTCTGGAGACCTCCCAGTCCCTTCTTACTCCAACCAACCAAAGAATGGCTATGAGCAGCCATCCATCCCTTCGTACCTTACTATGTAGAAGCATTACAAGATTCAGACGGAACTGAAAGTGTAAAGATTCTAACAAGACATGGACACACGATGGTGCCAGAAGGGGAACCACTGCTGGGCACCCATTGAGAATAATAGTGATTTTCTTTAATCTGTACACATCCTTTCTCCTCTTAACTAACAAAAGAGCCACACAGAGAGGAGTTCAATGTTTGTTCTCCTTCCTTGCTGTTTCCCTCACAGGTTCTTCCCTATTCCTCCTGCTTAGGACATAATGTACATTAGACACTCAGGGATAAAGCAATAGCTCATCTGTGGACGTTAAACAATTTCATCCCCCTGCGTCAGTTTCACCTCTTTCCCTCTTCCATTTTCAATAGAAATCTAATTACTAGCTCACAAGAAAAGGATTTCTTTTTCCTATTTTATTTATTTTTTAAGATTTATTTATTTATTCATGAGAGACAGACTGAGAGAGAGAGAGAGAGGCAGACACAGGCAGAGGGAGAAGCAGACTCCTCACAGGGAGCCTGATGTGGGACTCGATCCTGGATCCCAGGATCATGACCTGAGCTGAAGGCAGGCGCCCAACAGCTGAGCCACCCAGGCATCCCTGTTTTTCCTATTTTAAAACTGCAAAATGTTTGTGACTCTGCAGCTCTGCTGTGAAATAGCAGAAGCCGCCGGCATTATGTGCGCACCTTAATCGAAATTAAAGATCCAGTTCCCCAGTTATAGTAGCCACATTTCAAGTACTCAATAGCCACAGACTCCACATGGACACAGAAGATTTCCATCATCACAAAAAGGTCTACTGGACAGTGCTGCCCAAGAGCATCTAACCTAAATTTTAAAAACCAGAGCCAATTTTCTATCCTGTCTTCTCCAAAGAAAAAGATACTCAGTTCAAAAAAGGAATGAAAAGATAGGTAAAGTTTAAAGAAAAGTGGTAGGTTAAAACTCCCAGGAATCAATTTCCCTGCCAGGGGGGGAAGAAAGCAGATAGTAAAAAGTAAAGAGATCATAACTAAAAACATAGGTTATTTAAGTAGCAGGGATTTATATAATCTTAGTTAACTTTGATTTTTGCCTTAACTGGCAACGTACGGCAACTAAATCTTTTCCAAAATATTGAGACAAAGATTACAAATGCAAAGACAAATAGGTAAAAGAGTATTTTTGGAGTGCCCACCTTCATTATTTTATCTCTCTAGGAATACAAACTTGAGACTGATGATTAAATCCAACCTCTCCCAAACATTCTATGCTTCCTACTAATCATATGTAGTATAATGTACCTCACTAAATCTGGAGACCGAATTATTCCTTCCACGATGTTATCACGTATTTGCTGGCGATCATTTTCATGAATGTTGAATGGAAATACTGCTTCTCCCGGGGGAGGTTCTCGGTCAGGCCAGTACTGTGTCACCATGTTCTTTAAGTAAATGGCAGCTAAGGTAGAGAAAAATATGCTAATGTAGCAGTATTAAGAAGATGGCTTTAATTCAGCTTTAGAGAGCACGAAAGGCTGAGCCCTTCACTACTAAACATGATACTCAGCAAAAATGGAAAAAAATCTTACAATTATAAAAAGCCAAGTGAGGAAAGGAAATGTGTAAGAATTTAAAGTTTCTCATTAGCTGGTAAAGCAAATCTAAGCAGAAAACTTTTCATTATATCAGGTTTCAGAGTTTATAGGACAGAAAAATGATCTAGGAATCAAGTATATATATGCTGAGAATAAATATAAGGTAGTCTAAATGAAACTCCACTAACTGTATTTTGATAGCATAAAGATCATACTGTTCCTAATGACTAATGCTGAGTCCACAACAGGTGAAATTCTACCGTCCTTCATATACACTGCTTTTCTTGTTTTTGTTTTTGTTTTTTCCTTCACTGGCCACTATTCTACACTACCATATTTGAAATATTGCTAATTTCTATCAAACCCTTCTGAAATATTTACCACTTGTAAATTAAACAATAAGGAAAAAAGACATCAATCTTCAAATATCTTTGTAAAATCTCAGGAAATTTCTTATCTATTTCATCAAAATACATAATAATTTTGTTCCTATTCTGTGTAACCATCTTCAATAGTTAGCAAATGGCTTCTGAAAGAAATAAACTGATGTATGACGACCGGGTTTTGATAGGGAATGTGAAGCTTTCTAACTATTCCAGCTGAACACAGAATGTAAATAAATACTTGTAACATGATATATAGAGATAATACATAAGAATAAAGAGATGTGCTCTGCAAAGCATTATAACTGTCTTCTCTTGAGTTTCTCCTCCCTCTTCTTCCCCCACCCCACCGTCCCTTCATCCCAATTTTACATAAAACTAAACTGGCTCACAAGTATTATGACACCGAGAATAAACCAACACGTTCTACACTGAATATATATAACTGAAATTTAATGAAATGATGAACTTGACATACTATATGTTCCTCTTTCATTAGTTTTGATTCAGTCAAGGTCTGAAAAAGAGAATTCCATTTGAGATTTCCATTTTTTTTTTATAAAAACAAAAATTATTTGAGAAAGAGAGAGGAGGCAGGGCTTACTTGTTTCTAATCAGACTACACAAGCTCTAGACTAAGTACCTACCATCTTTTATCCCAGTACATTTATTATATTATCGGCAATAAGAATTTGGACTATTGAAAAAATGAATAAATGATCTAAGAATATGGCCCACCCTGTCAGTAGTTCAAACTGATTTCATTAATCTCTGCAAAAAGAAAATCAGCTACATTATACACAAAACCAAATTTTAATCCTATAGAAGAAGCTTGAAAATAAACTGCAAAGTTCAGACAGCAGAGATACAGACATGGTAAAATCGTGGACTTATTTATAATTCAGTCGTTAAATGTCATTAACTTTACTACTAAAAACTATTTTTATTATCGGGCACTATACAGGATGGCCTATGTAAAAGGCACACTAATTTGTAAATGTTAAAATAAATCCTCAATTAGAGTCATCTGGGTGGCTCAATCAGTTAAGCATCTGACTCTTGATTTCAGTTCAGATCATGATTTCAGGGTCCTGAGATTCAGCTCCTCATTGGACTCCACACTCAGTGCAGAGTCGGTTTGTCCCTCCTTCTTTCCATTTTGCGTCCATACACATATGCACTTTCTCTCTCAAATAAATAAAATCTTTTTTAAAAATTAAATCCTCAATTACTTAAAATAAAATTGAGCATAATGTAATAATTTAATAAGAGAATATTAGTTTCTCTTACAGATAATCATGGATTGCTAAGAATAATGAAAAAAAAGTACCAAAGATAATTCAAACTATCAATAATCTAAAAATCTCCCTTTAATTATTTTTTTAAGATTTATTTATTTATGAGAGACACAGAAAGAGAGGTAAAACACAGGCTGAGGGAGGAAAAGCAGGCTCCATGCGAGGAGCCGTATGTGGGACTCGATCCTGGGAATCTGGAATCAGGCCCTGAGCCAAAGGCAGACGCTCAACCACTGAACCATCCAGGTGTCCCTCCCTTTAATTATTTAAAGACACCTATCTAACCATTTACCAGAGCTAACAAAACACAAATATCATCTTCATCCAGTCATAAAGGAATTAAACCTGGTTTTTCTACAAAATCCACTTACCATGCTAAGCCTCTGAAGTTTGAAATTAACTTTGTAAAGCATACGCACAGTTCTCTCCTTCTCAGATACAACAAATCATCACGTAAGCCCTATGCCCTGGACTCAGACTCACAACTACAAAAATACTACCCCCAAGCCAAAAAATTAAGAACTGAATATTCTGCAGAACTATGCCTTCCTATTTAATATTAGCATAATTTTTTACATTTTTATGCAGGCTGATTTTTTTTTTTTTTTAAGCAAAGATCACATCATTCTTTTAAATGTCATGATAAAATGATAAATTACCTGCCTGGGTGTTGCCATAAGGTTCTTGGGACATCCTTGTATTTTAATAATAAATAGGGTAGAAAATTTATAAGTGGCATTTAAATTCAGGATAGTTATAGAATTTAATACTGTGTATTTCAGATTCAACGATAAAATGGATTATCTAGGAGAGATAACTGTCCTAATAAACTAAAAAATTAACAACTAAGATAAACTCCTGTGACTAACAGATTTGAAATCTACATAATTTATGAAGAAAAACTGCCTACAAATGCTATTTACATTTCATATCAAAACTTTTTTATCTAAGTTATTAAGATTCAAAGTTGCATAGATGATATGAGGAACCTAACATTTAATTCAGTGTTAATACAAAAGTAAACAAAAGCAACTTAGTGAGAAGATTCAAAAAAAAATTTTTTTTTAAAGATTTTATCAATTCATGAGAGACACAGAGAGAAAGAGAAAGGGGCAAAGACACAGGCAGAGGGAGAAGCAGGCTCCATGCAGGGAGCCCGACACGGGACTCGATCCCAGGTCTCCAGGATCATGCCCTGGGCTGAAGGCAGCGCCAAACCACTGAGCCACCCAGGTTGCCCAAGATTCAAAATTCTAAATGTTAATATCATTACTATCCATTGACCCAGCATTTCCATTTCTTCATTTATTCTTTGAAAATATTCCCACAAGTATCCAGAGATAAATCTAAAGAGCCTCATTATAGCTTTGCCTCTATCAATAATAACAGAGACAATCAAGGAAATATCCATCAAGTTGTTTAAATAAACTATAGTAGTTCTGTACAAAGAAATAATGAACAATTGTGATAAAGCATAAAGTACACATATCTGCATATACACTGACATGCAACACCCCCCCTCAAGAGTATATGTTCAATGGAAAAAGTTACAAAACACCATGTGTAATAAAAACAATGTTTGTTACATTTTAAAACCATTGTATCGGGCAGCCCCAGAGGCGCAGCAGTTTAGCACCGCCTGCAGCCTGGGGTGTGATCCTGGAGACCAGGGATCAAGTCCCACATCCGGCTCCCTGCATGGAGCCTGCTTCTCCCTCTGTCTGTGTCTCTGCCTCTCTGCCTGCCTCTCTCTCTCTCTCTCTCTCTCTCTCTGCCTCTGAATAAATAAAAAAGAAAATAAATAAATAAATAAATAAATAAATAAAGCAAGCCATTGTATCTATAGGAGAAAAAAAGAATAGGAGAACCTGCCAAAGTTGAGGACAGCTACCTTTAGGGGTGGAATTAAGGGCAATCCAATGAGTTTTTGTAATGTTTATATGTAAAGAAGACATATTAAATCAAACTGCTTTAAGATCTTTAAAAATACTATTTTTACAAAGACTCACAGGACCTTCACAATGGCCCTATAAAATTAAAATAGGTTCCACTTAGCAAAATGTAATTTTAGAACAGCCCTATTTTATAAAACAAAGATTAAACAACTCAGAGTTATGGTTTCAGAAAATCTACATACAAGTCTTATAAACCTTACTAAAGTACCAAATAATTGCAACGTTGTGTTTTTCCATAGGTTTTTCTTAACAACAAAGAGATCTTTTAGGAAATCATACATATTACTACAAGTATTTTCCCACAGCTAATGATTCCTTACCTTTTTTTGCTGTTGTGTTCAAGGAAAATTACTTTTATCAGCATGTAGAGTATAATCCTACCTGTATAAAATTGTTGATCTTTCCTTCTACCGACCTGCAAAGACTAATGTTCACCTAATGTTAATGATGGCCATTTCTGAGCAATGAGTATTGAATAATTGTTTTACTTTCATCTCTGTATTTTTCTGTATTGACCAAATTATTTATAATGAGTATATACTGAGTGACATGATTTTTAAAAACGTTTTAAATATCAATTGTTTTTAATTAGCATTTGTTGTTTTACTTCCTTTATCTTGAAATTACCACCTTTCAGGACTCATGACACTCCAAGACTGTCTCCCATTTTTTTACCTTCTGGGCTCTAAGGACCAGCTCATTAAAAAGGCAAAAAGAGGAACACACAACATCATGGAACTACCGTAAAATCCCACAGATTTGAAAGTAAGTCTCATATTTAAAACAAAAGTCCAGGGACGCCTGGGTGGCTTAGCGGTTGAGCATCTGCCTTTGGCTCAGGGTACAATCCTGGGGTCCTGGAATCAAGTCCCACATCAGGCTCCCTGCATGGAGCCTGCTTTTCCTTCTGCCTGTCTCTCTGCCTCTCTCTCTCTGTGTGTCTCTCATGAATAAATAAATAAAATCTTTTAAAAAATAAAAATAAAATAAAACAAAAGTCCTGTTCCCCAAACATGTGTTTAGGAACATATGTGTACATATTACCTCCATGATCTGACTTATGAATGGAGCTCAAATCCACATACATAAATTCAGTTTTCATCTTTGGACCCAAAGGGTCGGCCACCAGGAATAACAAAATTAGGGATATTAATCCATTAAAAGTGTGAAAGCTAAGGGGGAAAATGGCAAAGTTTCAGAGGCAAGGAATTGGCAGGAGAAAAGGAGTGGAAAGGCTAGGAGAGGTATAAGAGCCTTGTATCTATTGCTAAGTTTCCAGGGAAAACAAAAGTGAGTTTTTAAGCCATTAGAAATACTTTGTGTGCTTCCTATTTTTTGAAGAAACCACAGATATAAATAATTTTATAAAGGATGAGAAACCTACTTACCTGCCTGGCGTACTGGGAATTCCACATGGTCAGAGACTATAATCCGAAGTAAACTGGGGGCAAAGTTGATAATCTTGTAGGACTGAAATTACAAAGAAATATTTATAAAATAGGGGCTTTAAATGAGTAACAGCGCTGTTACTGAATACATTGCTGTCCAAATAAAAGGAAAACTTTTAAAACGAGAGAAATTCTCTAAGGCAAATTAAGATCACCAAAATATTTCAAATCAAAATTAGAATAAATTGGAATAAACTGATGAATAAAGGGGTATGAATATTTCTATGTTTTTTTTAACATATATTGTCAAAATGCTCTCCAGAATGTAGCAATTTACACTCCCACGAGTAGTACATGCCCACCTATCCAATACAAGGTTAAGCATTATCATTTCTTCAAAACTGACTCATATTTTAAACTGCATTTCTACTAAGTTAGAATTTATCTGGGATGCCTGGGTGGCTCAACGGTTGAGCGTCTGCCTTTGGCTCAGGGTGTGATCCCGGGGTCCAGGATCAAGTCCCACATCAGGCTTCTTGTATGGAGCCTGTTTCTCTGCCTCTCTCTCTCTCTCTCTCTCTCACTCTCTCTCTCTGTCTCTCATGAATAAATAAAATCTTAAAAAAAAAAGAATCTATCCTTTTTGCTGGCTATTTGTTTTCTTCTACAAATCCTTATTCTCTTTATCTTTTTTTGAACAGAATATTTGTTTTATTCTCAATAAATCCTAAGAGCTATTTATGAATTTAAAATCTTAACCTATTATTAGACCTATACATTGCAAGTGTTTCTTCCTAGCTTATTTGTGCTTCAGTTTTGCTTAACAGTATGTTTGATAAACAGAAACATGGAAAACATGGGCTACAGAAAACAGCAGATCCAACACAGGAAAACAGACAAGATAATATCAATTATCTGTGCATGAGCTATGGAGAGGAACCAGGCCAGATTCGAACAATGTGCCTCACCAGACAGTGTTGAGAGTCGTCATCACCAGCTGCCCTCGGTTGGTGGAGCATCTTTTGAACCTGACCCCCAATAAGCCTATGCTGAAGTGCCTGCTGTCACTCTGTGCCCCACCCCACCCCACCCCCAAAGTTCTACTTTGTCCTACTCCTGAGTTTGGACAAGGGGACTTTAGTAGTTAAAAAAAACAAAAATACAAAGCAACTCATTCCGTCTCATAATACTCTCTCCAGATATCTAGTACCTGGACCAGGTTACCATCCTGCCATATTCCCAGAGCTTACACTTGGCCTTGCCGGCTGACATTCCCAGAAAGGACTCATAAATTCTCAGTAAGGCTAAAGCCAACAGTGATGAAGAGAATCTATTCAGCGTACCTTCTCCCAGGAGCCTGGATCTACGGAGGCATCCTATTCAATATAACACTAGGTTTATGTATACCACTCAACTTTTTATCACCTTTCCTACTCATTTAATTCATAAGAGCATTTATTAAAATAAATGTCTGACTAAAAAATTTGGAGAAAATTGGCGTCTTTAAAATATTGATCTTTCCCACCGAAGAACATTATGCTTTCCAAAAATCTTAATCTTAATAATTGTTCTTCCATTCATTCATCCTGTGTAAATCTCAGAATCTTAAGCCTGTCATATATAAAGTAAGTTCTCTTTTAATCAAAATTGAAACCACCATTTTAAAGTAGTTTTTAGGAAAACAGATTTCTTTCAACAGCAGTTTACAGGAGTCAAAATTAATACACATTTAGCCCAAACTTCTAACCTTAAAACATCCATAGCTTAGTTCCAATCTCTAGAATTTAGATACATATCTTATTACACATAAGTACAAAATAACCTGTACACTTAGATTAATGGTACCTATTTAAAAGTAGTTATTGTGGAGACTGCTTTCATTTCAACACTGTTGCCTTTGTACCCATTTTGGAACTCCTCTTTTTGCAACTGCCTGCCATTTGAATGAACTTGTGCAACTTTTTGTCTTCTCCTGTCAGCCTTGATTCAAACTATGTTAATTTGACCAGCTAAAACATCCAGGGGTAAATTCAGATAAAGGCTCATACTACTTTCCTCACAAATGTTTATCCACTTTCTTTTTCCACCTTGGGAGGAAAAAAAGACATTTCTTGATATTTACTTTGTATCCGTGAAGTTTTCTGAAAATAGTTTACTTACTTAACGTAATTCTGCATCTGTTGAGAACTCACTTAAAGACCTGCTGTTTCCCATTCTCTGCCCTACCACTCCCACCACATTAACTTTGCTAGTCCTTCTAACATACCACACTGAAGGCTTCTATTGGACTAGCTCATCCCTCTGTTCCTTTCCCAGTTCTTCACCTGGTTCACTCCTTCACAACATCTAGGTCTCTGCTCAATATCACCCTTCAGAGAATGACTACACTATTTCTACCCCCAACACTGTCTCTCCAGGACTTTACCATCTATAGCACTTATGACCTGGTATTTTATCGTTTACTTGTCTGGATCCCCAACAAGAATGCAAGCTCTGTGAAAGCTGAGCCTTGTGTTAGTGTCTGCATTATAACTCAATAAATATGTTATTCACATAAGCAAACTCTCTTAAAGGGCGATAAAAATAATATAGACAGGGATGGTTGGGTGGCTCAGCAGTTGAGCACTTGCCTTCACACCCAGGGCATGATCCTGGAGTCACAGGATCGAGTCCCACATGGGGCTCCCTGCATGGAGCCTGCTTCTCCCTCTGCCTGTGTCTCTGCCCACCCCCCTCAATCTCTCTCTCTCTCTCTCTCTCATGAATAAATAAATAAATCTTTAAAAAATAATAATAATAGAGACAGATGTATGGAAGCAGGGGTTCCAAAGCTCGGCAAGAAAGTAATTCTTTTTATTTCCCTATTGAGGCCATGTGGAGAATGCTTTATTAAAAGAACGTACCTTTGTGGATGAGTTACTAGAGCAAGATATCTACCCATTCCTACTTCCCTTTGCTGCTCTGGGCCCAGAGACAAGGAAGATTGTGCACAGGATGCATTCTTAACATCCTAAGATAAAACTGAAAATATGTTGTCCCAGGACCCCTAAGTGGCTCAGTCAATTAAGCTTCCAACTCAGGTCGTGATCTTAGGGTCATGAGATTGATCCCCATGTCTGCTGAAGTTTCTCTCTCTCTCTGCCCCTCCACACGCTCACAAGCTCTCTTTCTCTCTAAAATAAATAATCTTTAAAAAGAAAAAAAGAAGAAGAAGAAGAAGAAAAAAAAAATGAAAATATGTTTTCCCACAGAAACAATATCACACAGAGCAATCAAGGAACCAGTCACTGGTAACAAAAATATGTTGGTTACAGAAAAACATAGCTCCAAACAAGAATTTATCCTTCAGAACAGAGGCTGTTATGTTTTGAAACTGCCTACTCTCCTACATGGCAATTGACAAATCATCAGTACACTGCAGAAGCTGCTCCTACTTCTTACACAGAGCATATGTGCTGTGGGGGGACCTAGACTAAAATACATGAGCTGGACCCTAATCACTTATGGTAGATTACCCACCCATTTATCCAACAAAGCCGGATATTACAGCAATGATAAAAAATAAGCACACAAAACCCAACATTATAATCATATTTTACTACAAGGTTATGTTGCGGTATACTTGTCTTCTACTTACAGATAATTCAAAAAAAAATACTTAGAGCATATTACAATTAAAAGCATTATACAAAATATGAATGCTAAAAGAGTGGCATAGCAATAAGCTCCTTTTACAAGTTACAGAGGAAATTACAGCCCGGGATGAAACGGGTGGATATGGGACAGGGCAAGAGTTTGGATGAAATAGATGTGAACTGAAATACCACAAAGAAAGAAAATGTAGAATTGGGTCCCGAACGTCTCTTCTAGTTCTGCAGGCTTTCCCATCAACCCTTCCCCTTCTATACAGTCAACTGCACTTATACGCTGATGAATCAGAAACAAAGCAAGGACAGGCTAACGGAGGCAGGAAAGTATAACATGATATCAAAGATATGATCCCTCCTGACACTAGCAAAATAACATCTGGCCTCATTGTGAAGAGAAGGGGGTCACCAGCAGGCCAACTCCCCTGTTCATACTAATAGACTGCAACTTCAGCTCTTGCTTTGTTCCTTCTAACCAATCCCTGGGTTACTGTTCTTCTAGCCAATCGACATATAGTACCTCTGCTCTGCAAAGCCTGGAACAGGTACTCACTTTAACTTTCCCCTATTCTGAGCGAGAGTCCTTTTCTTTTTGAGGTAACAGCACATTCTCTTTATGCTTCAGTTTAACTCAACCTCTCCAGTGTTTTCACTCTCCCTTTTATCTCTTGGGAATCCTGAATTCACACTTACTCCAAACACCATCCAGATCTCCCACTGGATTTCAAAGATTTAAAATGCACAACTGCACTTTAAAGTCAACTCCAACCAGGGAAAACCTTAGTGAACTCTGGCAGAAACTTTTACTTGAGACAGCTGCTCTCACACTTGAGGAAGCACCCAATCACCTACCTAGCTAATTAAAACATAATCGGGGCCCACCCCCCAGAGTTTCTAATTCTCTAACCTGGAAGCCCAGCAATTTCCGTTTCCAGCAAGTTCCCAGGTGATGTTGATGCTGCTCATCCTAGGCAATACTTTGAAAACCACTCATTTAGGGTATATTCCTTTACATTTTAAGGAAAACCTCAACCAGCTGTCACTCTACCCTGGGGAGTAGACCTTAATTCATAACTTTTATTTTATTTTATTTTTTGTAAGATTTTATTTATGTATTCATGAGAGACACACAGAGAGAGGCAGAGACACAGGCAGAGGGAGAAGCAGGCTCTTCGAAGGGAGCCTGATGTGGGGCTCAGATCCTGGGACCGCAGGATCATGCCCTAGGCCCAAGGCAGATGCTCAACCGCTGAGCCACCCAGGCGTCCCCATACTTTTTTTAATGAGAGGTCTATCATTCATTTTATAGGTGAGGATGAAAATCATAAGCTAATTTGGGGGATCATTACACTCTCAAATTGTTGGTGGTAAGGCTGGAACAGGGTCAGGGCTAGTAAGAAGAGAGGACAGAAGATAAAAGAAAGTCTTGGGCAGTCCTGGTGGCCCAGTGGTTTAGGCGCCACGTTCAGCCCAGGGCGTGATCCTGGAGACCTGGGTTCGAGTCCCACATCAGGTTCCCTGCATGGAGCCTGCTTCTCCCTCTGTGTCTCTGCCTCTCTCCCTCTGTGTGTGTGTTTCTCATGAATAAATAAAATCTTTAAAATAAAATAAAAAAAAGTCTTACACATTTCAGCGCTTATAAAGAATCTCTTCCAGGGATGCCTGGGTGGCTCAGTGGTTGGGCCTCGGCCTTTGGCTCAGGTCGTGATCCTGGGGTGCTGGGGTCGAGTCCCTCATCTGGCTCTTTCTCACTCACACACACACAGCCTGTGTCTCTGCCTCTCTCTGTGTGTCTCTCATGAATAAATAAAATCTTTAAAAAAAAGGAGAGAGAGAGAGAAAGAAATCCCTCCAGATGCCTATTCCTAGATGTGCCTATTGTAAAATCGTAGCACCATGAAAACTGCCTCCTCTTCCCCCTGCACCGTCCCGGCGGCGCTTCCCGGCGCTCCAGCAAAACTCTGCCAATCAGTGTCCACCAACAGTCCTGCCAACCCCACGGGAGCAGGCGATGGGCAGGGTTTCCCACCGCAACACCTTAAATTAAAAAAAAATTTTTTTAATTAAAAAAAAAAAAAAAAAAAAAGGCTGGGTCTGGAGGAAAGCAGAACTCCGAATTGTGAGTGAGCGTTCCCGCCGTCCCCCAAATCGGCGTCCCTGGGGAAATCCCACCCTGCCTGCGCTCCTAGCAAAGCCGCCCGGAGCCCCTCGCCGCGGCCGGGCGAGCCGCGCCACCCGCGCTGTGCAGGAACGCGGGACCAAAAGATGCAAAGGTGGCCAACAGGTGCGCGAGGTGCTGGCCGAAGAAAGATCGCAGGAGCGGCGCCAAGCCGGCCCGGGCGGGGGCGGGGGCGGGGGCGGGCGGGGGCGGGTGGGGGCGGGGCGGGGCGCGGAGGGTGGGGGCGGGGTGCGGGCCGGGGGCGGGGCGGGCCGCGGCGGCCGCAGGGTCCGGGGCACCGGCCGGGTGGAGACCCGGGGCGCCGAGCCCGGAGCGCGCGCGGGGGCCGGGGGGGGGTGGGGGGGTGGGGGGGGCGGCGGCCCGCGCCTCACCTGGTTGAGCTCATTCTCGGCGGCAATCCGCAGCTTCGGGTCGATGGTGCCCTTCAGCGCCTGGATGATCCGGTTGAGGTCCATCTCCCCGGGCGGGGGCTCCGCGGCCCCCGGACCAGTAGGCCAGACTGCAGCTTCAGTTTTCCTTTTGACCCTCGCAGCCTCCTCCTTCGCGCCCCCTGCACTACCTCACTCCCCGCCCCCCGCCACCGTCGCCACCTGCAGCCACTTGCTGCGCCACTCTGACTCCGCGCCCCCTGTCCTCCCTTTCTACCCCCCACAACTCGCTCTCCATTCACCCTTTTACGACAGCCGGTGGGAGGCGGGAGAAGCGAGAAGAGGAAGCGGCGCTTCCTTTACGGCGGGCCCTTCCCCGGGGCGGGGCGCCATGGCCGCTCCCGCTGGCGGCCCCCATGATGCTGTACGGAAAACAGCGCCGGCCTCTTCCCGGGAGAGAAACGGCGCTCCCGGGCTTGGGCAGGAGGCCACCATGCCGCCTTACGGAAAACAGCCTCCGCGGCTTCCCAGATGAGGAAACCAGCAGGCTCCAGGTCTCTTTACAGCTACTTCCTAATTAAGCATGTACAGATGGAGCGGCACTTTGTGAGTACGAACCTGTGCAAGGGCACACTTGTTGGGACCTAAAGATCACCTAGCCCACGCGAGGGAGGGCAGGATTCCCTTGGTCCCTGGAAGCCATCATTCATTCATTCATTCATTCATTCCCTGAACATTTGTCAAACATGTTTTGGAGCAGAGTATTGAGATATATGTAGGTACCACATCTCAACAAGATGGTCGAGATGCAGGTTTTTATGAAGGAACTTACAAGCTGATAGAAGAGACAAACGTACAAATGTTTACAGAGTAAGTGTGAAAATAAAGAGATCAGAGAAACCATGTGCCTGAAGTTTTCTGAAACAGGTCTGTACCTTCTAAGAAAAAGAGTGAAAGGCCAGGAGTATACAATTTCCACCCACTGTGACAATAAATTCAATGGCACAGGGGTTGGCAACGGCTCCGTGTTCCCCCTTTAGTCCATTCTCCACACTGACATCAGAGTGTTTAAGGGTTGACACTGTCATGTCCCTTCCTTGATGATTTCCCATCAATTTCAAGATAAAATAAAAACTCCTTAGCACTCCAGGGTCTTAGGAAACGTAGTACTTTCATCCCCACACTACTTCATTAACCTCCTTTCTTGGGCCTCGTGATAATCTAAAGCTCCTTGACTTCTGAAATATTAACCCCAATATCCTCTTTTCAAATTAAGACCTATTCCTCCATTCGCTCTCCCTCAATAATTCTACACCTGTTTTCCAACTCAATTACCTTTTTAGTTCTTAGTTTCCCCATTCCCGAAACACATCCTTCTCTGCTACTGAACCCCCAATTCAACTTGTCTACCCCTTGACCCACTGTACAAATTGACACCAGTACAAATGTGTGTTCTTTTCTCAGGATCAACAATCCCGTTCCTTCTTTAATCAGCACCATCTTCCGTTCTCCCAGCAACTGTCCCAACCCTCGAGACTCTTCTCAAACTCTTTACCTGTCTCCTAGAACCATGCAAAGATGAACAAAGTCATCAGGCTCAACTCACTCAAACAAATCTCTGCTTACCAGTCCTCACTTCCTTACATCCAATCTGAAACCAGTCCTCTCCTATCTCTTCTGGGACCTTGCTTAATCTCTTCTCTATGTATTTTTCATTAAAATAAATTTTGGGTACAATTCTATGCTCACAGTTGACTAGTTTGTAATACTTTTTCTTGTATTTTCAACCCCTTTCTCCCCACTGACTCAACCTCAGCCTAAAAACGTTTCCCCCAGTTAAAAAACAATCTTTCTCCAATAATGCTAATTATTCTTCCTTCTTTTTCACCTTTCATTCCAAAGAATGGTCTTCATTCCTTCTCTCCTTACTTCCTACTCATACTTCAATCAGCTATCCATAGTCTTCTGCCCTTGTTTCCCTCACTGAAACTGCCAAGCAAAAATCAACTCTGATCCTTTAGATACTAAATGCTAAAAATGTCTTTCTCTTGTATCTGGCACTGTATTACATGTTCTTTTTACAAAACGTTTCCTTATAAGGAATATATTCATAATATTTTGATGGCTCGCTTGATCGCCCAACTCTTAAACACTGGTGCTTCTCAGAACTCTTGTCTTTAGCCCTCCTCTTTCTCTTCTCTTAAACCCATTATGCTTCTGTCATTTCATCCACTTAGATAAGTTCAAACCATCAACTCAACAGAGACAACTCACAAAACTGCTTCTAACCAAGAGCTCTTTCCTTAAACTAAATGTATCCAAATGCCTACCATGTTTCTACCTGATATACCCAAATCCTTTAAGGCACATGTCTAAAACTGAAGTGTGGTAGCACTGAAGATGATTTAGAATAGGGAGATGCTTGATGCTGTTATTTCAATAACATAAAAAGAGAGAAAAGACTAAAAAAAAGTAACATCATCAATGCTGGCAAGGATGCAGAGAAACTGGATCACTCAAGTATTATTGGTAGGAGTTTAAAATGATACCAACTATCTGGAAAACAGTGGTTAAGCAAACTGGCACACCTATACAATGGAATACTACTGAGCAATAAAAAGGAAAACTATTCAACAACCAGGCTGAATCTTCAGAGAATTAAGCTAAGTGAAAAAAGCCAATCCCAAAAGCTCACATACTACCTGATCCCATTTATGTAACTTTTTAAAATAGAACATTCCTAAATGGGGTTTCTCAGAGGGCTAAGTATCCAACTCTTATCTCAGCTCGGGTATTGATATCAGGATGGTGAGTTTGAGCCCTGCAGTGGGCATGGAGCCTACTTTTAAAAAATAAATAACATTCCCAAAATAACATTTTACAAACGGAACAGATAAATGATTGTGAGTGCTTAAATGGGGATGGGGACAAGAGGAAAGTGGGCATTACTATAAAAGGCAACATGACGGAGGGCTCCTTCTGGTGATGGATATGTTCTCTAATCTTTGACTGTAGAAATCTCAAAATCTTGGTCGTAATATTTTATCAGTTTTGTAAAATGTTACCATTGAAGTAAATTAGAGGGTACAAAGGATCCATCTGTATCATTTCTTAGAACTACATGAGAATCTACAATTATCTCAAAAATTTTAACAAAAAAAAAAAAAAAAAAAAAAAATTTTAACAAAATGCATAATTAAAGAGAATTGACACTTCCATTAAAACTCTGTAGGCAAAGATTCAGTGGAGATAAATTGCTAAAAAAAACAATGTCAAATTAGCAGTGTCTAAGGCAACAGGAAAAACCCCATAAGCATCTATGATTCTTTCATCTTTCTTTGCAAGTGTTCTAAAATAGCTTTCCCTAAACCATAACTTATGTTTAACTTATATATGGCTCATTGTTTTTGAGTTTTTTTTTTCTTTGAGAGAATGTCTATTTCTTGATACACTTACATTATTTACAGTAGGATGTAAGCCAGCTATACTGTCTGGTTGTACTATCATGGTTTACATGTCTCACCTCTTTGTACGTCTGTCTCATCTGCTTCCAGGAGCTGTTTTGAGGACAAAATGAGATAATCACATGGCCTAGGGAACATGTTCAGTATTAACTATCTTTGTATTCAATTTAAAAGACAAGACAGGTTGTTCAACCTTTAATGAACGAGACATAGTGAGACCTAGTCTCACACTATGCCTAGTATGTAAAAAAGCAATCAATAGTGGTTGAATGAATAAATGCATGCATGTGAAACTGATTAAGGGATCTGAAATAGGATATCCATGATAGAAATTAAGAAGGTAAGACAGGAGACATTTCACAAGTTGACGCAACAGTAATTTGTGGCTTCTACAATATATAAAGTAACAAAGGGAAGCCAAGAATGATTCTGAAGTTTCAAGTTTTGATGACCCGTGGAAGTCATTAACCAGGGCAACCTGAAGGAGTATTAAATTTTGGAGTAGTTTGCCTTTCAACATGTTGAACTAAAAGTGCTTATGAGTTAGACAGCTAGAGGTTTCCACTGACAACTGAAAATTCACATCTGGCAACCCCAAAAGAGCTATGGTAGGGGTTAGAGTTAGAGGAAGAACACAAGGATGATGTTAGAGTACTATGAGTCATCTGTTTATATAGGTTAGTTGGCACCTAGACATGAATGTTACCCAAGAAATACAGCAGAGTGCCAGCACAGTAACTGGCATTACAACTCGAATTACAGGAAGTAGTTTTTACTGCAAGCACTGCCACTGTGGCCTTTGAGATTTAACATTTTAGTCCTCTAAATGGAATATCACACCGCTGTCTTCCCCATCTGTTGGCAGCAGCTCATCTGCTGGTCTATGTTAATAGGCTTGAATCTAGTCCACATGGTAAAGAGAATGGGCGTTAAAACCCAATGCACAAAAAACTCTTAAGTTTAATAATACAATTTTTAAAACATGATAAATAATCAGCACGTGAATATCTCTACTCCAAAAGCCTCTGTATCACCAGGGCTCAACATCATGACACCTGAAATATATGAGCGTATACATACATCTTATAAACGTAAGATCTTTAGTACTTTGTTAATGTTATAGAAGTCGATGATAGTCTCCTTTAAAATGGAACATGTAAACAAAAACTGAGTGCACTTTTTTTTGTTTTTTTTTTTTTAATTTATTTATGATAGTCACACACACAGAGAGAGAGAGAGAGGCAGAGGGAGAAGCAGGCTCCATACACCGGGAGGCCGACATGGGATTCGATCCCGGGTCTCCAGGATCGCGCCCTGGGCCAAAGGCAGGCGCTAAACCGCTGCGCCACCCAGGGATCTGAGTGCACTTTTCTAAAAGAATTGACAGACCTCTCAGTTTTAAAAATTAAAAAAAGTGATAAATAAGCTAAAGAAATAGGGGATAGTCTCCAAGAGACTACAATGGTAGTGATGGTGGGAAGGGATAGAAACTAATGATAGCAGTAGTATTAACTATGACTAAATTAAGAAATAGTTTCAAATCAGGGTTTTTCTCAAAATGCTGTTTATTTCCTCCAGCTTTCACTTTCACAATGGAAAAGGAGTCATCCGGTCTCAACTTCGGGAGCTATTGGAACGACGCCTTATGAGGACACCTCAACTGAATCTAGTTTGTCCAGTTCACAAGGTTTGGTTAAACAGCAAAACTGAGCAGTGCACCAAAAACATTTGTCCGTGCAAAACCATGGGAAATGTTAAAAGCAAAAGCCCCTGAAAACTAAAGAGGAAAAAAAAGTACTGTAGAAAATGCTAGGTCTGGCCCAGGAACTTCTGCTAGTGACCTTAGAAAATCAATCTCCAAAAGTCTCAATCTTCTTATGCCCCCAAACAGCATCTGCCTCAGCAGAGCCACTGTAAGGATCCAGGAAGATCACATAGATAAGAGTACTCTGTAAATGATCAAGTGACATGCAAATAGTGAAAGATGGAAGGTAGTTAGGTTTTTACCTTCTACCTCTTCTGTTATCCCAGGCTTAATGATGAAACACCTCCTCAAGCACCATCCAAAGAAAGACAAGGTGGTATAAGAACCATAAAACCTGCAATTTTATCTTTTAGCATCTTTAACAAAAAATGCGATACGTATATTTTACGTTCTACAATAAGTCACAATGGAAAGTGGAAGTTTTCCTCTCTTCCTACAACCCCCTTTCCTTAAAGCCAACATTATCAAATTTCCTATACATACTAGCAGAAATGGCAGAAAATATTGGCCATTATTTACAATAGGCAAGATACAGAAGTATAAGTATAGTATACTACTATATCGTAGTATAAAACAGGGTGATGTCAAAGCACTGTAAAAATACAGCTATTAATAGGACTTGAGAAAGTTGAAACAATGAGGCAGTTAACATAATTGGTATAAGAGGAGAGTGAGCAAATCTCTCAAAAAAACATATCCTGCTTTAAATACCTGCATTTATTCACTAAATCATTATACAGGTGGTAACAGAAGCTCACTGTCGTTGGGGGAGAGTTCATTTAAAAAGACTAAAAAATTTAAAGTGAAATAACTCCAAGGGGAATTTAGTACACAGAAAAGCTTCACCTCCCCCATCTCTCAACCCCGTAACACAGATGAGTATCTACATATTCAGGGACTACATAGTAACTATAGGGAAAGCCTTCCTTCAATTGTATCTACAAGTTCTTCTGAATAAATACAGGTTCTTTGCACCAGGTCCATAAATGGGCTAAACCTATCTAGAGACCCTCACTCCATCTCTTGCAAATACATTTAAAATATATGCATATGTACACCTTTCTGTAAAGATATCTGGACTTTTGCGATTAAACTTTCCTGGAGAACTGTCTTCAAAATGTTACATTGTTTCAGAATTAAAGATCTTGCCCATTCATTCTCCCCAAGTCTAGGGATTGTTCATTTCCAATTCAGTCTTTACACTGGGGAAAATATTTCATTTAGAAGACTGTCCCAAAACATGACTGTCTTCACAAGGGAATAACCTAATCAATCTCTTTGTTAGACACTTTGACAGTTCTTCACAATATTTCAAGTAAATTTATAAATAAAAATGGTCTTATGTGTAGGAGAAAAGACTAAGTTGGAGACCCTAGTGTTGTAGAAAATAAAATGGCTAAAAAAGCTGAGAGGTGGGCAGCCTGGGTGGCTCAGCCGTTCAGCGCCGCCTTTGGCTCAGGGTGTGATCCTGGAGACCCAGGATTGAGTCCCACATCGGGCTCCCTACGTGGAGCCTGCTTCTTCCTACGTGGAGCCTGCTTCTCCCTCTGCCTGTGTCTCTGACTCTCTCATGAATTAATAAATAAAATCTTTAAAAAAATTAAATAAATTCTTAAAAAAAAGGCTGAGAGGCCTTGTTGAATTTGACCCATAATTCTTAAAAATGAAATTTTCCCCTTGGTCATTTAATGTCCCTGCTTTTCCATAATTTTTTAGTTTGTATTCCGGACAAAAAAAAGCCATTAACTGGGATCCCTGGGTGGCTCAGCGGTTTAGCGCCTGCCCTCGGCCGAGGGCATGATCCTGGAGTCCCGGGATCGAGTCCCACATCGGGCTTCCTGCATGGAGCCTGCTTCTCCCTCTGCCTGTGTTTCTGTCTCTCTCTCTCTCTCTCTGTGTCTCTCATGAAGAAATAAATAAAATCCTTAAAAAAAATTTTTTTAAAGCTGTTAACTTATTAACTAGGATACTGATGTCTCTACCCCACATCTACCATGAGTTGAAAAAATTCTATTAATCACATTATATCCTCTATCTTGAGAATACTAACATTTAACACCATGAAGAGTTAAATGTGGCTTACGGGCTTAATTGAAGCCATGCCCAGGACTAAAATAAACAAAAATAATTTTATGCTCTTATACCAACTCCCTGAGATTCAGCACCTGAGAGTTGTCAAACAAGAACTTTCAGTGGGTACCTGGGTGGCTCAGTGGTTGAGCATGTCTTTGGCGCAAGTGGTGACCCCAGGGTCCTGGGATAGATTCCCCACATAGGACTCCCTTCAAGGAGCAGGTTTCTCCTCCTACCTCTCTCACGAACACATAAATAAAATCTTTGAAAAAAGAACTTTTTGCCTCAGTAAGTTAGTTGTAGGATTAACAAAGCCCTTCTCCAATCCTTCCCTATATTCCAGAATACTGCAAACAAAATGCTTACCCATAAAAACTATTCTTTAATCAATAAAATACTTATTCATGAGAAACATATTTGAGCTTAAATTGTCAAGTGTGAGAATATGTGACTAAAATGAATACTAAGCTCTGGCAGTGCCTGCTACACTAATACTACATAAGACATTATATATGAGGGGGAAAATTACATCACCTAACATTTATTAAATACTTATGTGCCAGGCACTGTGTTAAGTCTTTAGATATTCTCAACTGAACTTCACATTTGACCTATGAGATTATAGAAATGGTCTATTACAAAAAAAAGAAATTAGTAACTAAGTGGCAAAATTAGGACTCAAACATAACATTACCTGACCAGAGATCTATGCTTTCTCATGACTAAACATTCGGTCTATTGAGATTGAGAATCCACTAGAAAATGTAATGCCTGTTTATCTTGTATTATATTATAGATGTAGTAGTTACTTAAAGACAGCTAACAGATAACATGTCCTACTACAAAATAGCTTCAAGGAGAAATGTTATTCAATAGCCAATGGAAAGCAGATGAAATCTTTTGATGAATTACATGTATAATCAGAGAAAACTCTTAAAAAGAACTGTTCTATAGTCTTGCTTTAAAATAGCATCAACACATGAATAAACACTCATTCAAAAGATATCAGTGATGAATAGTAAAAGTTAAATATTTTACCTCAACTAAATTTTAACCAAATAAGAACACTGAAGGTGCATGTAACTTTTTTATTGAGGCACAACAAGGCATTATAACTTGCCTGAATTTGAGGCAGTCAGTTTAGTAAGCTGAACGTTAATACAGTTAAGGATTAAGTGCAAACAATATACATTCACAGCTTGACTAGCGAGGCTACATCACAATTTATAAAGTGCCAGATTAGTGCTAATTGTCATTCAGCTTGAAATTTTTCACCTTGGGGAGGAAAACAAAAAAAGTAAGGACCTCCTCCTTCCTCTAGGAATGAAACCATTTTCCTAATCCAATCAGTCACAAGGGCAAAGACTACTTCTCCTTTAACCCCACTAATTAGAACACCATCCTTTTACTGTCAATTCTGCACTGACTTTCAATCTTGATAAAGAAGATAGCCTGAAAATGTAGAATATTTCCAACTACTTCCATAAATTGCTCCCCTGTGCAAACGTAACCATATCTGGTCTCCCTGGAAGAGCTGAAGAATTGCATGATTGCTAGCAGTTTCGTGGTCTGGAGCACCGTCATTGGCATAGGCAGATACCAAGACTTCTTCATTCTTCATGAGGTTGACATATAGTGGCACATTCACTGCCAGCTTTAGCATGTGAAAAATGAAAACATAAGTGCCATTCACCGGGCAATTAAATCTACCAAGCTGAAGATCAAAAGTTTCTCCCAAGTTGTTTAGAAGAAGATCAAACACAATAGGTTGGTCTAAAGTTCCAGGGGCGAGATTAGAGGTTCTGGCTGCTGAGAAGGCAACTCGCATCTGCTGAGGCAGGGGATAGACGTGTACTGGCAGTATGGTGGCTGCTGGATTTGTCACGGGCACATCCACAGGGGTCATGCTACGGGAGTCTCCTTGTCCAGAGTCACCACTGTTAAAGGTTTCGTTGTCTCTTTCTGGGCTGCTCACCTGAGAAGAATCACTCCACCCTGCTGTTTTATTAGCAACAGTGAGTTTCTCATAATGAAGCAGTTAGCTTTGAACACAATATTTAACATTAGTCGGCTACTGAAACACAGATAAAGATACATTTTATAGTAAATTCTAAAACAAAAGCAACAAAATATAGCTACAGTATACTTTTCTAGATTTTTCTAGCCAATAGGCTTTTATCCTAAAGTCAAAAAGGACCTAAGATGATCTTGTCTAGTAGCCTCATTTTCTTAACAGTTTTCTTAAGAAAATGAGGCTCCCGAAAATGTTGGCTATTTCACTCGTTTCGATTAGTAAAGTCTAAAAACCCAGGTTCAAACGCTCTTCATACTACTTTATCTTTCTTCCATAATTCTAACTCAGCTCTTCATTCCTCAGTGATAAACATACTCAAAGAATCTAATGTATGATGACTCAAAAAAACTTAAGACTACTTTAAAGAAAGACTTTTAGAACTACTTGCCAAAGATTAATTTGTTATGGTAATAAGCCCCATGATAAATTTTTGTTCTACATTTCCCAGTTAATGTGATATCATAAAATTTTAAACACTAAGTAAAAAACTAAAAATAAAAAAAATAAAAACACTTTAAGTACTGTACAGATAAAAGCTCAGATAAAAGGCCAGGACAGTGTGAATATATCAACTGCTTTCTTAAAAAGATTGTTTTCCTGTGATAAAGTTAGTTAATCCTCAGGAATTCTTGATTTTCTCAGTTACACTGTTTATCTTTTAATAGTACCTTCACATTTTAAAGAGTATTATAACATCCTGCCTTTGAAATTTCAAGTCATGGTGTCTTAATTGCTGTTTATGCCTATATTTTTAATGTAGTGACACTAGAAAATCTAGAAGTGCCCGTTATCACAATGGGCCATAATCCTAAACCATCACATGAAACTATTTCAAGTATGCATAGTGAATATGTACCCAAGGTTGAATTAGGCTGTGGTGCCAAGCAAACTGAAAGAAGCATACATTTACTTTTAATTAAATGGACAACTGATTTCCATAGCAGGTCAAGTTGTCTATCTCCCTCAGGTCAGCAGTACTACCATTACACAAAAAACTTTAAAAGATAAGCAGTAAAAACATATTCTGGGGGAAAATTCAAAGAAGATAAAGATTTAGAGGTATGTTTCAGGTAACCCACTTAATTATCCTTACCTCTTGAATTTGTTCGAGGACCACCAGATGTCCCTCCTCTCTTGTAACACTGCTGGAAATTATCCTGAAACGAACACATAAAATGTAACCTGGATATAAAAACTGCAAGATGATTACTTAGTTCCCAGTGTTACTGCTGATAAATCTGTAAGATTAAAGTCCTCTTAGCCTTTTATCTGGCCTTCTCCAACAACCACAGAGGATCATATATTTCCAAATACCAAGAAAAATAAAAGCAAGAGCCACAATAGCAGTACTTGCTTCATCTCTTAATTAACCTGACCAACTAGGTATACTATTATTTGCAAAAATGATAGGGCATCTAGGAAACACTATGTAAGATACAGTTCAATGATAGGTAATGAGGGAAAATTTAGAAATAGGGCTTGATCCTCTATCCCTTATCTCAAGATAAAATGAAATAAGGTAAGAACGCAGACTATTTCAATCTTCCTCTGATTATAAATCGAACTGTGAAGACAATTATGTTAGGGTTTTATTTTGTTCTGTTTTGATACAGGAGTCGATAAGAATTATATGAATGTATCATTGTCTGAAAACAAAAAATGTTCAGGAGGGAACATTTCAAACGGACTACCAACTATGGTGAAAAGTCAACCTCAAAAAAAAAAGTCAACCTCCATACAATGTGAAAAGAATGGTTAGTGGTATGACTAGATTAATACATGCAATAAAAAATCTCAACAGTACAAGAAGGTACACAATAATTAAGCCTCCTACCCCAAACTCCTAATCCTCTTCCTAATAGCAACCACTGCTACTAATTTTAGGTTTCCTCAGGAAGGAATTAATAATGTGATGGCTCTACACCTCACATGGGACTTGAACTCATGACTCAAAAATAAATTAATTAATTAACTATAAGTTTAAGGAGAATTATGCACGCTCTGATTAAGCCAGCCAGGTGCCTCAGGAAGAAATTCTAGAGGGGGGCACTTGACAGGATGAGCACTGGGTGTTGGCAAATCGAACTCCAATAAAAAAATACCAAAAAAGGAAGCAATTCTAGAATACTGGTGTTAAGAACAGCTCCAATACTGAAGTCTGTATTAATAAATGCACTCCCATCTCAATCATGTTATCTGAGCTAAAATTCACATCCTTGATATACATCCAGCATTATGGCACTAAGCATTTACATATATTAATTCAGTTAATCCTAAGGATAGCTCAGAGTAATATCCTCACAACACTTCAGAGTAAGATGGGGAACTAACAGCTGAGTATCATCTGAGGAACCAGGGCACAGAAAGTTTACACAACATACCTAATAATGTCACAAAACAAAGGAAGTCTTGAAATCAGAGATCAAACCTAAGTCATTTGGGTGATCTGGTGTGTTCTTTAAAGCATGTTTTAAACCCCTTTTCAATACTGCCTCTGCACAGACCCTACTTTGTGTAACTAACTATAAGCTCTTCAAATACAGGTACTTTATTACAACAGAACTCGGTTTGGTACCATATACATTATTTCAGAGGCTTATTTAACGTCAAAACTGAAAATTCTGATGTATACATTCATATCCATATATGACCAAGGGCAGGGAGATCCCAAGATTTGTTATCCATCTTTTATTATAGTTAAAGAAAATCTGTTCAGTTATTCAAAAAAAATAAACAAAAATATTAAACTAATGAAAAAGACCTTTGCTACACCTGATATCTAGAAGTTAAATTGAAAGCAACATAACAAAGTGAAGCTTACAGGGTCTGGAGTTAAAAGAACTTAAATTCTTGCGTTTATTCTACCACTTGCTGAGTGACTTTAGAAAAGTTATTTAACTTATTTCTGAGCCCCAGTTTCTCTTATAAGGTGGAATAAATGAGTTAATACTAAAAACATGATAAGACCTTTTATGTTCTGTGTTAACAGGCAGGTGTCATTTACCCTCTTTGGTTACTGGAAAATCTTCCAACTCAACTACTCTCCACAGTACTAACAAGTAGTTCTACAACAGAGTGACTCTGCTATCATTTAATTGCCGGCTTAACATCAACAGCTGTACAACTATTCAACTACAACAACTCTTCTTACCCTTTGGGAATAAGGTGTTCCAGGATACTCTCTAGCTTGGAACTGTAGCTGGCTATAATTTCCATTGGTAATTGAAGGTGGTCCTCTATAAGTATCAAAACCTAATAAATAAACAACTTAAATAAAATTATGGGCAAAATTATACTAAACTTTTCAATAGTTAATTCCATACCACTTTAAAAGTTAAACTGATCCTATTAATACCATCATTAGATTTATGCCTTCTTTATAAGCAAACTCTACTGATATTGCTTCCACCATTAAACATATTTATAAAATATCGCCGACTTCAAATAAGACAACTGTAGAAATTTACCATTGCTAGAATGCATGTGGGGACTAAGAAAGCAGAGTAGCTACGGCCTGTCTAGATAGAACACTTTTGCTAATACCAAGCAATGACAGAACACTTGGAATCAGATCTAAGACTTAAGAGACTATCACTATTATAGTCTCAAAGTTTCTGTTTTTATCTACAGTATCCTCTAATAGACAAATAATTAGAAAGTGGGTATTGTCTAATTATGACATATTTTAAACAATCAAGTCAATTAAGAAAGGAAAGTACTTAAACATGAAAACCAAAATTCATCCCTGGAAAAAGATGCTCAACCTTTCACTTCAGCAAATCACAGGATCAACCTGCTTTTCATACAAAAAGTTCCTCTGTTACATACACAACAGGTACAATAGAAATACTGTATTTTGCAGAAATAGGGAATTCTCTACCACAATATGGAGGGCAACTAAAAAAAGAACAAGGTAAAGCAAAAATAGTTTTGAGTTAAGTAAATATATAAACAAAATAATTCAGTATAATTAAACTTTATTCAGAGCATACCTTTATAACCACCAGGGGACCGATACGTATTGGTTAGTAATCTCCCACCACGAGTACATCCTCTAACAGATCCCCGGCTATTGACAAATGGTTGAGAGGGTCTGGGAAATACATTCGTCTGTGCTGGGTAAAAGGCAAGGCTACCATTGCTTACTTGAATAGTTCCATCAGGATAACTTGCTGCTTAAGGAAACAGTTTTAGAGTCCAAGAGTTAAATGGTAACAAAAGTTTAATACTCTTTAACTTAAAAGTCATTGTATATCAAAACGTCTAATGCAATTTTCTTGTATTAAAAAAAAAACCAGGTACTATATAAATGGATGTATAGAGATCCTGGTATCTACACATATACATATTTAGGTAATAGAAGATTATTCACCTTAAAAAGGGAAGATATTCTGACACATTCTACAACATGGATGAACTTGAAGACATTATGCTGAGTGAAATAGGTCAGTCACAAAAGGACAAATACTGTATGACTGTACTTACTCTAGGTTAAGCACCGAGAGTAGTTACATTCATAGAGAAGGGTGGTTGCATGGGGGCTGTTAAGGAGAGGGAATGGAGAGTCAGCATTACATGGGTAGAGTTTCAGTTGGGGAAGATAAGTCCTAGAGATGAATGGTGGTAATTACTGCACAACAATCTGGATGTCCTTAATGCCACAGAACTGTATACTTAAAAATGGTTAAAAGGGCAAATTTTATGTTATGTATATTCTACCACAATTAAAGGGGAAAAAAGGCTAAATATTCCAGATCAAGAGTAAAAGACGATGAATTTTAATACATACTGTAATTGAGAAAGCATGTGACAAATAACTGTTATGTAAATCATCTGCTCTGCTTTCACACTGAGGTGGATAGGTCCAAGAATTTACATTTATTACCTCCTGTGATTAACCAAGTACCCAGAATGCTCAATTCATTTGCTCAATCTTAAGTTTTAGAAAAATTAAAAGGGATCTGAAATAACTGCAGAGTTGCCTACTCTTTCATGTATTAGAATAGCATGAAAGAGCAAACTAGTTTTTTATCTCCAAGCAAACAGTGGAATAAGCACACTAAGTTGTATCTTCACTTTAATCAATGCTTTATTAGAAGAGGGAAGAACAGAGACAAGGCCAGATAGCTATCTGCGCTAAAAGAATTAACAGAATGCTTTCAAAAACCTTCATAAAAGCAGCTATAGTGTCCTATATACCTCTCTTATCATGGTCCATGGTAATCAAGGCAATCAGATTTAAAAATATCTGCATGGTTCAAGTTTAAACCACCTAGGTGCTACCTCTACCAAAGTTAAAATTAAACAGGTGAACTTAACCAAAGAGAAAAGGCATTTAAGTGTTTCTCAACACTTGAACATGAAAAGAAATAATGCTTAGCTAGTAAGAAAGAACCCCTAACCTATCACTACTGAGTAGTTTTCCATTCAATGAGCTTTCATTTGTCTTCAAAATTATCATACTCAAAGATCTTACCAGTCTCTTGAGAAAGGACAGTTTGTTCTACATGTATAGCTGGCAGTTGGCACTGGGGTGGTGTTTGTGTACTTGCTGTAGTAAAACTTTGATTGTAGCCGGATGAATAAGGGGATTCTTTTATTTCTTGTTCTTTCCGTGGAGGCAGAGGTGCATTAACATTAAATACCTTAAAAGGGAAGACAGTCTTTTGTGAAGTTTCATAGAAATTAAGGATGACATCCAACAAAACTCTGCAAGGACTTTAACATTTCTCCAAAGAGAAGTGGCCAATAAGCACATGAAAAGATGCTACACATCATTAGTCATTAAGGAAATACAAACCCAAACCACAATGAGATCCACCTCATACCCATTAGAATGACTGTTACAAAAAAAACACACACACGAAACCAGAAAATCTAAGTGTTGGTGAAGATGTGGTGTAAATGAAACCTTGTGCATTTCTGGTGGGAATGTAAAATGGTGCAACCAATTGTGGAAAACAGTATGGTGAGAGCGCCTGGGTGGCTTGGTCGGTTGAGCATCTGCCTTCAACTCCGGATTGATCCCGGGGTCCTGAGATCAAGCTCCACACTCCAGGCTCCCTGCTCAGTGAAGAGACAGCTTCTCCCTCCCCCCACTTCCCCCACCATTCCCCCCACTCATGCTATCTCAAACAAAATCTTTAAAAAATAATAGTATAGCGGTTCCTCAAAAAGTTAAGCATAGACTTACGACTGTGTGATCCAGCAATTCTACTTCTCACATATACCCAAAAGAAATGCAAGTAGAAACTTGGGTTTTGTAAGCTAAGATTAAAACATCTGTAGCTTGGTTCTAATCTATATAAGTTTAAATACTTAATACACATAAGTATAAAATATTATTCATAATAGGCAACAGGTGAAAACAACCCAAGTATCCATCAACAGCTGAATGGATAAACAAAAAGCAAGTACAGGGGCACCTGGGTGGCTTAGTCAGTTAAGCATCGAATTCCTGATCTCAGTTCAGGTCGTGATCTCAGGATTGTGACCTCAAAGCCCCATATTAGGCACTATGCATAGAGCCCCAACCCAAAGGTGGAATATGCATACAATGAAATATTTAGCAAAAAAAAGAATGAAATTCTGATCCATGATACAACACAGAAAACCATTGAAATATTATGCTAAGTAAAGTAAGTCAGACACAAAAAGACATTTTGTCTTTATATGAATTTTACATGAATTTATATATGAATTTCCATGAATTTATATCAATACTTAGGATAGGTAAAAGTTGTAGAGCCAAAGAGTAGAAGAGAAGTTACCAGAAACTGGAGAGACGGAAGAATAAAGAGTTATTGTTTTAGGAGTACAGTTTGTTTTGGATGATGAAATGCTTTGGAAATAGTGGATATGGCTGTACAACAATGTGGATGTACTGAATGCCACTGCATTATATACTTAAAAATGGTTAAAATGGTGAATTTTTTTATACATATTTTACCATGGCAAAAAAAACCCACTTCTATTTGTTTTCTAACAGATATAAATTCAAGTACAAAAATTAATCTTCCTGCTACTATGATATAAGACTGAGAATGGGGATCCCTGGGTGGCGCAGCGGTTTGGCGCCTGCCTTTGGCCCAGGGCGCGATCCTGGAGACCCGGGATCGAATCCCACGTCGGGCTCCCGGTGCATGGAGCCTGCTTCTCCCTCTGCCTGTGTCTCTGCCTCTCTCTCTCTCTCTGTGTGACTATCATAAATAAAAATAAAATAAAAATTAAAAAAAAAAAGACTGAGAATGAAAGCTACATAGGAAGAAAGGGTACTTTTTTCAAAAATTAAAGATGAAAAAAAATCTACCAATCTCCCTAAATTTCTACCAGGTGCCTGGCAGTGACCTGTCCAGACTCGAAACACTGTCTATAAAATAGCATCTCTAGCCCCCTTATCCTGCTTCTTTTTTTCCACAACATATAGCATTTGATTATATCATATATATGAACTTTTCTATTAGTGAATAGAGGCCTATAATAGGCCTCTATTATGAAATATAAGCTTCTTGAGCACAAAGTCTTGTCTCTTTTTCATTGTCAAAAACCAATCCCAGTCATTGAGAACCATGTCTGATTTCATCACTGTTTATTGAATGAGTAAACAAATTAATAACAAATGAGAGTCAATTCATACTGGATAGGATTCAAACAGGTAGAGAAGACAGACTGGCATAGGCAAAAAAGGTACTGTGATGAGAACATACAAGCCAGGGACACCTGGGTGGTTCAGTAGTTGAGCATCTGCCCTCGGCTCACAGCCGGAGTCCCAGGATCAAGCCCCATATCAGGCCACCCGCATGGAGCCTGCTTCTCGCTCTGCCTTTTGTCTCTGCCTGTCTCTCTGTCTCTTATGAATAAAAAAATCTTTAAAAAAACATAGAAGCCAAGTACTTGGGACTAGCCTAGAAAGATTATATCAGACTTCAAAAGTTATTAAGTGTCAAGCAAAGGACTTTCAATTTCATTCTGTAATGAATCATTGCTTTTAATTAGGAATGAGAAAGTCAGTAAAACCAATTTGGCAATACTGAGTAGGAGGGACGGACTAACAGGGTAAGAAGAAAAACAAAAACTAAACAGTTCCAAGTGGCAAGCAGGAAGTGTTAAGATTAGTGAATTCGGGTGTCTGAATTTATCAATCTATCTCCCTGCATTGTACCTGCTTCCCATGGCCATTCCACTGACTCTACCCCACCACCATCACTCAAAAGTATCTATTGTAGGGCATTAAAGCACCATTAGATACTTATTGACTAAAACTTCTTTTTTCCTAAAGAGCTGTTTTATACTATCTTGTTTTAGAGAATAAACAGAAACCTAGTTGTCGAGCCTTACACTTAAACAATTTATAGAGGAATATGTACTTAAGAATACCAAACAAATAATGCTCCAAAAACCAGCATGGGATCAAGAGGAAATCAAGTTTCAGGGACACCTAGGTGGCTCAGTGGTTGAGCGTCTGCCTTTGGCTCAGGTTGCGATCCAAGGGTCCTAGGATCAAGTCTTGCATTGGGCTTCCTGCTCAGTAGGGAGCCTGCTTCTCCCTCTGCCTATGTCCCTACCTCTGTGTCTCTCATGGATAAATAAAATCTTTAAAAAACAAAAGCTTAAGGAATGATGGAACACCCAAGTATGTGTCCATATTTCAGGTTATTGATGCCATGGACCACCACTTGTGTAGTATTAGTAGTGGTTAGTACTATTAACCTATTCACAGAAAATTATGTTTCTCAGGTCATGTGGATGGTGCAGTCAGTTAAAGTGTCTGACTTGGTTTCCACTCAGGCCTGATCTCAGGGTCATATGATCGAGCCCCTTGTCAGGTTCCACTCATTCGGCTTACCATTCTTTCTCCCTCTCTCCTCCCCTCACTCTCTCAAATAAATAAATCTTTTTAAAATAGAAAATTATGTTTCTCACCCACACATTTCATTTAATTAATATGGATCCTCAGCTTTCCTTACTAATTTTCTAAGAGGGGAAAATGTTCCAATAATATACCCATTCGAAAGTCTCAAGGCTTTGGATTTAATACTCTTCAACCACAAACAATATTTGCATTGGACAAGAGTAAATAATCCAAATAAGAATAAAAAAGCAAAGTTTTTCACATACATCCATTATCGTGTACTTAGTAAGAGAAACAATGGTTTTTTTAACAGGAATAATGAACTGCAATTGTTATTTACGTTTATACTCACTGTCTGCATGGCTTGAAAGGGCGCTGTGTTAATGGTTACTGAGCTACTACTTGCTGGAGGTGACTGGAAGCCCTGTTCAGAGCCCTTTGACATGGGAGGATTTGGAGAAGCTAGTGAAGACGGCTGCTTGCTTGGGGGAACTGCTGCCTGAGGAGGAGAAATGCAGCATCAGCCAATCACCTGCCATGTAACAAGCAGTTAACTTACACTAAACCCCAGGCTAGCATAAGTCAGCAAGTTCTATAGGATGACATTTGGACACAGGAATGCAAAAGAATAGCTTTTGCTTACAATTTCAAATCACAACTGCTGAGGATGCACACTAGCATTTGCTTTGCACAGCTTGCTGACTATGTGAAAGAGTCTTACTATTAATCAGTCTAACAGATGAGGTGCTGAACTTTTTATGAATACTTGGTACTTTTCAAACCCTGAAATGGCTTTTTCCAGCTAAGAATATAGTATTATTCCAAATCTATACAGAACAATTAAGAAAAATCTTGTGTTAGTTGCTTAGTGTTAATTTTTTCTTATTTTAAAGTCTTATTCTTGGATTGCTATGTCGGCTGCCTAAAAAAGAAAGCCAAACTTGATCTAATTTATATCATCTTTATCTACTATCTATAAGCAAGTCCTTGATGAAACAGATTACAAATTCAAAGGCTTATTTAAAAACATACCAAAAAAAACAAAAAAAAAATAAAAAAAAAATAAAAACATACCAAAAAACAAATCCCAAGTAGAGAGCTATGACTCACTTGGTCACATTTTCCTCTTAAAATGAGGAACCAAATAATTTTAATTTAGTACAAGTCTGCACAAAAAAACTTAAGGTGTATCTCTATTTTCTTATATTCTATAATGAATACATTCTCTTGTATAATAGTTATATTGTAATAAAACCTAAGAGTTGCTAACTTGACCCAAAAAATCATGGTATCTCACTATACTTACTTCAAGGACTTGCTCAAACTTAGCAAAAACTACCACTTTAGAATTGAAAACACAAACAATATAGTTGACCCTTGAATAACAGGTTAGGTATGCTGACCCCCAAGTCAAAAATCTCCATATTAACTTTTGGCTCCGTCAAAACTTTACTAATAGCCTATACTGACAGAAAGGAAGCTTTGCAATAACAGTAGTCTATTAACATATTTTTTAAGTTATATGTATTATATACTGTGTTCTTACAATAAAGTAACCTAGAGAAAAATGTTAAGAAAATGCTAAGGCCCCAGTGTCCATCAATTGATGAATGAGTTAACAAAATGTGGTATGTATGTGCACACACACAATGTAACATTGTTCACCCACAAAAAAAGAATGAAATCTGGCCATTTGTAATGACACAGATGAAGCCAGAGAAAGACAAATACCATGTGATTTCGTTCATGTGGAATTTAAGAAACAAAGCAAATAAGCAAGGGAGAAAAGAAAAAAACAAACCAAGAAGCACTCTTAATCATAGAGAACAAACTGATGGTTACCAGAGGGGAGGTGAGTGAGGGATGGGTTAAATGGTGATGAGGAATAAGAAGTGAACTAATGATGAGTAGCAGGCGATTTATGAAAGGCTGAATCACTAAATTGTACACCCAAAACTAACATAACACTGTATGTTAACTACTGAAATTAAAAATTTAAAAAAAGAATCTGGGCAGCCCTGGTGGCCCAGTGGTTTAGCACCGCCTTCAGCCCAGGGTGTGATCCTGGAGACCCAGGATCGAGTCCCATTTCAGGCTCCCTAAATGGAGCCTGCTTCCCCTTTTCCTTTATCTCTGCCTCTGTCTGTCATGAATAAAATCTTTAAAAAAATCATAAGGAAAATACATTTACAGTATTATATCATGCTTATCAAAAACTCCATGTATGTAAGTGGACCTGCACAGTTCAAACCCATGTTGTTCAAGGATCAACTGTACTGTCAAAATACTGACAAAATTAGCAAAAGAGAATGTAACTTATTCCAATGGAGACAGTGCTAATACTAACACTATAAACTTACTGAGTCTTCAGTCACATAAGTAGATTTTTCTAAGAATTCCTTTGATATAAAAATATGAGAAACATGACCTAATCCTATCTAGAACTTTTCAACTTTTTTAACATAAGCAATTTAGACATATTTATTGTATCTCATAAGGCAATACACTATTAAGTCCATTTATATGGCAAAGTTACCTGTGTAAGTTCCAGGACCATAACATCTACAGAAAGCAATACATTAGTAAAGTATAAATATTAAATCATTCAACTGATTGTGCCCATAATGCATAAGGTAAGTTGGTTCTGCTGTTCTTTAAGACAGAAAAGAAATTAAGACAATTGGTCTCTTATTACCTCAGGAGTCTCCGAGGTCATAAATTCGGTTTCAGATCCCGAAGAGGCCTGATCGGTAGTGACCAAGCAAGCATTTGAGCTACAAGTAACTGAAGAAGAAGCAGCCTAGACACAGGGAAATATAAAACATTATAAAAAAGCATATTTTGTTCACTTTTTATTTCCTGGGCCATAGGCTTCCTAACATGTTACTCTTACCAAGCACTCACTACTGCCAAGTACTATGCTAAACACTTTATATTTATTAATACATTTAATCCTGACAATAACTCTGTAAGGCAGATACAACCATTCCCCTTATATTGACAATAAGGCAGAGGCAAAGAAAGGCTAGGTAATTTATACAAGATCACACAAAACTTAAGTGTTAGAGCTGAGAGTCAAACCCACGCAGTTAGCTATTCCAGGGCTGGTCACCAAAGCTACACATCTAATCCTGTCCTCACTTAACAAGATTCTTGGCCCTGGAAACCTGGGGCCAGATTTTCTATCTGGCACTCAATAGCAGTTCACCAGAAGCAGCTCAAGGTACATTTAACACTCTAGACACAGCTCTGCCAGGGATCATAATAACCATGTTTTCACTCTCAGTGCTCCCAATGTCTTAAAGAGGTAAATAGAAAGGATCCGCTCTACATAAATCAGTTGCACCAAAATTCTAAAAAAATTACTGCTAATAATATTTATAAAACAAAAATTGAGAAAGCAGAGTAGGAACTAAGGGTGGAGACAATTATAACTGATAAGCTATGAGAGTAGCTGAAAAAGAATTGTAGTACAACAATATTAGAATATAACTAAGATCTATAAAAATCTAGCAATCTCAAGCTCCAAAGTGTCAGTGAATCAAGTCCTTTTATCTAAGTGCTTTGATGTGGAAAAAAATAAATGCTTTGATGTGATTCTTAGAAGCCCAAGTAATATAATGGGTAAACTGGAAACTAATGAACGGCAACCAAATATCCAGAGTAGTGTTTCAGTGACCTTCTAGATGGGGTCATTGTAATAGGCCACTTCTTGGGAGGGAGACAAAGACGAAGTTTTAAAAAGCTCTTATGAAAAGTCTGAAATCCTATAGAACATTTTTTATACCTAAATAGTTGTAATTTAGACCTTACCAAAATAACAGAACTATTAAGAAGCTGTTGTCTTTCTAAAGCTAGGCCTTTCTTCTAGCCCTCTCATTAAAATAATGAGACAACTGTCCAAAATAATTCAGACTGGCTATTGTAGGGACAGAACTCTCTTGCCAGAGAAAGACTTCTAAATGCTATGTTAAGACAACTCAGGGTACTTGATACTTAAGCTTTTGTTTTTGAGTTAAAAGAGTCACTTAACAAAATAACACATTCTTCACATTACTATTATTTACAAGTTATTGCCGATCTTGCGTCCAAACTATTGTTCTTCAAGTAGACCAGCTGAATGTAGTTTTAAGTATTGAGTAAACATGATGGTAGACACCAGTGATTCCCAAAAAATGGATGTGCAGATTCATCCAGGAAGCTCATTTCAAATAGATGGCTAGGTTAACACCTCTGGAAATTATTATCTGATAGGGTCTATGATTTCTGGGAATATATAACTTTATTATTAAAGTGAGCTTCTGATGTGGGACACCTAGGTGGCTCAGCTGTTGAACATCTGCCTTTGGCTCAGGGCTTGATCCTGGAGTCCCTGGACGGGTCCCACATCAGGCTCTCTGCATGGAACCTACTTCTCCCTCTGCCTCTGTCTCTGCCCCTATCTCTCATGAATAAGTAAAATCTTTAAAGTATTTAAAGACCAGTATATTCCCAAAAAATTTAACTTGTCAAATGAAAGCTCATGTAGAACCTTAACAGCCAGAAGGGAAAAAATGGAGCCTTTATAGCAATGAGTTGAGTGAGGACTCAGCTTAATGTATTTTGAAAACTGAGCCACACATCTAAATATAAACTACTATAAACAAATGGTATTTACTCAGAAGTTTTTGGACAGAAAGGCAACAACTGTTGAGCCATCTGGTAAAAATATTTAACCTGTCAGAGCTGTTACTATTAAGAAAATTGCAATAAGGTTTTCAGGAAGATCATGAGCTTTTTTTTAAAGGTTATGAACAGAAAACTAGCAAACCTTGAAATTACTACTGATGGAATCGTAATGTGGCATCAGGGATCTCAATGATCTGGTCCCTAAGGGATTTCTAAGTATGTTCTGTGAAAATCAGTTCCTCGGAATGTTAACTCTTACGTGTGGAGGGAGGTGGGAGATTAGCTAACCATGGGTTTAACAAAATTAGTGTTTTTTTTTAGACCCTTTACTGTGCTACCATACCAAGTGACTTAGGTAGCTCAATGGCAAAGTTAAGATTTCCAGACAAGGTACCTCTGAATTTTTTAGTCTTGCTTTTTCCTTATTAAAATCAGCTAGCCTTCTCTATTTTAACGGAGTTCTTCCCCATAGTCATTAGGTAACCTTGAGGACCAGTTGTACTTAATCTATAAAGCTAGATATCCTTAGAACACTGTCGATCATTTATTTAGGTATATTAGAAATAAGCAAGTCTGATCATTCTTACCAAATCAAGAGTTTCTTCCCAGAAGAGCAAAACAGGAAAAAAAAATAGCAAAGATAGATTACTTTGGAAAAGTTACCTGTAATGGCTCTTGAAGAAAATCACTTTGACTGGATAGATTTTGTTCTGTAGATGCTACAGATAGTGAAATAAACAGTAAACTACTGAGGGAGGAGTAAAGTTTATGCATCTCAAATGAGTAGAAACTAAAGTTCTTACTTTACAAAAAAAGCAGTAGCCAAAAGAACTAGATCGAGTTCATCATGAATTTTTCTATTAGAGCTCTAAAAACTCACAAAGGATTGAAGAACAGGATATTAATCCGTTCTGTGATACACAATGTTTTGAGGTTATAAACAAGTAAAGCAGCATTTTGAGGCTTCCAAAAGAACTATTACCTTAAAAAAATAACTAGTAATAGTCATCTGGAAGATCTGAGCTATCGTGAATAGTAACCAACTGCTACTCAAGTTCCAAATTTCAAAAATAAGTCATAGGTCCCTTCCAGGTTCATTTCCTCTTTAATCATGTATGTTAATATACTTTTTCAATTATACAGTTTTCGTTTGGTATCTTATTAATGTCCATCACTTTTATTAATTACACTCTTCTCCTTACTTCACACAGAATTACTACACCAATCTTCTACTTGGTGTCTGCTGCTCACTACAACCGGACTATGGCTTCAATTACCTCATTCCTCCCAGAAATAAATTATTGTAGAGCAAGAAGCCTAAAGTTTGTACGTCAGACCAGATTTAATTCTAGGCTCCATCATTAGTTAATGTGTTAATTAGCATACTAAATATCACTGAGGTAATTTCACTCATAATTAGGATTGAAAAGTTTCAACACTAGATTTAGAGTCAAAGGGACTCCAGTCACTTCAAAAATAACATTAAAAATTGCAAAAACGGTCATTGCACATCTCTTCAACCATCTGGATACGTTTTCTAAAATGCAAACAGGCCAAAGGAGTACACTTATGTCTTAATGTAATTTACCCTTATGTAACCAATGACATAGATACACTTAGAATAAATTAGTGCATAGTTTAACCCCTAAAATACAGAGTAAAATTTGTACAAGACTCAACTACTTATCCTATACATGTTTATTCTAAGTATCAAGGATGATTACATACCTACTGGGCTACCTGGAGTAGTTGAAGGCGGTTGTGACGATGGAATTGCACTTGAAGGTTTGTCAAAATCCAGAATAGATTCCTAAAGACAAAACTAAATCATGACTAGAAACAATTATTCATTTTAAAGCTATTAACATTATTCATGATGCTATCCATAGCTATTAGCTATAAGAATCTAGCTAATAGGGATCCCTGGGTGGCGCAGCAGTTTGGCGCCTGCCTTTGGCCCAGGGCGCGATCCTGGAGACCCAGGATCGAATCCCACGTCGGGCTCCCGGTGCATGGAGCCTGCTTCTCCCTCTGCCTGTGTCTCTGCCTCATTCTCTCTCTATGACTATCACAAATAAAAATTAAAAAAAAAAGAATCTAGCTAATAACTATCACAATATATTACAATTTAGTCTTAAGAGATAAAAAGTTAAAAATAAAATCTAAAGTAACTGTCAATCCTTAGAATTATTTCACATATTTGTAAGGCTTACCTTGGGGGAAAAAACTAAACACCTGACTTGAGGTCTTAAGCATACACATTAATCCTGTAACCTTGGGATGCCTGGGTAGCTCAGCAGTTGAGCACCTCCCTTTGGCTACAGGTGTGATCCTGGAGTCCTGGGTTCCAGTCCCACATCAGGCTCCCTGCATGGAGCTTGCCTCTCTCTGCCTATGTCTCTGCCTCTCTGTGTGTCTTTCATGAATAAATAAATGTTTTAAAATCCTGTATTTTCACTTTTATTATGCCCAAGCAATGAGGGTTTTAATTATCTCAACCACTAAACTGGCTCATGCTATTATTAAACCTTTCCTAAAGAGCAACCATTCTCTTCTCCCATCTGCCTATCTTGGTTCTCCTAGAAATGTTTCCAGCCTTTTGAATACTTAAGCTACACTCTAGTTAGAGTACGCTTGTACAGTTTAGTTCTTTCATTTATCTTAACGGGGTAAGGAACTCCCTCATTTTAGAAGAGGGTTACAAGCTAAATAACTTCCCACAGATTTTACAGGTAGTAAACAGCAAAATTGGGATTTAAATAAATGCAGGTCTGAAAATAAAGAAGAAATGCAGGTCTATTCCCAAAGTATAAGATCTTTTTATTTACACAAAAATATTTGTCTACTTCCTCAGTAGGATCATACTATTCTGAAGTTTTGTAAGACTATGACAATTTTGCACTTCATTATTGCCATAACACTACAATCTTCTACAACTACAACATCAATTCCTTGAAGGCAGTAATTGTCTTGCAATTTTCTAGACACAATAGCACCTACCAGCATACCAAGCAGAGTAGATTCTCACAGTGGAAACTAGCCATGTTCTACAGCAGAAATTATATTCAAGCACTAATAGTTTTTACATGTTTAATTCATTTTATTTCAAATTTAGCAAGAACCATCATCCTCATTTTTTCAAAAGAGAGGCAGAAAGTGAAGTAACATCCCTAAACTATAAAAGCTAGGAAGTGGCAGAGCCAGATTCACTTGCATTCTGAACACCAGAATCTATGCTCTTAACAATGTCATCATAATGCTTCAGATCAGAAGCTAACAGCCCCAGGAATATCATTCAAGATTCATTGAAGAACGACTCATACTTGCATAAAGTTACAAGTTCCTTGAATCTGGGTCATCAGATCCTGCAGTTTTTCTTTCCTCAATACTGGATCCTTTGGAAGAGTCGAGGAAGAACCTACAGGCTGATGCATAGGCTTAGGCACCTACAAAATAAACCCATAACGTGTAAGAGTGAAACTCACACTGAACAGCCTAATTCAAGAAACTCATCTTAGCTACATCTTAATAAAATCGAAACACTTAGCAAAGCCCATTTATCAGATTCATCTCAGGTAAAGAATTTCCACATAAATGCATTTTCTTAATAAAGTTTAAAGCACTCTTCTCTCCCCTTCAGAACATCTTAAAATATTTCTAAAATATCCTTTTTAATGGGAATACCCAGAATAACTGAACTTCTTTGATAAAAGTTTTTGCATTGCACACAATCAGCTTATGTCCTTTATATTAAGATGCCACTAGCTGTGACACATAAATGATTTCTGAGAAAAAATTACTACCACCATTCTCATTTTTAAATGTCTGATCTCAGACATTTAACATTAAGATGTAAAAATGTATACATATATATCCTAAAATTGATGAAATACACTACATTGTCATCAAGTAAGTTTACTTTGGGGGGGCTACTAATGTTTATGCAGTGGTTAGCCTTCATGTTAAATCGCTTATGAATTCCATATACCCTGAATTAAAAACCTACTGCTCATATAGTTAACTCCTTACAGCTGTTGGTGTGCCTCGCCTACCAGCAACTCTTCTCGACTTTCCAATTCACTGGGAAAGTCACAAAGCTAAGCTGGTCAAGAGTATCATAAAACCAGTTAGTAGACCCTAAGTGAATATATGAAAGGAGAAAAGCAGGAACTTCAGTGATTAATTTCATGTTATCTAGTCTTTTAGCTCTGAACTTGATTTTGCCCTTGACTGTACTTAGGCAGCTAAGATTGCAAGACAGATAGTGTATTATACAGGAAAGCATCCTCTCAGTCACTGAAAGGCCCTGCAGTTTCAGTATAATACTGTCTATACCATCAAAGCAAATTAAATGAGTTTTGGCCTTTCCAATCAGCACTCTTGATTTTAAATACTATTCAACAAAGAGCACACTCCTCTGGTATAGTAAAGGCTCACCACTGCTAAACCTAATGGAATTTTAAATTGGGTTTTTAAAAGCAGCCTTACTGAAATATCAAATTGGGTTTTTAAAATAAGTTTCTCAAAATAGTTGTCATTACAATTACTGCTATGTGATATCTGGTTAATGAAATAAAGCTATCAATCTTCTACAGGGTGAGAAAAGTTTTAAAATCGATATTAGCACTTGAAGAGGAAGAAAGGCTAGCAAAAGCAGACAACTCTAAAATTCTCTTCCCATGAGGTAGGACTGAGGTAGAGATTATTTATAAAATGCAATGCTTTGATTTTTCCAAGCAAATGTTTTTCATTTTGTTAGAGGGCCAATGATTTATCAGAAAAACTCTGGCTAAAATGGCATTGAAGTATGGGGAAGACTACCAGACAGAGATAGACAACACTGGGAAGATAAGTTTCCGGAATGCCTGGGAGGCTCAGCAGTCTGCCTTCAATTCAGCTCAGGGTGTGATCCCAGGATCGAGTACCACATCAGGCTCCCTGAATGGAGCCTGCTTCTCCCTCTGCCTATGTCTCTCTCTGCCTCTCTCTCTCTCTCTGGATCCTATCAAACTTTCTAGAATATCTGCAACCAACATGTACCTTCTTCAACAATAGTACAGGCTAATCTGAGTGATTATAAATGAGTGAAAGAGAAACAAGAAAATATAGAAAAATGTAACTTCTGTCAGAAAAAGTCATCTTGGGATGCCTGGGTGGCTCAGCAGTTGAGCATCTGCCTTTGGCTCGGGTCCTGATCCTGGGATCTGGGATCGAGTCCCACATTGGGCTCCTTGGGGGGGGGCTGCTTCTCCCTCTGCCTATGTCTCTGCCTCTCTCTTATTAATAAATAAAATATTAAAAAAAAAAAAAAAAGAAAAAGTCACCTGTGTGCCAGGTCGAAGACAATGAGTGACTTACAGTAAAACAAGCCCCTCAAAAAAAAAAAAAAACACACCCCTCATTCTATGAAATACATTTAGACTTCTCACTTGTTCATATTATGGTCTTGTCTGAACTATCCATTATTTTCACATCGTGCCATGTCATTAAAATTTTGGCATTCAAACAATATTTTCTAACTGGAAATTTCATCTCAGGTTAGGCTCAAAACAGACTAGGTCTACTCCCAATTTTCTTACGCATTAGAGTTAAGTGAAACATTTTACACATTAATTTAACATGGTTTTGTAGAATTTAAGAGGACTAAATAATTTAAAAAAAGAGGACTAAATTATTACCCCAAGTCCTTATTAATGCCTACACTGACCAAAGTAGACTGGTACAAACTCACATCTTTGGGTTCTGTATTAAACTTCCTGGGCAGAAGCTGGTCATTTGGTATGAGGCTTGCTGGAGCTACCCCCCAGGACTTTGGAGAAATCTGTGACTGTGGTGTTAAAGGGTGTTTTTGACTCTCAACATTGTTTTCCCAGGATTTTGGAGTCTCTGGCTGTCTTGAATCCTGGTCTTCACACATGGGAGTGGTCCATGACTTGGTGATGTCCTGTTCATTCTGCACAGAAGGTGTCCAAGACTTTGGAGATTGCTTCTTTGGATCCTGTTCTTTCTGCAGCTGAACTGGCCAAGGCTTTGGTGTCTCCTGCTTCTTCTGTTCTTCTTGAATATATCCTGTTTTGGATTTTGGAGTTTCTTGCTTCCACTGGCTAGAAGCTGGCTTGGGTTTAGATACATCCTGCTTCTTCTGCTCTTCCTGGAGAGTGGACCTGAGTTTTGGATCCTGTTTCCTCTGTTCTAAGGAAACCACAGGCTTTGATACCTCCTGGTGCTTAACAGAAGGCTCCCAGGACTTGAAGGATTCCTGCTTCTTCTCCTGACCATCTGGTTCAGTAAGCATATCCCAACATTTGGGGAGATTTGGTTTTCTAGCATAATCTGCTTCCCAAGATTGCTCTTCATCTTGTTTGCTTGAATAATCTACTTCTGTCATGTAGCGTCTGTTAAGAAACTAGACCAGAGGAAAAAAACATGCTTGAGTCACAAAATCTGTAAAAGACCTCAAGGGGGAACACTAAACTCTTAGTATTCCTACGTCCCCTAGTCTGAGTCACTGTACTAACAGGAAACTTCTGTCATCCTATTTGAAAAGAACATCCTACTTATTTATCCATTCCTTTTCTCAACAGAAATACCTTTGATACTTCAAAAGTAGCAATCTATACTTGACTTATCCAAAACTAGTCAGAACTGCACATCACACAGTGCTACTTTTGCTTGTTTCAGGATTTTACCAAGGTTATTGGCCTCTGCCAACCTTAGATTACTCACTCTACCCACCTGACGTCCTAAAATATTAAGGCAGAGGATAGTTCAACTGCACACATCTATACTAGTTAACCTTAAGCCTTGGGTTTCCTGAATTACCAGCCTTTTCTTTATTTCTATTACACAAATCATGTACTTTGACTCTTCCATTCTTTTCGGCTTCCAAGAATTTTAATGTCGCTTCAGAAAAAGAACAAATACTCTATTACCAATATAAGTTCTGACCAAATCCTACCCCGTCTTCAAATTCTAACACCAGGGCCAAGAACAGCAGCTATTGTGTACCAGGCCAAATTCTAAGTAATTTAGAACTGAACCCCTTTAACCCTCATAGCAACATGAGGCAGACATTACTATTATCCCCACTTTACATGAGGATAACAGACACAGCTGGACCCAAAGTCCCTAAGCTAGTAAGCTGCAAAGCCAGGTTTCAAGCTTAAAAAAATCTAGTTCCAGAGTCTCAGCTCCTAAACGTAGCAAAATGCAAATGTCTTAAAAACCAATCAGCAAATTACCTTTCAGAAACTTACCTCTTGGGGTTGTATCTCTGGCTGTGCAAGTTCCATAAGCGACTCTGGAAAGATAATACCCCCTTGAGTATTAAATAAATACTAAATAAGCCACATATTTTTAGGCTGATTACAACTTTAATTCATTCTAGTAACAGATTTCCCAAGAGTTACAGAAAAAGGATAATACAATGAAATATATTCATGGCAGGAGTAATCCCCACTATTACTTATGGGTCAAAAGCATGTAGTCTAAAGCTAGCTGAAGCTAGCAGCTCCTCGCATGTGCCACTTTTCTAAATTCAAGTTCCAATTAAAAACTGATTTTTGGTTGAAAATAAGACTATTTCGTCTTACGCACAAATACAGCTTCTTTCAAGTTGAAACTATAGCTCCAGGCCTGAGGTAAAAATTAGTCATCTCAGCTTGAAACGGAGGCCTAAAAGGCCTCTTACAGGCCCTTAAATGACTCCTAAAAGCCAGTGTAAGGATGGAAGGTGGTAAGGGAATAGACACACTAAAGTATTAGGTTTATTGTTAGTTCTTTTCTTTTTTTTTAGACTTAGTATTAGTTCTTAACATGAGAAAGTAAACATAAGAACTTGAATCATGCTAATAAAGGCCACTAGAACCCCACCCTGGACTACCTGCATAGAAATGCTATTTTATAAACAAACTGAGTCCCAAAAAACAAGAGCAAAAGCCCATTTACTCAAAGTATTTCTCCCCCTGGAAAAAGTGGAATTTTGAAGTTTACCTCCTTTACTGACTTTGGCACATTTTTTCTGAATATGTTAACACTCAATTACTTATATTCTCATTCTACCACCATTTTTAAATTCTACTATGAATATTTTTAAAAACAATTTTAAATGGAATTATCTTACCAACAACTTAACCAAGAGATCCATTCAAATTCCATAAAGGTCTCATTTGAACAGTGTATTCCCTCATAACAAAGGATAACCTTATGTTTCTGTTAAGATTCATTCTGTAAATCATGGCAATAAAGCCTTTAGACATATGCTAAACCTAAGCTTACCCTGCTGTAAGATTTCCATGCATGTAGAAATTAACAAAATTAATATAAGGCAATCCTTTAACAAAGATTTGACTCATTTTGTGTATTAAAAATGCAACCACTACAAAGAATTTCTGAGATCACAACAAACCTGACTCTTTGACAGATTCAGTTTTCAATAATTGTTTTTTCTTCTCTGATTTTATTAGCATTTCTTCCTCCAATGATACTTCTTTCTCCTTAGCATTTTTTGGGACTGGGATACTCTCAAAATAGCCTGAGTTCAGCAATTTAGACAGCAGATCTTTCATGTGTTTGTCTAAGAAAGAGTGATTAAGACTTAGTTATCACATAACCTAATAGTTCATGGAAATTATTTGGAACAGATATTCTAATATAATTTTATCCTAGTTACAGTATCTCATTATAATATCCTACATTGGGGCGATTCAAAGAACTGGTCAGTACCATGAAGGGTAATTAGCAGTCCATCTTTGTTGCATGCTGAATCAATATAAATTTTAAAGATCAGAATCCCAAAATTTAGCAAGTCACTTAAGTTTCTCTGGGTCTCCATTTCTACCATTTGAAAAATCACTAAAACCAGAGATCAATGACTAATGTTACAAAAGCACACATCTGTTTCCGGAGCTGAGAAGAGAAGCCATTTCTCTTATCTGTCCCCAAAACATCACAACTAGCAACTACTCTACCTTCCAAGTTAATTATCGTTTTATAGACAAGTGAAAGTTCCTCAAGCATAACCAGTAGAAAACTCCCTTGGACAATCTCTAAAGGATTTTAAACGACAAAATCCCATGATACAGATTTTACTCTTGAATTATACTGTGACTCCTCACGTATCACCATTCGATTAACAAGAAAAAACTTAAATGATGAAGTCACTGCACCATAAATAGATCTAAAATCTATTTCATTTTTACCATCCACTAAAAATATAATTCCCAAATTTGAGCGCCCATACCCATACTTGATTTGGGTCTATTATTACTTCCATAGCAGTACTATGACATAGATTTTTTTAATCAATTTTGAAGTATTATACAAAGTTCAGTCATTTTAAGTATAGTTTTAACAGATACATAATCATATTACTTCCACCAGAACCACAACATAAAACATTTTCATCAAAAGTTCCCTTATGCCCCTTTTATATCAATCCCCTTCACTCCACTCCCTGGGAACCACTGACATATTCCTCTAGTTTTTTCTAGAATTCTATATAAATGGAATCAGAGTATGTACTCATTTTGTGGTCTGACTTCTTTCATTCAGCATAATTATTTTGAGATTCACATCCGTGTTGTTACATGTATCAATAGTTCATTCCTTTTTTATTACTGAGTAGATTCTACTAACTGGATATACCACATTTTCTTTATTATCAATTGATGTCCATCTAGGCTGTGTTCAGTCTGGAGCTATCATTAATAAAACTGGTATGAACATTCATGTATAAGTACTTATGTGAACCTATATTTACAATTCTCTTGGGTATCAGAAGTGTAATTACTTGGTCATATAGTTAAGTGTACACTTAATTTTATAAGAAATGCTAAACTAAAAAAGAGCTAAACTATGCTCCACAAAATTATTTGCATTATTTTGCATTCTAAACAAGAAAAATTTCTATGATTTAAACTTGAAAGGACTTAGAAATTGAGATAGTTCTACTACATACTTAGGTATTTTTAAAAAGGAAGCAGTGACTAACAAAAAAGTTTACTAGCTTCTAGTGTTTTCATTATTCTAACCTAGCACACCAAACTATGTACTTCATGTCCATGTGTACTTGGTCATTTGGTCAAAGTCTATTTAGGAAGCCAAAAGGACTCTCCCCAGATCATTTCCAGAAGGATAGACTACAATGCTTCAATAAACTATGTAGCCATACCATTCATACTTTCATAGGCATATCTCGTAGGTAAGCCTTACTATTAACAATGTGTGGATTTAAGATTCTGAAATAGAATAGGTACTGCCATGCAGAGAACTGAACCCCAAAATGGCCAAGCCAGTACCAGTCTTTAGTTCTTGTTCCCATATTACAGTGACTTTGCTGCTTCAAAACTCTTCTAGATTCCATTTTAGTGAGTACAATTACACATTAGCTGCTTTTAAGAGACCTAAACAGAGATCATTCTCCCAATATAGTATCACTAGACATGTAAGTTCTTATGGACTGACAGTTTCAGTCATTAATATCCTATTAAACTTCTAAACATAAAGCGTAGTATTTACTGCATTAAGTCCAGAATAGAGGAAACTCACATGTTGTTCCTACCACTGCTTTCTCACTGCCTTCCAAAAGGTCCCAAAAGTACAAGGATGACTGCTCCATCTGGTCTTCAACACTGACAAGGAAAAGCAGAACAAAGGAGCTTTAGAGGCACATACATTCATATGTATGCATACACACACACACACACACACACACACACGGAGCAACACAATTTATACAATATAACTCATCAACATTCCAGACAATGTTAAATTTTATCTTTTTACTCTCTTGAAAAGTTGAAATTTTATAAAAGATGACTCACTGTCCATTTAGGGATTTCAAATAAGCATTTTCCATTAAAACTAAAATATTTTACCAGACAAAACTATTAAGGAATAGACCAAAATGCAGCGTCTTTCATTATCAAGTATACAGTCCTAGATGAAAGAATAGTGGAATGATAATATTAAGAACTGCATTTGACTTTGAAGAGTTTATTTTTTCATTTTTCACTTACACATTTTAAAGTAAGCTAAACTAGGGCCTGGGTGGCTTAGTGGTTGAGCGTCTGCCTTTGGCTCAGGTCATGGTCCTGGGGACCCGTATCAGGATCCCCACAGGGAGCCTGCTTCGCTCTCTGCCTAGGTCTCTACCTCTGTCTCTCATGAATCAATAAATAAATCTTTAAAAAATAAGAAATAAAATTCCTAAATCCATTAAAGTGAAATTAGAGAAGGAAGCAACCAAACAAATAATGATGATGGACTAGGCTGTCAGAATGGAAATTTTTAAATATATATAGCTATGATATATATATGCATATATAATTAAGATTATGTTTTTTCCTGATACAGGACTGATTTCCAGCAACAACTAAAATCTGACTCTGCTTTAGCATGGCCAACAGATACAACACTGGAAGTACTATATTTAACAAAGTACAGAGATCTGTTCATTAGCTGATTTCCTCCATTAAATCAAAAACAGCAAATGGTTAACTACAGAGGGAAAAATTGGGTAGCCCCCATTTGCTGATTTTGTCTCTTAAATTATCTGATGTGTTTCTCAATATTTATTCATAGCATAAGACCACCAATAATTCTCACTTTGAATGTTTAATGATACTGGCCAAGTTATATTTTATTAACGCCACTTAAGTATAGCAGTAGTAAGAAGGTAAAGACTCTCAGGTAATACAACAGCCTGAGATAATTACAAATAAAGAAACTATAGTATATAATTAGTTTTATGGTTAGTAATCATAGAGAAGCAAAACTTGATAAGACATCATTTTAAAAATCAATGTTACAATTTTAAAAAAGCATGTTAATGAGATCATTCAAATTGATTTTCCTTCTAGACAACCTATCAATCTTGTCACAGTCTGGTCTGGCCATTTCTCATGGTGAATCAAATGAATGTTTTTTCAATTCCTCTGTGTGTGTCTATATATAATACACACTATAATACCTACACGTGTATGTATACATACATAAACCTTATAAATATATAAAACTAAAAAGCTATGCTAAAATGTTATATGTTCTCTTTTAGGGAAGTATTTTCATTAGCTTACCTTAGACTTTCATTTCTTTCAGGGCAGGTCAGTTTTGAAAATTTAATGAGGTAGTCAAGTTCTTTTAAAGGCAAATACACTGCACCATTCAGGCCCCCTTTGAAATCCTTCTGTACATGTTCCTGTGTCAAGTTCTGTAATACATACTGAACTTGAAGTATAGTACGAAGTTTTTTCTTCTCGGCCTCAAGTTTTAGCATATGTTCCCTTCTCTGGGCCTTCTTCTGCGCTTTAAGTAGCTGTTAAAACAAATGCTAATTAAAGTTGACAAATCTCTACCACCATATTAGCAACTCATAGTCCACAAAACTCTAATCTCAAAGAGTTGAGATTAGGTGATAAATCTCATACATACATCTCACTGGGAAATGGAGAGGCTCATTTAACCCTTTTCTTTTCCGGTTGTAGAAAGGGGTTATAGAAAGGACGGAGTAATAAATAAACTGCTTCATCTCAAGATAACCAGAGCTGAGAAAGTCCAAGTATCTGACTCTCAACTCCAATCTATACTCAGTACATCTTGTTATCACCATAAGAAATGAAGGACCTCACTGATGCACATATTAACCCCAAAATTTAACTTTTTATGTGTATGTATGTATGTAACCCCACAATTTCCCTATTTATGTATATCAACCCTTTTTTAGGCCAAGGATTTCAAGAAAATGCTTCAGTTTAGTTTTGCAGTTTTGGGTTTTTGTGGGGTTTTAATTTCTTGTTCTAGGAGAAGAATATTTCATCTAAAACAGTCAATTTTGGGGATCCCTGGGTGGCTCAGCGGTTTAGTGCCTGCCTTCAGTCCAGGGCATGAACCTGGAGTCCCGGGATCAAGTCCCACATCAGGCTCCCTGCATGGAGCCTGCTTCTCCCTCTGCTTGTGTCTCTGCCTCTCTCTGTGTCTCTCATGAATACATAAATAAAAATCTTTAAAAAGAATAAAAACATAAAAATCAAAAATAAAACAGTCAATTTTCAGGCAGCCCGAGTGGCTGAGCAGTTTGGCACTGCCTTCACCCCATGGGGCATCCTGGGTGGCTCAGCTGTTTTCTCAGGGCCTGATCCTGGAGAAGCAGGATTGAGTCCCACATCGGGCTCCCTGCATGGAGTACAGCCTGCTTCTCCCTCTGCCTGTGTCTCAGCCTCTCTGTGTGTCTCTCAGGAATAAAATATTTCTTTAAAAAATAAAAAAATAAATGAAACAATTTTCAACCAACCAAAGAGGAGCTAAAGCATAAAGAAATAAAAACCAAAGAACAATAAAATGTCTAACAAACACAGTGCTAAAAAACATCCAACAAAGAGTTTTAAGTAAAAGAGATATTTTCATAACAGTTCAACCAATCTGGTTGAAAAACAGAGCTGTACTTTTCAATATTTAGCTAACCAAACATAAGGATGTGAACAGAACAAATTTTCCCTCAAACGTGTATGTAGATTGAGCAGCCGGGAGTCTACTCTAAAGCTCAGAACCACAATCCCTTCAAGTCTGACATAACACATGGGTCCCAGATGTTGCTTCCCATTTATAAAATACCAATCAATAAAAAGTACCACCTATTTCCATTAAGAAACCTAAAAGGTCTTTTCTCCCCAGAGTTGTTTTTCTAACTGTAACATATCCATCACACTGGATGTTTTCCAAGGCATGACGAGTAAGAGAACAAAAATCTAAAAAATCTTTCCTATATGCAGGTTAAAGTACTTTATACTATCATACTTAAGACTCCTCAAAACCTATGTTCATAAATCCTAATAGAGTAAGATAGGAGGGAACCTCAGGAAAAGACTCATGACATTAATTCCTTTCTAGGGGATATGGAAGTCACTTGATAAATTTAACTTGTTCTATCAGGGGCAAGAGACAATAGGTGAAGGTAAAATTTTGAGAATGAGAAATGAACTGGTTGAGTTATGGGGGGTAGGATATATTTTAGGATGGCAAAGGCTCAGAAAAGCTTTTCCAAGACCTCAATATGGACTTTCACCAATAACATTTACCAAAACTCAGTTCCTACTTGAGAGGAAGAAAGAGAATAGAGGTGAGAATTCTAGCTCTCCATGAGACTTTCTTGGATAGTTTCATGATGGCACAGGAAAAGGCAACTGACACTGAGCACATCTAAGTTTATCTCATGATCACTTCATATCTCTCTTTAGCCATTCCCAAGGCTGGAGTGGATATTCTTTTGGGCTCAGGATACCTTGAACTTCCTCTACCAAAGTACCTGCTGCATTAAATGGCTACCTTTTTATTATTTGCATCCTCTCGGTTTCAGCTTTGTGAGGACAGCGACTATATGTCTGTTGTTTACCAATATATATCACTAGTGCCCAGCACAGAGCCTGCCAGATGACAGGACCTCAAATATTAGTTGACTTAATCAAGTATTAAGTAAAGAAAGTACATTCTCTCCTACACAATATTCGGAAAATTACTGATGATAGCCTTCTCTTTATGTATGTAAAAATGAAGCTATATGCATCTATTTCCTAGACTGCTGTAATAATCAAGTAAATTTACTTATGTACCTGGCACATGGAACGTGTTCACAAAATTTAAATCTAAAAAGAATTAAAAAGTACTTTGAGGGATCCCTGGGTGGCGCAGCGGTTTGGCGCCTGCCTTTGGCCCAGGGCATGATCCTGGAGACCCGGGATCGAATCCCACATCGGGCTCCCGGTGCATGGAGCCTGCTTCTCCCTCTGCCTCTCTCTCTCTCTCACTATCATAAATAAATAAAAATTTAAAAAAAAAAAAAAAGTACTTTGAAAAAAATAAATACCTGAATGAAAAACTAAAATTATCAAATTAACTGAGTAAAAAGGTTAATAGAAAATTTTAAGTATTATAGAAGTAGACTTCCAAACATCTAACCAGAGGGAAGAAATGAAATATTTTTATAGTAAAGTGGGTCAAAACTAAATAAATCAGAGGTATTACAAGAATTAAGATGGCAGATGTCTTCAGCCTAGAAATGATTTGTTGGTTTTGATGCCAAGAGCAGAAGAGAATTTTAGTTCACTATACACAAAGAAAATACCCAAAAAATGGAAGACACCATCTTATGAAGCATTCTGACCACCCCACTAGAAATGGATTTACAAAAAAATTTCCTTAATTGTTACAACATGATCTATACAGGGCCTTCTAATAATTCTAAGGCAGCAAAGAATACTTCATTAGAATCCTTAAAGTTTCATATTACTGACTAAATCTGTCAGATATAAAAGTATGCACTGCCAACAGAGAACCTAACAAACTGTGAAACTAGGCTTAACTACATTTAATATGAATCAAAAATCTTCCTGGTAATAACTATCATAGTATCAAGAAACAGTTTATCAATTCTGTTTATTTATATATTAAATAATGCTAAGCTCACAAGCCTCTATTATATAAAAGAAACCTATTCTAAGACTTCTTTCATAGTGGTGCCTGGGTGGCTCAGTTGGTTACCCATCCAACTATTGATTTCAGCTCAGGTCATGATCTCAAGGTTGTGCCATAGAGCCCCATGCCAGGCTCCATGCTTTGCCTGCTTAAGATTCTCCCTCTCCCTCCGCCCCTCTCGTACTCTCTCCCTCTCTAAAAAAATAAACAGAACTCCTGTAAAAATATAAAATCTGGTGGGCCTACATGGTTCAGTTGGTTAAGTGTCTGCCATCGGCTCAAGTCATGACCCCGGTCCCAGGATCGAACCCCATGTCAGGCTCCCTGCTCAGGGAAGGTGTGCTTCTCCCTCCCCCTCTGCTCCTCCCCACTTGTATACTCTCTCTGGTTCACTCTCTCTCCAATAAATAAAATCTTTGGGATGCCTGGATGGCTTAGTGGTTGAACATCTGCCTTCGGCTCGGGGCCTAATCCCAGGATCCGGGATAGAGTCCCACATCAGGCTCCTTGTGGGGAGCCTGCTTCTCCCTCTGTCTTTGCCTCTGTGTCTCTCATGAATAAATAAAATCTTAAAAATAAATCAAATCTTTTTTAAAAAATAATAAAAATTTGTTTATAAATGTAACCATCAAAAGTTTTGGTTCCCTTCTCAATGATTGCTCTAACTTCACATTGAATACACATTAGAGAACTAATAATTTAGTCATGGGGACTCATTCATATACCATTTGTCTGGAGACTAGAAATCTGAAAACACTAGTTCTTCAATAGCCACTGTCAACCCCAATAAACTAACAGGAATTAGATGGTTAGTAACTGAATGTCACTAATGTCACTAATGACATTAATATTTTCTTCAAGATCAGTAGTTAAAGTGGTTTCAGAAAAAGCAAAGAAAATATACTTACATCTTGGCTCAGTCCAGAAAAAGTTTTCTGAAGTTCCTTGGCAAATTCTAAGTTATGTAGTACTTCTTCATATTTCTCTACCGCTTCCTACCAAATAGGATAAGAAAACATCAATTCTCTTAACTTCTCTAAGTACGAATGTCAAAATAAGTGTTCCTATAAAAACAGTAGATACTTCCTAAAACCTTATGAACTAGCCATTTATCATACATACTCAAAAAGTTATATGAAATTAAATTTAAAATTTCAATTTGTAGGGGATCTCTGGGTGGCTCAGAGGTTTAGCACCTGCCTTCCACCCAAGGCGTGATCCTGCAGTCCGGGGTTCGAGTCCCATATCGGGCTCCCTGTGTGGAGCCTGCTTCTCCCTCTGTGTCTCTCATAATTTTTTTTAATTTTTTAATTAAAATTCAGTGCTCGCTTCGGCAGCACATATACTAAAATTTTTAATTAAAATTCAATTTTTAGGGGCACCTGGGTGGCTTAGTCAAACATCAGACTCTTGATTTCAGCTCAGGTCATGATCTCGGGGTTGTGAAACTGAGCCCCTGCATCAGACTCCATGCTCAGCAGGGAGCCTGCTTGAGATTCTCTTTTACCCCCCATCAAAAAAATTTTAAAACTTAAATTTTTTAATTAAATTTTTCTACTAGAAATCTGAGCCACAATGATAGATCTGAGTCCCTATCTATAAAGTATAAAATCAGAGAGACCAGGTTTTAAGTGCAAAAGACCAATAGGATTCCTCTGTCAATATTCATTCACTACTCAAATACAGTACACAAGAAGCACAATGAGGATCACACAGATGAATAAGCAACTTCAAGAAATCTACGGCACCTAGGTGGCTCAGTCAAGTGTCCAACTCTTGGTTTTGGCTCAAGTCATGATCTCATGGGTCTGGGGTGGAGCCTCACACTGGGCTCCGCTCTCAGCAGGGAGTTTACTTATAAAGATTCTCTCCCTCTGCCCCTCCCCACACTCGCATGTGCACTCTCTCAAATCAAGTAAGTAAATCTTTTAAGAAAAATTTATTATGGTAGGAAAGATTTGTGAACAATTGCCTTTATCAGTCAAAATTAAATATTGTAATAGAAATAGTAAATTTAAAGGAGTTAGGATTTTGTAGATTAACAACAACAACCAAAAAAGATTCCACTGGTGAATAAAGTTGGTAATTAGAGAAAGCATAGACTTTTTAATGGTATTTTAGCAAATCTATATGGGAGAACAAGAATATGAAACAAAATAAGGTAGGAAACTTGTCTAAACACATAAAGAGGGACACCTGGGGGCAGCCCAGGTAGCTCAGTGGTTCAGCACCGCCTTCAGCCCAGGGTGTGATCCTGGAGACATGGGAGCCTGCTCCTCCCTCTGCCTGGATCTCTGCCTCGCTGTGTCCCTCATGAATAAAATCTTTAAAAAAAATCCCCATCTGAAACACAGTCTGATAATATTAAGTCTTTACAAAGCAATAGAAAAAGAACCCCTATGATACTATTATTAGCATAAATTAGTAAAATGACTATGGAAGAGTATGGTTTTTTTGCCTATGAAGTTAACTATGGACATACCCTGCTGCCCATGATAGGTATGTATATACCCTGAAAAATATCTTGGACTTCTGTCTCAACACATATTAAGATTGCTCAAAGTAGAAAATCTACCTACAAACTACTACTGAGTAAAGAAAAACAAAATATAACTATTTTCATTAATATAAAAATCCTTAGTATAATGAATGAAAAAAAGCAAACTGCAGAACATAGTACAATAACATTTAGTATAAGGTTCAAAAAAGCAACCCTAACAGATTTAAGAGCAACAAAGTACTAAAATAAAGCAAAGAAATGGCAGTGGGGAGGAGTTCAGAGTCTGGTCACAGGAAAAATACTCAGAAAGAGCTTCTGTGGTGCTGATAACGTGCTATTGGAATTGAGTGGAATCTGACGTTCACTTTATTTTTTTTAAAGATTTATTTATTCATGAGAGATACAGAGAGAGGCAGAGACAAGCAGAGGGAGAAGCAGGCTCTTCACAGGAGCCCCACGTGGGACTCGATCCTGAATCCCGAGATCAGGACCTGAGCTGAAGGCAGACACTCAACCGCTGAGCCACCCAGGTATCCCTGATGCTCACTTTATTATGTAGTATAACCCACATGTAACATTTTGGGGGGAACCATATGTTTCATTTTAAAAAATATAAAGAGGCTTTCTAACTACAGAACCAAGAATGCACAGACAACATAATCGCTAAGTTTCTAGACGTCAGAGGTATATAAAACCAGAAAGGAATACCCCCCATATTTACTCCCAGGTTGTATTAACATGGATTCAAGAAAACCAGCATCAGATGGGAACTACCTCAACTTCCCATCATCCCATCATCTAGTGTGGATCCATCCTTTCTTCCTCCCCTTCTTTGTTTACTGGGACAGATATCCTACTGCGCTCTGGACCCTTTTCAATTATGCCTTAAGAAATCTTGCCCTATGATTCTCATTTTAAAAACTTGAGTTTGGGTAGCCCGGGTGGCTCAGAGGTTTAGCGCCACCTTTGGCCCAGGGCCTGGTCCAGGAGACCCGGGATGGAGTCCCACATTGGGCTCCCTGCATGGAGCCTGCTTCTCCCTCTGCCTGTGTCTCTGCGCCTTTCTCGCTCTCCTTGTGTGTATCTCTCAGGAATAAATAAAATCTTTAAAAAAATAAAATAAAATCTTGAGTTGCTCCCTCTCTTGATGCTTAAACCAGCATTTAACAAGTAGGGCACCTGGGTGGCTCAGTTGATTAAGCATCTGCCCTTTCAGCTCTAGTCATGATCCCAGAATACTGGGAGTCAGCCCTGCAATGGACTCACTGCTCAGCAGGAAGTTGCTCTCTCCCTCTGCCCCTCAGGCTCCTCTTGCTCATGCTACACTCTCAAATAAATAAAAACCTTTAAATTAAAAAAAAAAGTTCAAGTCTCTCCCAGCCTAAATAAGAAAAAAAGTGCCTTTTTAGCAACCACCTCCTTCAAATTCAATGGAAATTGAAAAATTTCCATCAATGGTGGAAAAATTCAATTTCCACCATTCCACCATAACTGATGTCAGCAATGTCAACACCACCCTTTAAACCCATAGATCTTCTATAGCTCTCATTTGGGTTTACTTCTCAGAATACTTCAAATTAAAGGCATCCTGATTCCACAAAAAAATCTTTGTTTAAAATAGCACTAAACTGGGATCCCTGGGTGGCTCAGCAGTTTAGCTCCTTTTTTTTAAGATTTATTTATTTATTCACGAAAGTCATAGAGAGGCAGAGACATAGGAAGAGGGAGGAGCAGGCTCTATACAGAGAGCCAGATGCAGGACTGATCCCAGTCCCGGGATCACGCCCTAAGCCAAATGCAGACTCTCATGCTGAGCCACCCAGGCATCCCTATTCTTAGCCTTTATTATTCAAACATTAAATGCCAAAGTTCCTCAGAACTCTGTCCTAAGCTTTCTATATTCTCACCCAAGATAGTCTCATCTTTTCTCAGGGTTTCAATAAGCAGCCATACAGATAAGATCTCCATACACCAGACCTGTATCTTAAATACTTACTATATACCACTCCTTAACGTTTCACAGGAAGATTAAAATCAATGGTCCAAAATTGAGCTCTTTATCCTACCCTGCCATAACCTTTTTCTCCCTAAGTGTTTCCAAGCCAATAATAAATGGTTTTGCCATCCATCCATCCAACTGTTCCAGCCAGAAACCTGGAAACTATTCTTGGCTCTTCCTTATACTCCTACATCCTGTCACCAAGCTATGTTAATTCCACCTCTCAAATCCAGCTACTTTACTCAAACCCCTCTGCTACTAAACTACTAGTCTGACCCAGACTACATAGCCAACCCTTAGTCTCCTTACCTCCACACTTACCATCTCCAAACCATTTACTCACCCTGCAAAACGATTTTATTAGAAACCTATAGCTATGCTCTGCTTAAAACCTATCTGTATTTCTGATAACCTTAAGAAGCACAAAGTCTTCAAAGGCAAACAAAAATGTGTATGTAGCTTTACCCCCTCCAACTACATTACTCCATTCACACTGGCTTTCTTTCTAGTTTCCTAGAAAGGCTCTTTGTAAAAACATTTACCTACTCAGGCTCACATGCTAGCATTTGCTTAGCCTGCTTCTTCCTCCTTTCCCCTTTTAATTTGCTAAGTCCTATTCATTTTTTAGGTCTTGACTAAAGCACTTCTTTCTCAAGAAAGCTGTCCTCAATTCTCCAAACTAGGTTAGAATCCTCATTACAATCCATTTTCACTCTGTACTTCACCCTAACATCCATTACATTTATATTTAGTTATTTCCTACCTCTCTTTTCCATCACACTATAACCATGAAGGCAAGGATTACATTTGCTCCTTAGGTTATAACCCTCTCATTAAGCACAGAGCCTCCCAGTGTAAATACTTAATTTATAATTGCTGAATTAACAAAAGGCAGTTTAGAACATGATTTTAGCCTCAAATATGCTACAGATTATAAATAGAACTTTAAAACATTTGAATATTATTATATACCGGGATTTGTTTCGAAAACAGAACACTAGCAGGAGTAGGCCTAGTGAACTGAAAAGGAAAGTCTCAAGTCAAGAATATTAATTAGGAAGCCTATGTAACATTTGAGTGGTATGCCTTGACTAGGCCAATTGCTGTGGGACTACAAAGTGGAAAAGATTCCGTATTATTTAATGAGTTTTGCATTATGTATTAAATATAACATAGGGTCGAGACACCTGGGGGGCTCAGTGGTTGAGCACCTGCCTTAGGCCCAGGGCATGATCCTGGAGTCCCAGGATCGAGTCCCACATTGGGCATGGAGCCTGCTTCTCTCCCTCTCCCTCTGCCTGTGTCTCTGCCTCTCTGTCATGAATAAAATCTTAAAAGTAAACTGAGAAAAATAGAACCACACAAAATTAGAAAGTAACACAGAAACAGACTTTTACCAAAAATTACTTTGTCCCAATCTCTGCAAATAAATTTTTTTAAAGATTTTTATTTATTCATGAGACAGAGACCTACGTTCAATTATAACAAATGGGCAGGGAGCCTATTTCTCCCTCTGCCTCTCCCCCTGCTCTCTGCTCTTACTCTCTCAAATAAATAAAATCTTAAAAAAAAACCCTGGACAGATACCTAATAATCTACTAGCAATCATTACCGTAATTCCCCCTTGTCTACAAAGGATGTGTTCCAAGACCCCACAGTAGATGCCTGGAAACCAGACAGTACTTAACCATATATATATATACTGTTCTTCCCTTCCCTATCCACACATGCCTTTGATGAAGTTTAATTTATAAATCAGGCACAGTAAAGACTGACAATAACAAAAGAGAACAATTATAACACTACACAGTAACAGAAGTTTTATGAATGTGGTCTCTCAAAATATCTCACTGTACTGCAGTCCCCCTTCTTGTCATGATGGGAGATGATAAAATGCCTACATGATGAGATGAAGTGAGGTGAAGGACATAGGCACTGTGATGTAATGTTAGGCTACTATTGATCGTCTGAACACACAACAGGAGGAGGATCTTCTGCTTCCAGACCATGGCTGACCACAGGTAACTAAAACCAGGGAAAGCAAAACCACAGATAAAAGACTACTGTACTTCATAAGAACTGAACAGAGGAAGGATAAGATGAAAAGAAAAACTGTCTTTTAAAATATTTCCTGGGGGATCCCTGGGTGGCTCAGCGGTTTGGCGCCCGTCTTTGGCCCGGGGCGCAATCCTGGATTCCCGGGATGTAGTCCCTCGTCGGGCTCCCGGCATGGAGCCTGTATCTCTCTGCCTGTGTCTCTGCCTCTATCATGAATAAATAAATAAAATCTTTAAAAATAATAAAATAAAATATTTCCTAATTTCTGAGGCACCAGGCGGCTCAGTCAAGCATCTGCCTTCAGCTCAGGTCATGACCTCAGGGTCCTGGATTGAGCTCGGCATAGGGCTCGTACTCAGTGGTGTCTGCTTCTCCCTCTGCTTCTGCCCTCCCCCAGGCTCATGCTCTCTCAAATTAACAATTTTTTTAAAAAATAAAATATGAAAAATAAATAAATAAATAAATAAATAAATAAATAAATAAATAAATAAATAAAAATAAAATAAAATAAAATAAAATAAAATAAAATAAAATATGGGATCCCTGGGTGGCTCAGCGGTTTGGCGCCCTTGGCCCGGGGCGTGATCCTGGAGTTCCAGGATCAAGTCCCCCATCAGGATCCGGGCATGGAGCCTGCTTCTTCCTCTGCTCTGCCTCTCTTATGAATAGATAAAAATCTTAAAAAAAAAGAGAGAGAATTAAAGCAAGGCAACAAGCTAAGGAATGTGATTGAAGGAATGGAGGTATCATGTGGCCAGGACAAGTCTTACTAAGATAACCTTCAAATAAAAAGCTGAAGGAGGTTGAAAATTGAGCCACTTAGACACCTGGGGAAAAAGTATCCCAGGCAGAAGAACAGCACATGCAAAAGCCCTGAAGCTCAAGTGTGCTTCAGATGTTTAAGGAACAGCAAGAAAGCCAGTGTAGCCAGAATGAAGGTAGCAAAGGATGCAAGTGCAGAAAATACAATAAAGATGCAAAAGGAAATAGGGAGCATCTTTTGTAGGACTTTGTAGGCCATAGTTAAGAACATTTTGCCACCATGATAGGAAGCAACAGAGCTGAACAGAGGATAATGTCCAACTGACTTGCATCTGAACAGGATTACTGAGGCTATCATATTGAGAACAGGCTTGAAGAGCAGAAATATAAAAACCTGAGGAAGCTATTACAGGAATGTAGATGAAAGATGAGGCGGCAGAAGCGGAATGAGAAATGGCCAATTTCCGGATTTACCTTGAAGGTAGAAGTGACCTTGCTAATGGGCTAGATGTGTGGTATCAGAAGATGAGAAATTCTCCACAGGTTTTGGCCAACTCCACCCTAGTTCCTTAAGCCATTAACTGACATCGCTAAGATTAGAGGAACAGGTTTTGGGGGGCAGGGTGAAGTCAGGAGATGCCAGCCAAATAGGCAAATGAACATAGGAATCTAGAATTTCAAAGACATATCTACTGGCAATACAAATTTGGCAGCTGTCAGCATTTAACTTGAGAATTCAAAGTTAATACTATAAAAGCAACATGTAGTATGAAAACAGTAATGAAATACTGAGATTACAGTTTGCAAGGCTGTAACTCTAAAATACAGCACGTCCTTGACATTTCTCAGAGCTACCATGAAAACCACCAACTTCCCTATTCCTATACTCCCTATTTCCCAAAAATCAAATACTATAACAGAACACTTCCTTCAAGGATATTTACACAAAGAGAATTATCACTTCAGAAGTTATAGAACATACCATGACTACTTGAAAACAAAGCTATATTGAAATGCTGGATGTCCAGTTAAGTCCTCTCACCAGCTATGTGAGCACATCATTCTCAGAGCTCACACAATTCAAATCTGTGCCTCAGCAAAATTATAATTTACTACATCACAAAAATTCTAGGTCAGTGAAGAGCAGTCAATATGGCAAGGGAAAAGACCTTGAATGCCACTATCTCAGATACACAACCAAAAACCTTAGCTGAAAAAAACGAGAAAACAGATCCAGACTCTGTAAAGCAACTTAATTTTGTCCCTTCTTACCCAGAGATGTGATCAAGAAAACATTAAGCGTTTTCTTCATTTCCATATTGCAAACTCTTTCACCACATTAGATAAAACTTGCAGTTACCAGGTATACCATAGACAAGTTAAATATTTTTACAAGTTGCAAATACTAAAAAAAAGTTATATATAAAAGTTATATACTCTGTTACAGGAAGGTTTAAAAAAAAAAAAAAAAGGCAAAAGGCCAGATATCAGATAAACATGCCTCCTGAGAGGTGACATGGCAATCCAGGGTAGAAAAGTAGGCAGAACACAAAAGGAATTAAGGGGAAGCAAAAAAAAGGGGAGGGGGGGGGGGGCAAAAGGAGAAAACCTAAGCAAGCAAGCTAGAATGAATATCCTTTTACATTTTGGAGGAGAAAGATGACTGGTTTAGAATAAATCAGTGAACAGTGGGGGGGAAAAAGCTAGCCTTCCCTCTACTTCTTCAGCCCACCCTAGCAAAAGTTTCATTTAAATCCATTTGTTGGATCCCTGGGTGGCTCAGGGGTTTAGCGCTGCCTTCAGCCCAGGGTGTGATCCTGAAAGACCTGGGACCGTCCCACATGAGTCCCACAGTCCCTGCATGGAGCCTGCTTTGCCCTCTGCGTGTCTGCGTTTGTCTCTGCACCTCTGTGTGTCTCTCGTGAATAAAACCTTTTAAAAATAAATTCATATGTTGACTCTTAGTGATGTCTACACTTTCACTCTCACCAACCACACCCCCAACCTATTCCATCTGCTAGTGCAAAAGATCTCATAGGTAAAGAAGACAAAGCCTTTTGAAAAATCCAGTGGATTTTCACTGTTCTTTATTGGCCTTATATCTTTGGTCTCACCAAACCCATCTAGTTTTATTAAGAAAAAAAAAAACACCAAGTGTGATCAAAGGATCATAAGCCACTTACCAACTGGTCTGGATTAAGTTGCTCTCCATTTTTCAGGCGATCCTTGTAGTCTTCCAGTTTGAGCTACAAAAGAGAAACTTGTATCTACTATAGTCTGATATAAAATTCTGAAGAACATACTAGACTGCTTCTTATGAAAACAAAGTTCTTGAAGTAAACTATCAATCTAAGAATACGAGTTTACTGCAAGGCAAGCAGCAACTATAGGTATAGTCCAGTCAGAGAAAAAAATGTTACACACAAACATTAGTCTGGAATTAGAAAAATTAAATAATAAAACTTTTTATCTTCCTGGCCTCTATAATCAGACTATTTAACACATAGGGACTTAGCTAGTTAATCATATGCCCCTAATCCAGTGGTGCTCAATCAAGGACAATTCTTGACCCCCAGGGATCTATGGGAATGTGTGGAGATATTTTTGGTTGTCACTAATTGGAGGGTGGTAGGGAGGTAGAGAATGCTACAGGAATCTTGTGGCTAGAAGCCAGGGATGCTGCGTATCATCGCACAATCCACAGGATCGCCCCTCCCCCAAACCAAGAATCATCTGGCACAAAATGTAAAACAGTGTTTAGACTGACAAAACCTGCTCCAACTTCATGCCTAAACTATTAGTTACCTGTTGAATTAGGTGGCATTTGTCCAATAGCAAGCTTCATAATGGAAGTACAGAAATGTAAAAGATATTTTTCTCTATCATTATGAAAGCTTTAACTCAAAGCTTTTCATATTAAATTTGGTATTTCAGTAAATACAGAACAAATTGCATTTATTGCCCCTATAAGAATGACATGCCCCACTATGGTATTCTATAAGCAACATTTAGGCTCCTCCCATATTGCCTTTATAGCTTTAAAGTGCTTTCTCAAAAGCTTGAAACAAAAGCATTGGTACTGACCAGATAAGTATTCAAAATTAAAGAAGTACTATAGTTAAGCTGGAGAGCACAAATATACGAATATATGTAGTTCCTCCGCCTGGGAGGAAGACATTGAGTCTCCATCAACAGATCCTGCTCTGAATAGATCTTTTGACTAGTTTCCCATGTGGCAGGGAATTTGTGCTGACCCAGGCACACTCACCTTATCACACTTGTGATCAAGTACATGCATTCAAAAGACAACTGGTGAGAGCTAGAGCTACAGAGAAGCTACTAGTAACTGGTCTTTCTTCACTATCTTCCTGGTGGGGAGAAAGGGAGGAAAAGAAACAGAGTCAACTAGACTCTGAAAAATCTTACACTCCTCCGTTAAAAGCTAACTTTCCTAAGGTTTAACTAGGTCGTAGAATAAAAATATGTTAAAGAGTTCCCGGGCCCAGATAGTCAATCACTCACTTTATTATCACAAGCAAAAAAGAATCATGACACAACAAAGCAACGTGCAGTCCTGTTTCACAGGCTACATGACTCAGGAAATGAGGAATGAGTTGGATCTTTACATCAGCATTTACTGTAAGGTTAGGCTGATAATGAGTCTCTTTATAAGGTTTTCTACAATGCTTTCACCCACCAATCGCAAACGATCACCTAGCAACACAAGAATTAGTGCTAAAATATTTTCTGGCTCTACCATCGTTGAGGCTTCCAATGACTGCAGCAGTTATACTGCAATATCAACTGCTGCAGAAAGTCACAAGGAAAACAAGCTAAAGAAAAAATCAGGCTATTACTCATCTATGAAAAGAAACAATTCTACACTCAAAGAATCTGATCTAAAGTTGCTAGCTCTTCAAGTATTTCAACAGCAGCAGGCATAATAATTTTACTATGAACAATATTTTTATTTAGACTGAAAAAGCAAACAGAAAACGTTTAATGTACCCAATATTTAACCTGCTTGTAGGTTTTCAGCCACCAAATCCCAAGATTAATTTACATCTTTCAGGAAAGAATACCTATGAGCCTTGACAGCAAGTAAAAATGCCTGTTCCCTGACCCTTATTAAAGACGGCACATTGAGGGGATGGGGGGAGGGAAGGTTACCTTCTTTTTCTCGATGTTTCTAATTTTGTGTTTAAGGCATATGAGTCCATTATCAATATAGGTCTCATATGCTTGGGAAGGAGAGGCAGCAGAACTGAGAGTAGACTGCAAGGGGCTCATGGCCCGCTGGCTTTCCCCATGCTGACTGTGGTTCACTTGGGGCTTGGCTGACTTCATATTCCCCTCTCTTCCCTCCTCTGAATGGCCTGAAGGTGACTGGTAACCAAAAGGAGATGAAGAGAGTTGCACCATTGAAACAGATGAAGCTGAAGCAAGGGAAAAAAAAAAAAAAAGTTAGGTGTACAAGAAAATTAAGACTACAAGCAAAGCTTTAAGTTCCCTGAGAAGTCTAGACCCACTCTCCCGGAATTCTCTTCCACAGGAGCGAGCTCAAAACCCAGTGATGCTTTAGGTACTATGCTTCCATCTCACTACTTTTAAGGCGATTAAGTGCCAAGCCCTAGCGCCTTTACGCAGGCAAAAATCTACAAGACGGGGGACGTTTCCAGAAATTCAACTTTCCACGGAGGGAGAACTGCTAAATCAAGCAAGGGCATCAGAGCTCCTCTCTTCTCGTCTCGGCCATCCACATTCTGAATAATTTCCATGGTCAAACGATGACACACACACACACACACACACAAAATAAAATAAAATAAATAAACAGGCTCTCCCCATTAGGACCGTTCGGCAGCCTTTCAACCCTCTTCCCATTATCCCTCCCCGCCAGCCCCAAACCCAGTTACAAACAACGCCATTTACACGAAAACCCCCACCCCGAACACACAACTCACACAATTCTCGTGGAGCCTCACTCGCTAACCAAGGAGCAAGCTTCTAGAACAAGACCCCTAAACTTCCCCTTTAAACAGCTCCGGGGCCTGCAGGGCAAGTCCGTCGCTACCTGGACGTTTGCAGCGAGGTACCTGCGAGGCCCCGCGTGGCCTTTCTGCTCCGGTTTAGACTAAGCCGCAAGCCCTGAGGCCGCACCCGCGTGAAGGTTCCCGCTTACGCCGCCGGCGGGCCAGGGCTCCCCGCGCCCCCCCGCCCGCCGCAGCCTCTTACGGGGCACCCCCGAGGCCAAGGGCGGGAGGGCCCCGCGCACGCCGGCGCGCATCCTCGTCCCCGCAGGGTCCCCTCGCCCCGGGGCGCGCGCAGCGACCCCCGCCCTCCCCACGGCAGTTCCCGGAGCCGCTTCTGCAGGGGCGTCCGGGGAGGCCGCCCGGGCCACCTGCCCCCTCCGGCCCCGCCTCGGGGATGCCGAGCCGCCCCTGCACCTCCTGCCCGCGGCGGCCGCCTCGCCTCGCCTCGCCTCGCCCTGCCCACCGCGCCGCCCCGCGCCCCAGGCCGCCGCAGCCCGGCTTCACCTCCGCAGGCCGCTGCCGCCGCCGCAGCCCGGGCCCGCCTCCGAAAGCCGGCGGGAGCCAGGAGAGCTGCGGAGGTGGACCGGCGCCACCCCGCACTCGCGTCTCCTCCCCCGCCTCCTCCCGCTCCCTCCCTGTCCTCGCGGGCGGCGTCTGCGGCGCCGGGCGCTCCGCCGACTCAGCCGCTCTCGCCCAGGCCCGCCCTTTCCGCCGCGCGCGGGGCTTATATAGGCGCGCCCCGCCCCCGCCCGCCCGCCCGCCCGCACGCGCAGCCTCGGGCCGCCCGGCCCCGCCCCCTTCCGGTGCCCCCGGGCCCGCCGCCGCCGCCGTCTCGCCGCGGGTCCCGGCCCCCGAGGTCGTGCGGTCCCGGCCCGGCTGCGGCGCGGAGTCGGTCGCCAGGGGGCGCGTCCTCCCCGCGCTCGCGCAGACGGCGGGGCTCCAGGTGGGCCCTGCGCGTCGCCGGCAGCCCCAGCGGCCCCGCCCGACCTTGCTGATTGCGCGCGGGGACTAGTGCAGGCGCGACCTTGAGCAGGTGATCTCCATCGTCGGAAAAGGGCAGCGCGCCCTTGATGGGATGCCGGCGAGCCGAGCGGGAGCCTCCGGGGCTTTAGGCGCTCGCTCCTTCTTGGAACGTCCTCCCGGGTTCCATCCTTCCCGGCAGGATGGGGGGGAGAGCACTGTTTCTTCAGAAAGGACTCCGCCTGTGGGAGCAGGATGCCCCCAGTCACCATTGCCATAAAAATAAAAATAAAAAAATAAAAAAACAGAGTGAGTGACTCCGCGCAACCCTCAGTGTAAGATTTATGTCTGTTAAGGCTGTGTCATTTGCTGCTTCGAAGCAGGTGGATCTGTTTGCGGTCAGAGAAAAGACAACAATCTTGATCAGGTTGCATAAAATGAAAAGACTGGAAACATCAGTATTTCTGAAGGAAGGCATGGTGTTTCTCATACCAAACGAGTAAGGGGGGTGGGGGGCAGAAAAACCACCCAGCCACATCTGGGCCCCAACATGTGTCCAGCTATTAGGCCCCATTTAGGTCCCGTCCCTGAGGCTCTGATTAAATGTATTTAGACTAGCAAGAAAAGAATAGAGGAGATTCCAAAATACAAAGAAACAAAGGTCTAGTTTTAAAAGTGTTAGTCAAGCCCACACAAAAACTAGCACGATTTTTAACATTCCTTGATACAGTGTTTGCAGCTTATTATCCCTCCTGAAGAAATTGTACCTTTAATGTTGCATTTTAGCTTTGAATCTCTGAATCCCATATGTGACCTTGAGGGTCAGACAAATATTCGACTGTACGTTTGTTTCATTGTTTGTAACTAGAGAGAACAGGAACTTCTGAACATGAAGGGAAACCAACAAACTGGATATAGTTTTTTTTTAATGTGAAGGACACGCTTTTGGATTAATAGGAAGCCACAAGGGCAGCCCGGGTGGCTCAGCGGTTTAGCGCCGCCTTTAGCCCAGGGCGTGATCCTGGAGACCTGGGATCCAGTCTGACATCAGGCTCCCTGCATGCAGCCTGCTTCTCCCTCTGCCTGTGTCTCTGCCTCTCTCTCTCTCTCTCTGTGTCTCTCTCATGAATGAATAATAAAATCTTTAAAATAAAATAATAGGAAGCCACAAAGTTACAGCACAGGTTATGACTGCTGTAGCCTGAACCAATACCTGAGAATGGTATTTCAGGCATATTAATCATGAAATAATTGCCTTCTAATTGACCAGAAAAAAAAACTATCCCTTGAGTCATATAGATCTGGCCGTAGGTCCTAAATATTCCATTAAATGGCATAATTTGGAGTAATTCTGTATGGATTTATTTCCCAAAATGGATTCAGAAAATTAATCAAGAAAGAATACAAAAACAAAAATAATTAAATTTCAAGTCCAGTAAGGTACAGTCTGTATAAAGCATAACATAACATTTGCAGGAGATTGTACCTCAGTAGATAATGTTGAAGTAATGTCTTCCGAAAAAGAGAAAAAAAAGTGATTCAGAAAGCTTTCCTGCTAGAGAAGATCTCTTAAGCCAGTGAATCTGGCTTATTTTGGAACAACATGCCCAAAGCACAAATTTATTGTCGGTTTTCCCCTCCCCGACTCCCTATTTTCTACAGTACCTTGATTTGTCTTACCACCTATGAGACAGTATTTGCGGAAAGTCACCTCCAAGCTTAGCAAAGAAATAATAAAAAAATAAAATAAAATAAAATAAAATAAAAATAATAATATATTTAAAATGTGATTTTTTTAAATGTCCTTTCCAATCCATAGGGAAAGAATACATACATTCATTCATTCAACAAATATTTATCATTACATGTCAGTTATATCTCAATAAACCTGAAGGGAGACAAATATTAGGCATCTGCTATGTGTTGGGTGATAGGTATATAATGGTGAGTGAGAAAAATGTACACCTGCTCTCTTGGAGCTGAGTGGGAATTCAGTGAAAGCTGTCAGTAATAAGTAGCAAAAACAACCAACTCAGTAAAATAGAAAAACAAAAATGCTAAAGACTTATAATGGATGGTTTGTTTGATATCTATAAAAACAGCCAAACTTTACAACCTTTGAAAATGAAGGTTTTAAATATGCATTGTCTGGCAAATGTATGGTTCCTGCAGGGAAGGTTATACTGGGCAGTCACTTAAAATTAATGTAGCTTCATATTGTTGAAACTGGAGAGATTAATTCACCAAAGGATGCTGAAGCTGGTAGCATATGAGTGGAGATTCAAGAAATGATCTTAGAGGTTTAGTTACAGATGATAGAATTCTGCTTCTCAACAAGAAATCTGCTTCAAGGGACGCCTGGGTGGTTCAGGTTCAGCGGTTGAGCCTCTGCCTTCAGCTCAGGGCGTGATCCTAATTCCAGGATCCAGTCCCAGGATAGAGTCCCACATTGGGCTCCCTGCATGGAGCCCTGCTTCTCCCTCTGCCTAGGTCTCTGCCCCTCTGTCTCTCTCTAATGAATAAATTTTAAAGAAAGAAAAGAAAAAAAGAAAAGAAAAGAAAAGAAAAGAAAAAAGAAAAGAAGGGAGGAGAAAGAAATCTGTTTCAAAACCTCTACAAGGTTTTGCAAAGTATTAACATGGAAAAAGAAAAAGGATCAAGAAAAATAAGAAGACTGAGAAAAATTCTTTTTTTATTTTTTTTAACATTTTATTTATTTATTCACGAGAGACAGAGAGAGAGGCAGAGACACAGGCAGAGGGAGAAGCAGGCTCCACGCAGGGAATCCAACATGAGACTCGATCCCAGGACTCCAGGATCATGCCCTGGGCTGAAGGCGACACTAAACCACTGAGCCACCCGGGCTGTCTGAAAGAAAGAAATTCTTAGGGAACATTTAACAAAGTAAAATTGTTTAAAATACTGAACTTTCACATGATTTCAAGATTCATAAGGGGTCTTTTCAAATATCTGAGGAGAGAAACTTATGAAAATAAAGGACTAGCCAATATTGACTTCAGGCAGAAAAATAGTTGCCACAATAGTTTCAGGCATTTTTGAGAGAATTCCTCTAGCTTCTAAAGTTAATATTCGTGTGGGCATATTTTTTCATAAAATTATAGTACCACACAAAAAAATCATAGTACCACATTCCCAGTGGTTTGGTTTATACTGCTTTTCTACTATTGAAATTAAATGCACTAATAGTGCTTCACGTTTGAATCCCTTTGAAATAAAAATGCTTGGGGCACCTAGCTGGCTCAGTTGGGGTCATGAGTTTGAACCCCATATTGGGTATAGAGATATGAAAAAAATATATATATATATGAAATAAAAATTCTCGGTAGAGAAATAATCAGTATAGGACTTGTGAATGTGTGTGTGGTCAATAATATCAACCCCATAAATATACAGTTTCTGTACAACTTCCAAATATTGTAAAGTGTCAACAACACAGACTTTGGAGCCACACAAAACTAGATCTCATTCTGACTTCTGCCCCTTACTTAATTGGGTGATCTTTTGAATAAGTTACCCAAATTCCCTCGAGGCCTCGGGTCCTCGAGTTCTAAGGCAGAGATAATAATACCTGCTTAACAGTGTTTTTAAGGACTTCATTTATGAAAAAGCATATTTTGAGGGAGCTGGCTGGCTCAGTGCAGTATGCAACTCTCGATCTTGGGGCTGTGGGTTTGACCCTCACTTTGGGTATAGAGATCACTTAAAAATAAAATCTTTTTAGAAAAAAGTTAAAAGCATATCTCTTGGTAAGGGGCCATGTAAACATATCCTTCACGGAGGTATCTTCATTTGATGCTTTTCTGGCAGAACAGAGACCAGCATTTCTACTGATAGCCTGAGGAAAACCAGATATAAAATAATCTTTTTACAGAATATTAATTAACATGATATTATGTGAAGTTTTTAAAAATGTCTGGATAATAATGAGTTAGGGACAACCAGGGCTAGGCAGGGCTAGGTAGGGGGCCTGGGAAGCCGGCTCACAAAAATCCCAAAAATGCCGAGGTGTAAGGAAACCAGAGATGATAAAGGAACAAACTAGGCCACCCTACCCTGAGGCGTGGGTGGGGAGGGTGTCTAGTTATCAACAGCTACTTGTGACCAACAAAGAATAACCAGATCCCAAAGAAGAAGTAAATCCTTAAAGATGTTATCAATAATCCTTACTCAGTGGTGATGTCAATAGATAATTTTAAAAGGATTTAGGTTCCAGGATGCCTGGGTGGCTCAGTGGTTAAGGTTGAGTGTCTGCCTTTGGCTCAGGGCGTGATCCCTGCATCCCGGGATCCAGTCCCACATGGGGCTTCCTGCATGGAGCCTACTTTTCCTTATGCCTCTCTCTATGTCTTTCATGAATAAATAACATCTTTTTAAAAAGTTGAAAAAAAAGCAAGCTCTATCCCTTATTATTGAGACAACCTTAGCTTTTTCCTTTGTATTTCCGTTATATTACATAAATGTGAATATAATATTGTATTAAAAAAAGAAAATTAAGACAATCCACAGAATTGGAAAAATATTTGCAAATCGCATACCTGATAAGGTACTTGTATCTCCGGGACATCTGGGTGGCTCAGCAGTTGAGCGCCTGCCTTTGGCCCAGGGCGTCATCCCTGAGTCCCAGGATTCAGTCCCACATCAGGCTCCCTGCATGGAGCCTGCTTCTCCCTCTGCCTGTGTCTCTGCCTCTCTGTCTCTCATGAATAAATAAATAAATTTTTTTTTTTTTTTAAAAAGCACTTGTATCACCAGTAACATATATTGCATTATATATTGTTGTGTTATATACAATATATATTTTTTCATTTTTTTTTACTATTTTTTGTTAAGTAGGCTCCACATCCAGTGTGGAGCCCAATATAGGACTTGAACTCACGATCCTGAGATCAAGACCTGGAAGCTTAACCGAGCCACCCTTGTACCCCTTATATATTTTTATCTAAGAATACATGAAGAATTCTTAGGCTAAATAATAAAAAGACAGGGATCCCTGGATGGCTCGGCGGTTGAGTGCCTGCCTTGGGTTCAGGGTGTGATCCCACGGTCCCAGGATTGCGTCCCACATCGGGCTCCCTACATGGAGCCTGCTTCTCCCTCTGCCTACATCTCTGCCTCTCTCTCTCTGTGTGTCTCTTATGAATAAATAAATAAAATCTTTTTTAAATAAATAAATAATAAAAAGACAAACCAATTTAAAAATGGGTAAAAAATCTGATTTAGGAATTTCTCCAAAGATGTACAAATAGCCAATAAGTACATGAATAGATGCTTAACATCACTGTTCTTCAAAGAAATTCTAATCAAAACACAGTGAGATGCCACTTCACAACTGCAAGGATGGCTCCATTAAAATGATAGATAATAACAAATGTTGACAAGGATGTGGATAAATTGGTTGGAACTCTCATACACTACTGGTGAGAATGTAAAATGGTGTAGCCACTTTGGACAACAGTGTGGGAGTTCCTCAGTTAAACATAGTTTCCATATGACCCAGCAATGCCAAGTATATACTCCTAGCTATCTATACCACCAGAAATGAAAACCTATCTCCACACAAAACTCTAAACACACATTTCCATAGCAGCATTATTCAAATAACCAAAAGGGAGAAACAACTCAAATGCCCATCAGCTGATGAGTGGAGAAATAAAATGTGGTATATTCATACCAAGGAATATTATTCAACAGTAAAAAAGAATTAGTGATTGTCTAGGGCTTGTAGGTAGTTTTTTTTTTTTTTAAGATTTTATTTATTTATGATAGTCACAGAGAGAGAGAGAGAGAGAGGCAGAGACACAGGCAGAGGGAGAAGCAGGCTCCATGCAGGGAGCCCGACATGGGACTCAATCCCGGGTCTCCAGGATTGCGCCCTGGGCCAAAGGCAGGCGCCAAACCACTGTGCCACCCAGGGTTCCCTTGTAGGTAGTTTTAGAGGGGAAATGAAGAGGGACCGCTAACTGTACAGGGTCTCCTGGTGGGGTGATGAAAATGTTCTAAGGTTGAGAGTGGTCATGGTTGCATACTTTTGTGAATATACTAAAAACCACTCAATTGTAAACTTTCAGTGAGTGAATTGTACAGTGTTGCAGATTGATTTGTGTCCACCAAAAAGATATGTTGGAAAAAAAAAAAAAAGATATGTTGAAGTGCTAACCTCCAGTACCTGAGAACCTTACTTTACTTAGAGATAAGGTCTTTGCAGATATAATCAAGTTAAGGTAAGATCATACTGGATGAGGGTGAGCCCCAAATCGAATGGTGTCCTCATTAGAAGAGAGAAACTTGAAGACACTGAGGAGAAATGGAAAAGAAAGCCATTCAAAGACAGAGATAGTGGGATGCCTGGGTGGCTCAGCAGTTGAGCATCTGCCTTTGGCTTGGGGCGTGATCCTAGAATCCTGGGATCGAGTCCCAAGTCAGGCTCCCTGCATGGAGCCTGCTTCTCCCTCTGCCTGTGTCTCTGCCTCTGTGTGTGTCTCTTGTGAATAAATAAATAAAATCTTTAAAAAAATAAAAATAAAACCTTAGAGCTAACCAGATTGCTGACAACCACCAGAAACTAGAGGAACAGGCAAGGAGGGATTCTTAACCTGAATCTTTGGAGGGCTCATGGCCAGGCTGACACCTTGATTTTTGGACTTCTAGTCTCTAGAACTGTGAGAGAATAAATTTCTGTTGTTTTAAGCCACTTAGTTGGTAGTAATTTGTTATATAGCAGTCTTAGGAAACTAACACATATGGTGTGTGGGTTTTATCCTAATAAAGTTTGGGGTTTCTTGGTTTGTTTGTTTGTTTTTTTTTTTTTAAAGATTTTATTTATTTATTCATGATAGTCACAGAGAGAGAGAGAGAGAGAGAGGCAGAGACATAGGCAGAGGGAGAAGCAGGCTCCATGCAGGGAGCCCGACGTGGGATTCGATCCCCGGTCTCCAGGATCGTGCCCTGGGCCAAAGGCAGGTGCTAAACCGCTGCGCCACCCAGGGATCCTTTTTTTTTTTTTTTTTTAAAGGACTCTGGTTTTAGTTTTGTCATAAGTGGAAATTTATATACTCTTATGTCAGAGAGCATTGAAGCATAGAAAGCAAAGGAAAGCCCTAACCATGAAAATTTCCCCTGGGGGGACCAGAATTCATGTTTCATGCATTGGAACTGTTGCAGCTGCCAGGTGGTTTAATTCATTGGTTCCTGGGTCTTTTATTCTTTCTTATCTCAGAAATCCTTGTCTCACCTGGGTTTAATTCTGTAACTGGGCCACAAACAAAACAATCTTGCTCTCTCATTTTCTTACATCACTTACTTTCTCAGTTGAGTTCAGAGTCTCAGATTTCCTAGGAGGAGCCTGGATAGAAAACAGTGTGAGGTTCTTTGCACTCTTCTAGACCCCAAAATTTGCACCAAGTGATGTTTGTTATGCAAAATGAGATATTGTCTCATTTGTACCTTTGGGGTTTTAATTTGTGGAGGTGACTGAATGACAGCACAGAAAGGTCAATGCCTTTGAAAGAAGATCCGTGGTACTTACATTTCCCATGAGCAGGGCGCCTGCCACACCACACAGGGCCACGTGGGAAGCATCAGGTTTTGGTGAAGAGGCAGAAACAGGAGTGAAGGGAAGGCACAGGCCAGGGCTGTAATTGGGGTTTCTGCAGAAAAGACAAAGCAGAGCAAAGTAATCAGGTTAGGGTTGGTTAGTCTGAATAATTTGAGCGGCTTCACACTATAGAGAGTGATTTCTAGTTGGCGGGGGATGATTTTTTTTTTTTTAAGATTTCATTTATTTATTCATGAGAGACACAGAGAGAGAGGCAGAGACACAGGCAGAGGGAGAAGCAGGCTCCATGCAGGGAGCCCGACGTGGGATGGGGCTCGATCCCGTGTCTCCAGGATCACATCCTGGGCCGAAGGCGGCGTCAAACCGCTGGGCCATCGGGGCTGCCCATGGCAGGGGATGATTTAGGGCAAGAGAAATATTGGCCTGGTGTGTGAGAGTTAGTATAAGAAGATGTGTGAGTTCCAGACAAGTTGACTTGCAGAAGATAAAGGCTGCTGTGATGCATGGATGCCATATGGACATCCAGAATCTAAAAACACAATACATATCCCATCGCTTATTACCTTCAGACCGAGTCTCCCATGGACCCAGGTACATTGTCTGAGAGGTGAACAGCTACATCATCTTCCCTGTTGTTTGGAATTGTTTGGAAATGAAACTTTTCTTCCTACCTTTACTTTCTTCGGTCATTGGCTCCCTGAAGCCCTGCATCCCTCCTTTTTTTTTTTTTAAAGATTTTATTTATTTATTCATGATAGTCACACACACAGAGAGAGAGAGAGAGAGGCAGAGACACAGACAGAGGGAGAAGCTGGCTCCATGCACCGGGAGCCTGACGTGGGATTCGATCCCAGGTCTCCAGGATTGCTCCCTGGGCCAAAGGCAGGCGCCAAACCGCTGTGCCACCCAGGGATGCCCCCTGCATCCCTCCTAACTGCCAGTCTGTCCTAACAGGTCTGATCACATCACTTCTCTATCATCAGTGAAAGATCAAAACAAAATTTGAGTAGTTCCCTACTGCCCTCAAGATAAAATGTTCATTGTAAATTATTTAAATTTTACTTTTGAATAGCTAATGCAGCACAGCCACTCTGCAGAAGGAAATGTCTCCCTTCCGGCTTATCCTCACTTCCCTTCCTCCAAAGCCACCAGCATTTTCTATGTATCTTTCTTTCTTTTCTTTTTTTCTATGTATCTTTCTATAGATTTTTGTGCATATATGGTGAATGCACACATATATTTTCCCATGACCATCTCTTTTAGCCAAATGTTTGCATACAAAGACCACTTCAGCTTGGCTTTTTTTTTTTTTTTCCCACCTAATGCAATATCTTTGCAATCATCCCATATCACTGTCAAAGGAGCCATGAGAGACACACACACACACACGCAGAGGCAGAGAAACAGGCAGAGGGAGAAGCAGGCTCCATGCAAGGAGCCTGATGTGGGACTTGATTCCGGGTCTCCAGGATCACACCCTGAGCTGCAGGCGGCACTAAACCAAACCGCTGAGCCCCCGGGGCTGCCCCATCTAACCCATTCTTTAGTTAAGAATTTTAAGGGTATTTCTAACCTTTTGCTCTTACAAACAATGCCGCAATGAATAGTCTTACTCATGTGCCATTTTGCACATTTGTGAGAGTGTCTGGAGAAGAAAAATCCTTAAAAGCAGAATTACTAAAACAAAACAAAACAAAACAAAACAAAAACAGAATTACTGAATCTGTCGTACTTTGATAAATGTTTCCAAATCCCTCCACCCCCAGTAAAAGCAGTACCATTTAGATTCCCGTCAGCAACATACAATGAGGTCTGTTTTCCTAAGCCTCATTAACTTGTGTACCATTTGCCATGTGCCCTGCTCACATTCCTAAGACCTGTCAGTGTGCTCCTGTGATTTACAACTGTGAGAATCTGCATCCTTTTGCCTCAGGACCTACCCTTCCCATCCCCAAATGCAGAAGGTGCTCTGTGGGATTGTGGGTGAGGTCAGGTGCACAGATAATTACCGCTCCCCACCCCCATACACAGCAGCCCTCACCCCTGACTTTTCAGGTCCTTCATCCCTCAGGTGGGGTAGTTCTGAAGTTTATATGTTGCATTATCTCCCAGAATTCTCCCACAAAGTCGCTAGCTTAATAATGGACCTTTCATTAGCTGTTTTACTTTTTCTGTATCACTCCCCTACTTCCCTTTCCAGTGTCCCTTTCCAGATGTCCAATTTGAAATGCCTTCCTTGGTTTCTCTTTGTTTGAAATTAAAATCAGGCAAAAGTAGGGTGGGCAAGCTCTACCTCCCCAAAAGTAATTGAGCTACTTCTTGATCTAAATGTTCCCCAATATGTCTCACGCTCACCACAATGTTGATATTTTTCAGCCTATTGGAAACTAATCTTTTTAAAACCATGCTGCTTTAATTAAAGCTTTAAAGCAGATGTCTGTGCCAGAACAAATTCAGTGAATTACCTCTTTAAAAATAAGAATATTTTGTTGGGATGAGTACTAGGAGTTATATGTAAGTGATGAATCACTAAATTTCTATTCCTGAAACCAATACTGTACTATATGTTAACTAACTTGAATTTAAATAAAAAATAAATTAAATTTAAAAATAAGAGTATTTCCTGGGGCACCTGGGTGGCTCAGCCAGTTGAGCATCACACTCTTGATTTCTACTCAGGTCATGCATGATCTCACTGTTGTAGGATCAAGCCCCAGCAGGGAGTCTGCTTCTCCCTCTCCTCTTGCTCCTCCCCCCTGCTCATGCTCTTTCTCTCTCTCTCAAATAAATAAATATAATATAAAAAAAAAAGGTGAGGCATTAAACCTAACAAGAAAATCCGATGATGGGGGAGGTCAGAGCAGTAGACTTTATTTGCAAAAGTATTCCCTGGGGACATTCATGGGGGGGTACAGTACACTTCCTCTCAAAAGCGTCTGCACGTCCAGGTATTTTTTCCTGGAGTGCTCGTTTTCCCCAGGGTTAAGTTCTCCCTCCAGTTCCTGACCTTGTCAAGAGTCAGCCTGGCTGCCAGCATTCTGGGAATCAAGTTAGGGGAACAAGCTTGGGAATCTTACTTTGCAAGATACTGATTTCTACTTAGTCCCCCTGCTTTCTGCAGAGCTCCCTGCCATTCCCCCCTGCCTGAACTCGGAGTCCTTCCATTCAGTACCCTTCCCTTTTCTTCCCCTGGGCAGAGGGAGAGTGATCAGTTGCCTGTGGTGTGAGAAGGGATTTGGGACCTAACTGCTCAGAGTCCTTCCATCCAGTACCCTTCCCTTTTCTGCCTGGGGCAGAGGGAGATTGATCAGTTGCCTGTGGTGTGAGAAGGGATTTGGGACCTAACTGCTCCATTTAGAATTTCAACCTATCTTTCTTTTTTCAGCCCTGCTCTCAACCTACCTTCAGAGATAATTGGCTGCATGATTCCTGAGATTTTCTAGGTTCCTAAAGCAAGGTTTTGCTTCTTGGTTTCCCCTCTGCAGGCAGCATGGTTTCAGCTTTCTCTGGTCGGCTAGATTAGTTAGTAATTGCCCAGCTGCTTTTTGGCTTTCAAACTTTGATTGACATCTCTCAACTGTTCTTCTGCTGTCCCCCCTCCAGCTCTCTTCTTCCTCAGAGGTTTAACTCTATTTTAATCCCTTAAATGTCATCTCGGTGGAGATTCAGGAAGGAGCAGAGGTGAATGCGAGTATACGTATACAATCTTTCAGGTTTAACAAGAAACCTGTGCTTTTAACCTCTCTGGTAGGCCGAATCTCTGTGTGACTTGCATGTCTATCCTCCACAGAGATGACAATTTTCTTCAAGGCTGAGACCTGAAAATAAAGAAGTTCCCACACTCCTAGGAAAAGATGAAATGTCCTGTAGTTAGAGAGACAAGGAACCACCAGAACCAGTTCTGAACAGCTTGCCTCAGTTTAATGAATCAATGGCAACTTCCCTAAGTGAGCACACTTCTGAAAGTCAGCCAGAAATGGCCCCGTGTTTTTGAAAGCCAGCCAGCTCACACTGTTCTCGTCTAAACAACAAGCAGGTTTCCACAGCGGGCATCAACCCCCTCCTGCCTCTGAAACTCCACTAATCCCTGACTCCACACTTCCCAAACACTAGCTAGATCAGCTCCTTGCTTCGCTGGAGAAGGCTGTTCTTCAGTAAGGATTCAATCTGGCCTTTCTTTTAGGCCCTGAGGGGTAGTCTTTTCCTCTGACAGACCTTAGCAACTACCACCTGTCAGGCACATGGGAAGTATTCGTGGGCAGATAAGGAAAGCCAAGGGCAACTCTGTCTGAAATAAAAGGGCCTGGGCTGTCTACCCTAGTGAGCCCAGTGGCAAGGCTAAAGTGGTAATAGCTATATATAGGCATGCCTTGCAGATATTGTGGGTTCGGTTGCAGATTACCGCAATAAAGCAAATGTCACAATAAAATGAGTCCAATGAATGTTTTGGTTTCCCAGGGCAGTATAAAAGCTATGCTTACACGAAACTGTAGTCTGCTAAGTGTATAATAGCATTATGTCTAAAAAACAACGTACATACCTTAATTTTAGAATGTTTTGTTAAGGGGCACTTGGGCAGCCTGGGTGGCTCAGCAGTTTAGTGCCACCTTAGGCCCAGGGTGTGATCCCGGAGACCCAGGATGAGTCCCACGTCGGGCTCCCTGCATGGAGCCTGCTTCTCCCTCTGCCTATGTCTCTGCCTCTCTCTGTCTGTGTCTCTCATGAATAAATAAATAAAATATTTTTTAAAAGGGGGGGCATCTGGGTGGCTCACTTGGTTAAGCATCTGCCTTCGGCTCAGGTCTCCTCCTGGGATGGAGGCCCACTGCAGGCCCCTGCTCAGTGGGGAAACTGTTTCTCCCTCCCCCTCTGCCTGCTGCTCTGCCTACTTGTGTTCTCTCTCTCTCTCTTTCTGTCAAATAAATAAGTAAAATCTTTTAATAAAATAGTTTATTAAGATTAAAAGTATCTTTTAAGAGGCTAACCATCGGGGATCCCTGGGTGGCGCGGTGGTTTGGCGCCTGCCTTTGGCCCAGGGCGTGATCCTGGGGGCCCGGGATCGAGTCCCGCGTCGGGCTCCTGGTGCATGGAGCCTGCTTCTCCCTCTGCCTGTGTCTCTGCCTCTCTCTCTCTCTGTGACTATCATAAATAAATAAATAAATAAATAAATAAATAAATAAATAAATAAATAAAAATTTAAAAAAATAAAAAATAAAAAATAAAATAAAATAAAATAAAAGGCTAACCATCACCTGAGCTTTCAGTGCATTGTAATCACTGATCTCAGGTCGCCCAAATAAACATAGTAACAACGAAAAAGTTTGAAGTATTGTGAGAATTACCACAATGTGACACAGAAACACAAAGTGAATAGATGCTGTTCGGAAAAAATGGTACGGATAGGCTTGCTCAATGCAGGATTGCCACAAACCTTCAGTCTGTTAAAAGAAAACAACAACTATGAAGTGCAATAGAAGCACAATAAAATGAGGTATGCCTGTTTATATATACATATTTATAAATGTAGGTTTAAATAAAATTCATTCAACATTGATTCATCAATCCAAAGTTATAGGTATGAGAAACAAGTATGTTTCCCTGCCGCCTTTGATTCAATATAATTAACAATATGTAACCTGAAGAATGAGTCATGGTAGTTATTCTCCTCAAAACCAAACTTACACACAGCATCCTTCCTAACCGATACAGAAATGGACCTGTTCTTGCCATATCTTTCATCTGAAATCTTTCGATGGCTCCCCATTGCTTATAGCATAATGCCCAGATTCATGAGAAAACTCACAGGGCCTCTTCAGAGGGGGCCCTCTCTGCAACCCACCTGCTACTTATCCTCCCGCTAGAATGAAGCCCTCCAACCATGCGAACTGACTCCCTGGACTGGCCAAGCTCTCCCTCATCTGGGGCCTTTGCACACCTCAGACCCCTGGCCTGAAGTCTTCCCCTCCACCCCCCCCCCCATTTGTCTACCTCATTCACAGGCAAGCTTAAGTCTCCACTGAGGCATCACTTACTCTGCAAGAAGGGTTCTAAAGAACCCCGACTTCACATTTTTCTTTGGAAAAGTACACTGCATGAGAAAAAACTTTTCACCAGTAAGCTGAGCTCCTTGAAGGTAAAGACTGTGTCTGGGTTAACATTTTATTCCCCCGGTTGGCTTAGTGTCTGAGTCAACTTAGACACTCAGTATATATACTTGCCTGATTAACTGAATTTAGTAAAACTATGAATTTTACTGATGAGAAATTTGAGGTCAAGGGCTTGAGTGATCCAAGCCATTGAGTAAGCTGATAGAGATAGAATAAAGCACAACTCCCTGGCACCATCAGCCAGCATTCCTTCTGCAACACTAGCCAAGCATCTTGGCTTCAGCTCCATGCATGTGCCAAACAACTGCTTAGAAACTACTGGTTAGGAAGCAGTGCATTTGGCTCAGATTTGCATATATACCTGCTAGATGAAGCCTGTTAATTGTGTCAGTTGAATTCTCAAAACACTGATTTTTCACAAATATCCTCTGTCAGTCTCCAAAAAAAGTATATTTAAAATCTCATTCTAGGGATCCCTGGGTGGCGCAGCGGTTTGGCGCCTGCCTTTGGCCCAGGGCGCGATCCTGGAGACCCGGGATCGAATCCCACGTCGGGCTCCCGGTGCATGGAGCCTGTTTCTCCCTCTGCCTGTGTCTCTGCGCCTCTCTCTCTCTCTCTCTCTATCATAAATAAATAAAAATTAAAAAAAAAAACAAACAAAAACATTAAAAAAATAAAATAAAATAAAATAAAATAAAATCTCATTCTAGGGATGCCTGGGTGGCTCAGTCAGTTAAGGGTCTGCCTTTAGCTCAGGTCATGACCTCAGGGTCCTGGGACAGAGCCCCTCATGGGGCTCCTTGCTCAGTGGGGAGTCTGCTTCTCCCTCTCCCCCTGCTTGTGCTGTCTCCATCTGTCAAATAAATCTTTTTTTAATTAAAAATAATAAAATCTCAAACTATAAATTTGTCTGTTTTTCCTTATAGTTCTATCTACCTTTTTTAAAAAGATTTTTTTTATTTTATTTATTCATGACAGAGAGAGAGAGAGAGGCAGAGACACAGGCAGAGGGAGGGGGAGAGAAGCAGGCTCCATGCAGGGAGCCCGACGTGGGACTCAATCCCGGGCCTCCAGGATCACACCCCGGGCTGAAGGCAGTGCTAAACTGCTGGACCACCAGGGCTGCCCTCTATCTACCTTTGATTTGTGTGTATCATAGACCTGTGGCTGGTTGCACATAATGTCATAACTATTATATCCTCTTGGATTGAGGTTCCTTTTATCACTATGAAATGTTTTCGTTGATCTCTTTTAAGATTGTTCACCTCTAATACTATTTTATTATTTGCCTAACAAATTTTTAGATGTCTTTTTCTAATCTTTGAGCATCGTTTGTAGATAACAGCAATCTTTTTCTTCTTAGGCCGTTTTTTTTTTTAAGATTTTATTTATTTAGGGATCCCTGGGTGGCGCAGCGGTTTAGCGCCTGCCTTTGGCCCAGGGCATGATCCTGGAGACCCGGGATCGAATCCCACGTCGGGCTCCCGGTGCATGGAGCCTGCTTCTCCCTCTGCCTGTGTCTCTGCCTCTCTCTCTCTGTGACTATCATAAATAAATAAAATTTAAAAAAAAAGATTTTTTTTATTTAATCATGAGAGACACAGAAAGAGGCAGAGAGACATAGGCAGGGGGAGGAGAAGCAGGCTCCTCACAGGGAGCCCGAGGTGGGACTTGATCCCAGGACTCCAGGACCACGCCCTGGGCCGGAGGCAGACACCCAACCGCTGAGCCACCCAGGCATCCCCTTAGGCCTGTTTTTAATTCTTTGTAATAGATAATGAGAAAGTTTCAGGGCACCAACATTTCAGAATACTGAGACACAGAAGACTGTTAAAGAGAATTTATTTTTCCCTTTACTCTCTATCTTAAACAATGCTGAAAATTCCTTAAAAAGTTATATATAGGGGCGCCTGGGTGGTGCAGTCGGATGTGTACCTGATTCTTGGGTTCAGCTTGGGTCTCATCTCAGGGTCTTGGGATAGAGGCCTGCATTGGGCTCTGCATTTTCAGGGAGTCCTCTTGCATTTCTCTCTCCTTCACCTGTCCACTCTCTTTCTCTCGCTCTCGCTCTTTCAAATAAATAAATCTTTTTTTTTTTAAGTTTTATTTAGAATTACCACATGACCCAGCAATTCCACTCCTAGGTATATTCCCAAGAGAAATGAAATATATCCACACAGAAACTTGTACACAAATGTTTATGGCAGCATTATTCATAATAGCCAAAAAATAAAACCAACTCAAATGCTCATCAATGAATATATGCAGAAATTGTCATACATACATACAATGGAATATAACTTAATCATAAAAGTAGGGAAGTACTGGTATATGCTACAACTTGGGTGAACCTGGAAAACATTATGTTAAGAACGAAGCCAGACACAAAAGGTCACATAACTGAATGATTCCTTTATATGATATATCCAGAAAAGGCAAATCCACAGAAGACAGAAAGCATATTAATGGTTACCAGGAGGTTAGGGAAGTGGGCAGTGATCACTTAAATGTATGGATGTTTATGATGATAAAGTATTTTTTTAATTTCCTTTTTTTTTTAAGATTTAATTTATTTATTTGAGAGAGAGAGAGAGAACTCAGGAACAGGGGGAGGGGGGAGAGGGGGAGAGAGAGAAAGAGAGAAGCAGACTCCCCGCTGAGCAGGGAGCTCAACGCAATGTGGGCTCCATCCCAGGACCCCAGGGTCATGCCCTGAGTCAAAGGCAGGCACTCAACAGACTGAGCCACCCAGCACCTCTGTGATGAAAAAGTATTAAAACTAGAGAGAGGGAGCAGCCCAGGTGGCTCAGCGGTTTAGTGCCGCCTTCAGCCCAGGGCCTGATCCTGAGTCCCGGGATGGAGTCCCAAGATCGAGTCCCATGTAGGGAGCCTGCTTCTCCCTCTGCCTCTCTCTCTCTCTCTCTCTGTGTCTGTCTCTCATGAATACATAAAATCTTTTTTAAAAATTTAACAAAATAAATGAAAAAAAAAATGAACTTAAAAAAAAAAAAAAAAAAAACTAGAGAGAGGGATGCCTGAGAGTGGCTCAGCCATTGAGCATCTGCCTTCAGTCCAGAGCCTTATCCTGGAGACCCAGGATCGAGTCCCATGTCGGGCTCCCTGCATGGAGCCTGCTTCTCCCTCTGCCTGTGTCTCTGCCTCTCTCTTTGTGTCTCTCATGAATAAATAAATAAAATCTTAAAAAAAAAAATTAGAGAGAAGTGGTAGTGACGCAACATTATGCATGCACTAAATGCCAGGGGATTGTACAGTTTCTAACGGTTAATTCTGTAATCTGTGAATTTCACCTCCACAAAAAAGTGAATACATAGACCAGCAGCAGATGTTGCCTTGTGCTGATGAGATGAATTACTTTTTGGGAACATGTAAGCAGTTCTGATCTCATTTACTTACCTTGGCAATGAAACAGGGGGTTTGTCTGCGATTTACAGCCAAATCTGTGGCATGTCCAAGTGTCTGCTTCAAAGGGGGGAAATGTTCTCGTTTTATAACCTCTCCCGGGGCAACAATTATAGGCTGTGGTAACAATTCACTTGTAACTCTAGTACTTGAGTTTCATAGAAGAACAGGCCTAATGGGCAGGCTCTTCTTCAACAGCAACATTAAATAACAAAAATGAATAGCTTCTGAATAAAGATATTTATTAAATTAGATTTTTCTGGCAGAATTTACTCTGTTCTTATCTCATTTTGCAATATACACGATTTATCTTCTGGAAGAAGGGACAACACACATCTTCTTGGGTAAGATATTTCATGGCTGATTTTTCTGGGTTCAGTGATCTTCAATTTTTCAGAGGTAGGGATTTTAGATATATGGTCACTGCCCTTCTGTCCCAAGCATTGTTCCTGCCTGGCACAGATAGCCCCAAAGACATGCTGCCTAGACCTTCGAACGGTGGAAGTTGGAGATATTTGCCAGGGGTCCCTGGTATACTAGTTAGCTTTGTTGCGTCCCAAATCATCCCAAAGCCCAGTGGCTTAAAATAACACCCGGTTATTCAGTTCACAATTCTGTGGGTCAGCAATTTGGACTGGGCTCAGTGGAGAGTTCTATGGTCCTGTTCATGCATTTGTAGTCAGCTGCTACACATGCAGTCAGTTGGCTGGTCTGCTGGAGTTTGGCTGGTCCTAAGTAGCCTCACTTACATGTCTGACAGGTGGCTAGCTAACAGCTGGGGCACCTTGGTCCTTCTCTGTGTGATCTCTTATCTTCCCTCAGGCTAGCTAAGGCTTATTCACTTAGTAGCAGTGTTTACAATCACATAGTGTCACTCTCATCACATGTTTTTGCTCAAAGAAAGTCAAAAGACCAGCCCGGGATTCAAGGGGTGGAGAAAGATACCATGTCTTGGTGGGAGGTATATTGTGACCATTTTTGCAATCTTCCACCTGAAGTCACTATTTTTGCTCCAGTAACCCATTATTCCCCATACCAGTTTCCCCTAGACCTCTTCTAGGCCTGACAGCCACCAGGCATGAGGCCCACTTGGTCACTGATCCTTTGTGATCATACTCTTTCTCACCTCAATCATGGATCATTGGTTTCTCTTTTATCTGATTCCATGTATATTCAGGCCCAGAACACCCTCTCAGTTTCTGAACCTCAGAGAATTTCTTTCTTATTTTTAAGCATGGCCTTGGTCCCCTAGACTTAGTGTAACAGATGAAGCAGCAGGGCTAGCTGAGGACAAAGCACAGCTGCATCCCACAGAGGACCCCACCCAGGGTGGGATATGTGTGACATTCTTCAGGAAGTTTCCAATTGTCTTAAAGTTAATACCTCCTGGAGGGAAAAGCAATCTTTAACATGACAATGGCAAGGCCTCCAGTATCTTGTAGGTCCTCCTTAGCATATGAAGATCCTTTTGAAATCTCCCCATTTGCTTACTTCCCCCAACCCCTGGGTATATAATCAGCCACCCCTCACAGGCCCTGGGCAGCCACTCTTCCTGCCCATCAGTCCTGTTCCTGTGTTTAATAAAACCACATTTGCACCAAAGACATACCAAGAATTCTTTCTTGGTCATTGGCTCCAGACCTCACCTATATTCCAAAACTTCATCATAACATAGGATTTATCATCTAAATGGGGCCTTGTGAGGATGAAATGGAGCATCATGAATAATTAAGCTAGGACAGCAAGCATAAACTGGGTGTGGCTGGGGCAGCCCGGGTGGCTCAGCGGTTTAGCTCCGCCTTCAGCCCAGGGCGTGATCCTGGAGATCCGGGATCGGGATCGAGTCTCACGTGTAGCACGGAGCCTGCTTCTCCCCTCTGCCACTCTCTCTGTGTCTCTCATGTAAAAACAAGCAAACAAAACTGGGTGTTGCTATTTAAAGCCTCAGTGGTGGGGCACCTCAGTCATTTAAGCGCCTACCTTCACCTCAGGTTGTGATCCCAGGGTCCTGAGATTGAGCCCTGAATGGGGGGGGGGGGCGGGGGGTTGGTCCTTGCCCTGCAGGGAGTCTGCTTCTGCCACTCCCCTAGCTTGTGCTCTCACTCACTCACTCAAATAAACAAAACTTTGACAAAAAATCATAGTTCTGACAAGCTTGTTTTCCAGTTTTCCAGCCCTCAAACTGAAAGCAAAAAATTAGAGGGTGAAGAATATTGAAAAAGATACTTGGGCATGTTTGCTGATGGCTTGAGGGTGAGAGGAAAGACAAAAATAGAGAAACACAGAAAAAAAAATCCTCAATATCTAGAATTATTTAACAAATATGTCTTCAATCTTCAATAGTCCATGATATTATTGTTGTAGGATAGGACAGTTCATTTTGATTATAATAACTTTAGATGATTAGGAAAAATCCAGAATGTACTAAATAAAATATGTTTTAGAATGATTCCCATTAAAAAGTAAAAAAGAAAGCTTATGCTGAAAGGGGACGTCAATTTCACAGCTTTATTTTATTTTTAGGCCTTGAGTTGTTGTAAAGAGTCCTATGGCTTTGCTGAAGGTAGAGTGTGGAAACTAGGAGGATGTGAGCTCCCCCCCACCCCCACCCCAGGAATAAAAAAAAACAGAGAATGAAAGACCAGAGACCAGGACAGAAAGGCTTTTCTTCTAAATCCCAGAATTTTTGCCAATTCTCCAGAGTGGTTATTATTTCTATTCTCTTCCTGTTTTCTTTGAAGTCAAAAGTGACTCTCTGTATTTCATCTTCCCAAGCAGCAAGGAAGCAGGAAGTTGAGCATATTTCCCATCCCCACTTCCTCAGGTATGCTAAGCATGAAGAGGAGGGTAGAGCGGCTAGCTTCACACCCTAGAAGAAAAAGAAAGTCCTATTTCCTCAGTTCTGCAGTGAAGAGAGAACCTGGGACATCCATCTCAATCCAGAGAAAAGGCCATGATTCTCTTACTTTATCAAGCACTAAATTGCCTGGTGAGCTTGTTAAAAACACAGATTGTTCTCTCCAGAGTCCATGATTTAGTAGGCTGGGACTTGAGAATTTGCATTTCTAACAAGTTCCCAGGTGATGCTGATGATGCGGGTTCAGGGACCAGAACTACAGCAGACATGGGCCCTGGTCCTGACTAAGCATCAGAATCACCCAGGAGGTTTAAAAAAAACAAAAATAAAAACAGATTCTCAGAGCTTCAGGCCAGAATCTACCAATTAGAATCTTCCAAATTGGGACTATGGGCATGTGTTTGCTTATTTCATAAAGCTCTCCATTAGATCTTGGTGTTCAGTCGGTGTGGTGTTTCATAGCCCCTGAGTACCCAGAAGCAGGCTAAGCACTTAGTCAGTGTTTAATAAAGCCTTACTGATGGACTGATTTAGACCCAATGCTTTCAAGCAGTTAAATATGAATCCTTTAGTATGCTAATTTTATTTGATTCGTGATGATGATATTCTTTGAAAAATATCAGTACTGGCCTATTGGCCACATAAAAATGAACACTCTTGTAAAGGAAGTCTATTCGAATAGACAAATCTGTCTACTTGAATAGACAACCTCTGGCCCAGCCATGCAAATCACCAGAATATTTCCATGGCAACATGACTTTTTTTAATGCCCAAATGAAGCTATTGTGAGACTCTCTCAGATTTATCAATTAAAAATAGTTGTCTTTTGGGGTGCTTGAGTGGCTCAGTTGTTTAAGCATCCAACTGTTGATTTTGGCTCAGGTTGTGATCTCAGGGTCATGGGATCAAGCCCCACATAGGGCTCAGGGGGAGTCTGCTTGGGATTCTCTTTCTCCTTCTGCCTCCCTTACCTACCACCACCCCCCTCATCTGGCACGCATGCACTCTCTCTCAAATAAACAAATATTTAATTAAAAAAAAATAGAGAGAGAAAGAAAACTAGTTTATCTTTTATCGGAATATCCTAACAGTGTAACCAAATTGGTAGCTCATACACCGATCAAAATTCAGTAGATTAGACATTCCCATGCAGCACCAGTTTCCCGATATCCTTCATAGATTGGTTTTAACCACGTATTTTTCTTGGCAATAGTTTAAATATTTAGCAGAACTTGAAAACAGAAAAAATATTGTTCCCACTGTTTTAAGTCTTTCATTAAATAAGAAGTAATGTTGTCATTTCAATGATCTTCTCCAACCATAAATCAGAGATCATCGAAGGTCCAAATTGTGTAATTGTCTATTTTCTTCATTTCTGTGATGACCTATCTTGGTTCTGGGTCAGACTTCTTGCTAATGAACATTTAAATTCTGTCCAACCTATTTAGCTGAAGTAGATCATTAAGGTTTGTTTTCTTACAGACTGGCACAAATATAGGAAAAGTGGCTTATGAGCTTAACTCTGAATTGTGGTTAATTCAAAGAAGTTGGTCACTGTGTAATTTATAGATTGAGTATTGAACTCATTTCTGAAATGAGATAATAATGAGCTATTATTGACCCAAATGGAAAGACACACCCCATATTCATTAATAATATGCAAAAACGGAATTTTATCATTCTACTTGTGATGACAAAGAGCACAAAAGCAATGTGAAAATTAACTTAATTGGAAATATTGTAAAATTATTTTCAACATCATATGTTAAAGTAAGGAGCTGCTTTGATTGCTAAGTAGATAATAAAGAAAACTAAAGTAGTAAGCCTGGTTAATTTGTGCAAGTGCTTTACAAATTACTTATTTTCTAGAACCATCATAACACTTAATAATAGTGGTCCATTTAATAGGAAGACTGTTTGAGTTGAAATAGCAGAAGACAGTTAAGTAGATTTTAGGAAAGACTACAAGTTGTTCAAAAAGTTCTCTAAATGATACATCTTTTGTATCCAGAGAGCTAAAAAATACATTCCCCAGGATCTAGTCCTTTCCCTGGCATGTAGTTGGCAGTCTGTAAGTATTTGTGGAAGGAAGAAAGGAAGGGAGGAAGGGAGGGGAGAAAGTGGGGAGAGAAGAAATAAATACCAGGGAAAAAGCTTTAAATCTCTTTTCTCTTATCTCCTGGGCACCAGAGAAGTCTGGGTGCTAGAGAGAAACAATCTGGGAATCAACTCTGACTCTTATCCTAGAATTAATTAATTCCATCTTTCATATCCCTTTTCCTAACCCAGACCTCTCCCAAGACTCCAGACTTCAGCTCTTACTTGATACCTCCAGGTCAGGTATCAAAGCTGATATTATCTACAGAGGCTCAAATTATCTACAGAGAGTGTTGTTGAGCTCAGAGCCATCCTAAGCCCTGGGCTACCCCAAAACATAGGGATCTAGCAGAAGGGGAGGACAGGCAAAGGAGGCTGAGAAGTGGGACCAGAGAAACCAGAGGAGCGATGGTCAACCAGGGAACTCTGCAAAACTATCTCAATTTGAATAAACCGTAGGGGTTGGGGCCAGTAGAGAACCCTAGAAAGGACAGATTAGGCTTCATACCTGGGCCGAAGGAGAGCTTCGAGTCAGAAATTTTCCTGTTACAGAGAAATTTTTTTTTTAAATATTTTATTTATTTATGACAGATACAGAGAGAGAGGGGCAGAGACACAGGCAGAGGGAGAAGCAGGCTCCATGCACCGGGAGCCCGATGTGGGATTCGATCCCGGGTCTCCAGGATCACGCCCTGGGCCAAAGGCAGGCACCAAACCGCTGCGCCACCCAAGGATCCCTGTTACAGAGAAATTTTTAAGCTATACTTTTTGCATATCTGAGTTTAGGGAGTGAGATTCCCACTCACTACTAATAAACTGATTACATGCAATTTTATATTTACATAATTAATTAATTAATTATTTATATGTGTCTATATAAATGTTACAAAATACTTAGTGTCCCGAAGGCAAAGGAAGGTCTAGGAAAGAGAAGGAGAGGAACTCACTTGAGATAGCGCCTTCACTAAGAGAAAGCAATTCAAAAGCGTGAGTTCTAATGATCCCAAAGGGATGAGGAATTTGGGGCTGAAGGGTGGGAGAACAGACGTGAAAGCTCTTCAAAGTTTGGCAGCCCAATTCAATTAGCAATAATTGCACCTTGGATAAGCCTCATTGGCTACCATACTGCCACTGCGCAAAGCTTAACAGCCCAATTCAAAGCTTGAGAAACACAGGTATGTTGAGAATGCCCCAAAAAGAATTTCTGCAAAGGCCTGGGTGTGCGTGTGTGTGTGCACGCAGATGAGTCTTTTAGAGTAAAAAAGTCAATAACTCACTGTTGGAAAAGGTTAAGAGAAAGTTAAGGATATAAGTAGACTGCAGAGGGATCCCTGGGTGGCGCAGCGGTTTAGCGCCTGCCTTTGGCCCAGGGCGCGATCCTGGAGACCCGGGATCGAATCCCACGTCAGGCTCCCGGTGCATGGAGCCTGCTTCTCCCTCTGCCTATGTCTCTGCCTCTCTCTCTCTCTCTCTCTCTCTCTGTGACTATCATAAATAAATGAAAAAAAAATTAAAAAATAAGTAGACTGCAGATTTTCTCAGTGGAAATTCCTCATCTGAACCCCTAACACAATTGGAGTGACTTTTCCTGATTCTCACAAGAGTGGTAAGTCTAGAATCTGAGACAGGTGGCCCTCTCCTGACACCACAGGAAGAAGCTGAAGTTGAAGAATCTGATCCAGCAGATCCATAGGGCACTGGGGCTTAATTGTTGAGAAAGGCTCAAAAGCTAGTCAGAGTAACGGAAAACAAACGTTAGAGCCTAACACTTACAAATGGAAATCTCACCTAGTGGAGGTTCAAGCCTCACTGAGCCAAAGTGGTATGATTCTGGAGGTGGGAGGAAGCCGTTCTGGACTCTGATATCCTGTGATCCTGTGTTCAGGGCCAGTGTGCTCTCAGCGGTTCATTACAGTAACACACTCACTCACCTGAGCTGCGGCACCTGGCTGCCATTACTTCAGGATCCCACCACCCCGTTACTATCAGTGAGCCCAGTTCTGGAACAGCATCTCCTACCATCAACCCTGGCCCTCAGAGCTCTAGAGAGGAGCTGCAAGAGATATTTGGTGAGGGGAAGGATGAGATTGCTGGTATTTAAGGGTACAAATGTGTAAGGAGTAGTGAAGAGGCCATAGGGATCTAAAGCACAGTATATGAATATAGGTAATAGGACCGAACTAAAATTACATCAATACGACAAATACTGCTACAACAGCAATCATATAACAACATATAAGTCCATCAGAGTAACATGCTGTACACCTTAAACTTACACAAGTTACATGTCAAATTTATTCAATAAAAAATAAAATTTTCAAAACTAAGTAAATAAATAATTTTTTAAAACAATCTTATTTACTCATAAGAGAGTCAGAAGGAGAAGCAGGCTCCATGCAGGGAGCCCAATGCAGGATTTGATCCTGGGATTCCAGGATCACACCCTGGGTTGAAGGCAGGCACTAAACCGCTGAGCCACCCAGGGATACTCCTTTGTTTTGTTGTAAAGGAGTTTCTCAAGCAGCCCGGGTGGCTCAGCGGTTTAGGGCCTGCCTTTGGCTTAGGGCGTGATCCTGGAGACCCAGGATGGAATCCCACGTCGGGCTCCTGCTTCTCCCTCTGCCTGTGTCTCTGCCTCTCTCTGTCTCATGAGTAAATAAACAAAATTTAAAAATTTTAAAAAGGAGTTTCTCAGTGATGCTGTTACCTTCTTACCAGGCCATGCTTTATCCCAGGGTAAATGGAGCATCCTCTGGACCCCACAGAACACAGTGACTCGTGGGTTTTCTAGTCTATATAGTATATGCAATCTAGCACCCCCACTTCTCTGGGGGTGCTAGAACATTATGGTTCCATCTATCACCATCTGTCATGGCAGTTCTAGTTCTACCTCACTGAATGTGGGCTAATACTCCCCCCCCCCCCACCCCGCTGCGCCCGTTTCTGAGGCAAACTTACAGTATATTAGCGCCATCTCCTGGAGTCCTTGTCAAAGTGTAAATCCTGTACCAGGAGAGCATGCTCTCCTATAAACCAACTCTCCCTCTTCCAAAGTTATATTCTCTGCACCCTCAGGATCCAGTCCCATACATATACTCCCACTTTTTTTTTTAAAGATTTTATTTATTTATTTATTTATTTATTTATTTATTTATTTATTTATTTATTTATTTATTTATTCATGAGAGAGACATGGAGAGAAAGAGAGGCACAGACACAGGCAGAGGGAGAAGCAGGTTCCATGCAGGGAGCCGGATGTGGGACTCAACCCCAGGACTCCAGGATCACGGCCTGAGCAGGAGGCGGCGCTAAACCGCTGAGCCACCCCAGGATCAAGAGTCAGACCCTTAATTTACTGAGCTACCCAGACATCCCGATACTAGTCTTTTTTTTTTTTTTTTAAGATTTTATTTATTTATTTGACAGAGAAAGCACAAGCAGGGGGAGCAGGAGAGGGAGAAGCAGCCTCCCAGGGAGCCTGATGTGGGGCTCAATCCCAGGACTCTGGGATCATCATGTAAGCTGAAGGCAGATGCCCAACCAACTGAGCCACCAGGAGGCCCCTGGTACTAGTCTTTAAAGAAGGAGTGCGAGGCATCTGGGTGGCTCAGTTGGTTAAGTGTGGGACTCTTGGTTTCAGCTCAGATCATGATCTAGGGTCATGGGATCCAGCAACCTTGTTGGGCTCTGTGCTCAGCAGGGAGTCTGCTTGAGATTCTCTCTTTGCCCCTCCCCCCAGCACCCCACCCCCACTCACAAGTTCTCTTTCTCTCAAATAAATAAATGTTTAAAAAATAGAAGGAAAAAAAAAAGAAGGAATGGGTCCTGTCTGCAGGCCCAGAGGGTCCCAGGGAATCTTAGGATTCAAGATTTTGTAGTGCATCGACCCAGATGTTGCCATCCAAATTCTCCCTTCTTCCAAATCAGGGCCTTGGCCTGGAAACAGCATTCTGTAGAATGCTGAGAATTCAACATTCTGTAGAACTTTGCTACTTTTATGTCTAAGTCTCCAGCTTTACTGCTCCCAGGCTGCAGGAGCTGGAATCTATTTGTATACAATCAAAGCAGCACTCTGGCTTCACATCTCTCATTATATTGGCGAGTAATCATCCTAGCCTTTCATTGTCCCTCTCCAACACATCGATGGCTCCAAGTAACCATCATCTAATTCCAAAATTCTTAATTTTCCTCTGAACCCCTCAAATCCCTGGGACATTGCACCTTTTGTGTCCCATCAAAAGCCTATCCCAGTTCTCACCCATACAAGTTTTAACACCTGCCCTGGAACTGCATGTCTGTGTCATCCCTACTACCAGTAAGGGAAACTATTACATTCAGCTGGGTCCTGAAACAAAATCCCATTTTAGAGACAGGTCCTTAGGATCAGCTGTCACAGGCTAGATTTTTTTCCGGGAAACAGACTCTAAGACATTGAGGTTTCCATGCAGAGGTTATCAGGGAGATCTTGCAGAAATAGCACCTATGAGCAGTAAAGGAAGAAAAACCCAGCAGACAAAAGAGTTAAACTATAGTAAGGCTCAGGGGAGGTCTCAGCGGATCCCATGCGAAGCTGTGAAGCTGGCATAGCTCTAACAAGATACCCACACTGAGGCAGGGTGGACAAGACGTTGTCCGCCCTGCCACACAAAGACTTGTCTGCCCATGAACCAATCATCAGATCTGCATGGTCCCAGGGTGGGGTTGGGGGGCATTGGGCAGGTATCGCATAACCTTGGGTGAAGTGTCTTTCTTTGGCTGAGGACAATTCCAGAAAGCAATCCAGCTGATCAATCATCAGCCAATGACCAATGACCGCACCCCGCCAAACCCTGGAACTGGAGGAGTGAGTACCTCAGTCCTAAAGGGAATCAGCATCCACAATGCTCTGCAACACTGGACTTTGCTGAGACTGCTCCCTGGCCTGCACAATAAGAGAATAATACCAACCTCACAAGATAACCAAAAGAGGGCAGCCCGGGGGCTCGGTGGTTTAGCGCCGCCTTCAGCCTAGGGTGTGATCCTGGAGACATGGGATCGAATCCCATGTCAGGCTCCCTGCATGGCGCCTGCTTGTCCCTCTGCCTGTGTCTCTGCCTCTCTCTCTCTCTGTCTCTCATGAATAAAAAAATAAAAAAATAAAAAAATAAAGATATCCAAAAGAGCAATTGAAAAAAACAAGTGCAAGCAATTTGTAAACTGTTAATAAGGTTATGGTCCTCAGCCTGGATTGTGTGGCAATCTCATCAGCATCTTGCTGTTACACCCCACACTCAATTCTCATTACAAGACCAGTTGGAATTTTACTTTTGTGCCAAGATTTATCTTTCAAGTCAATTTAAAAAAAAATTTTTTTATTATTTATTTATGATAGTCACAGAGAGAGAGAGGGGGGGGGAGAGGCAGAGACATAGGCAGAGAGAGAAGCAGGCTCCATGTACCGGGAGCCCGACGTGGGATTCGATCCCGGGTCTCCAGGATCGCGCCCTGGGCCAAAGGCAGGCACTAAACTGCTGCGCCACCCAGGGATCCCTCAAGTCAATTTTATTCTCTAAAAAGTTGCAGTTATGGTGTTGACATATAGCTAATTTATTACATGTGTCTTTAGATTGTTTTTCACTGTAAATTACTTCCAAAATAGGTCCTATAATAAGAAAAAATTTATTAGTCTACTATCTGCGTCTCTGTAAAGAATAAAATTCAAGAATTTGTAGTTCTTAAAAATTGAAAACTACTCTTTAAAAACTTACCAGTTTTTAACTTACCCTCTGCCTTTGGCTCAGGGAGTGATCCTGGAGTCCCAGGATCGAATCCCACATTGAGCTCCCTGCATGGAGCCTGCCTCTCCCTCTGCCTGTGTCTCTGCCTCTCTCTCTCTCTCTCTCTCTCTCTGTCTCTCATGAATAAATAGATAAAATCTTATAAATAAATAAACAAACATTTCGAAGAAGATTCAGAAACGAACCATTCAATTTTAAATAATTCTCACTAGAGGGAGCTAGTTACAAATAAATACTTTCACACATCGCCTCAATTTCTGACCTTAAACATATTTAGGACATGTGTATCCTAATTTTAGACATGCATACACTAAATTTGCTCAATGTGAGCATGTTTTTAAAATTCAAAGATTATTTCAATTGAAGATAGATTAGACCTACACAAAATTCTCAACTGAACTTAACAGATCTTTTACTTTTTACTTCTTTCTTAATATTTTATTTTATTTATTATTATTTTTTAAAACTTTTATTTATTTGTGAAAGACAGAGGCAGAGACACAGGCAGAGGGAGATGCAGGCTCCATGCAGGGAGCCTGATGTGGGACTGGATCCCAGTACTCCAGGATCACACCCTGGGCTGAAGGCAGGTGCCCAACTCTGATCCCCCTAACATTTTATTTTTTAAAAAACATTTATTTAAGTAATCTCCACACCCAACATGGAACTAGAACTCACAACCCCAAGATCAAGAACCGTACACTCTTCCAACTAAGCCAGCCAGGTATGCTCACACATTTTAGAACAATTGAAATATGTGTGCAGTAGCTCTTGAGTATTCACAGATATGATGTCACATTAGTATTTAGGAAGAGAAAATTAGCTCTATGATCTATAAGTTTCCCTCCAACTTTTTTTTTTTCCCTCCAACTTTAACTTTCTGTGACCTGTAAAGTGGTCAAGTTTGGTATATGAAGTATAGAAAGAAGCATGATTTATATAGGCAATATTTACAAGTATACTAGTTTAGAGTTACTTTTAAATGCTTTTGTAATGAATGGAGCTACACAGCACAATGCACTATAAGAAATTTATCATGTCTTGATTTGATTTCATTTATTAAAGCAAGGCAACGGGCACCTGGGTGGCTCAGTGGTTGGGCATCTGCCTTCAGCTCAGGTCGTGATCCCAGGGTCCTGGGATCAAGTCCCACATCAGGTTCCCCACAAAGAGCCTGCTTCTGCCTCAGCCTTTGTTTCTGCCTCTCTCTCCCTCTCTCTCTCTCTCTCTGTCTGTCTCTCGTGAATAAATAAGTAATAATAATAATATAAAAAACAAGGCAACAACTTGAGGATAGGAGACACTTTCTCAACACCATGTTTTTTTTTTTTTAACTTTTTTTTTTTAAGAATTATTTATTTATTCATGAGAAACACAGAGGGGGGGGGGAGGCGGGCAGAGACACAGGCAGAGGGAGAAGCAGGCTCCATACAAGGAGCCCGATGCGGGACTCGATCCCAGGTCTCCAGGATCACACCCTGGGCTGCAGGCGGCGCTAAACCGCTGTGCCACCGGGGCTGCCCTCAACACCATGTTTAAACAGGATTAATCCCATTGATTTAGTGCCCTCTAAAGTATCATTAGTTACAGAAAGCCCTTGCTTTCAAAAAAGGAACTGGGAATGAGTGCATGGGGTGGAGACAACTAATTCCCAAAATTTGCCATGTGGAACTCTCAATTATTGCTGTTTTTCTGAACTATCTCAGAGTTATATCTGTTGCTTTTCTTGTCCTCCTTCTCCTCCTCCTCCTTTTTAAGAACTTCATTGACTTCTAAAATCTGACCACTTGCTACTCTTTCTCACTTTAGTTTTTGACATGTAAAGACTAGGACAAAATAACCCAGAAGCAAGCAGGAAATAGAGTCCATTGCAATATGTTGCAAAGAAGAAGATTTTGGCTCTAAAGTCAGGTCAACCAGAATCTGAACTCAGTTACGCTGGTTGTTAGCTGGATGAGCTGAGTAAATTCCCTAACCTCTGGAAGCTTCCTGGTTCTCCTCTGTAAAATGGAGACAGCATTAGATTCTTGCAAGCCTTCAGTGCATGTGAATGTGTTCAGCAGTCAACATAGCGCCTCACAAGTGAAAAGCCTTTGGTACATGTTGGCTATTGTGAGAGTGAGAATTACAGAGGGGTAGGCATGACAGGATCCTAGGCTGTGTTCCTCCACCAAACTCTGAATTTTGTTCTTCCATCAAACTCATCCAAAATCAAGCCAGGGATTTGGGATGAAGAAAAGTACCTCAGAGATCATCAAACTCAATGCTCTCTCTTTTTTGGGAGGTGGAGGGTATGAAAACCAGGACCAGACAGGCCAGGTGGCTTTCAAAAGCTCTCACAATAGAAGAGACAGCATGTCCACTGGTATGGAGAAGCCCTAGAGGAAACCAAGAGGTCCTCTCAATGACCTGGGACCCTAGACTTCTGACGTTTTATTAGAGTGTTTGGCTTCCAGAAAGCTGGATCCTGGTTTTGTGTGTGTGTGTGTGTGTGTGTGTGTGTATTTTAATTTTTATTTCTTTATCCATGATAGAGAGAGAGAGAGAGAGAGAGAGAGAGAGAGAGAGAGAGAAGCAGAGACACAGACAGAGGGAGAAGCAGGCTCCATGCAGGGAGCCCGACATGGGACTCGATCCCAGTACTCCAGGATAACACCCTGGGCCAAAGGCAGGCATTAAACTGCTGAGCCACCTGGGGATTCCCTAATCTTTGAATTTTAAAAACATGCTCACATTGAGCACATTGGGATCCCCTGGATCCTGTTTTGAGATGGTTAACAACAAGGCCTTCAGGTCCATGTTAAATGTTTGCTTTGTAGAAAAAGCCAATTGACCCTAGCCTCTAACTCATTATGAGAAGTGGAAAGTACTTGCTGGGGTACAAGTAGACTCTGAAAATGACCAGACATGGCAAAGTGAAACAGGTCCTCCTTACCAACAATTGCCCATGTTGGCCAAGACTGGTGTCCACACTACAGTGGCAATAATATTGAATTGGGCACAGCATGTGGGAAGCACTACAGAGGATGCACACTGACTATTAAGGATCCAGGTGATTCTGATCTCATTAGAAGCATGCCAGAACAGACCGGTGAAAAGTAAATCTCACAAAACTTTTTAATAAATTGACCAGAGCTTGTTTAAAAAAAAAAAAAAAAAGTTCTCACAATCATCTGTCCACGAGACAGCCAGTGATAGATCCAAGGTCCTCACTCCTGGTTTCATTGCTCTGTCGGGGGCTCCAAGTCCATGACCCAAACCTCTACTAAGAGGGGGTAGGCTGGGGCTCAGGAATACACGGACCACCAGAAGAGGTGGGACTTTTCCCTCGAGACTGCAAAGAAGTTAGACACACTCTCCCGCTTGTGAATGAGGCTAGCCCATCACTCTTTTTTCCATGGTGATTTCTTTGGGGCTCATCCCCCTTTGGATTTACATGAAAGACTCAGTGGGGTCAGGATAGGACTCAGGGGACAGGATACAGGAACTAAGCATGTAAAGGTTGAGCTATTTTGTCGATTTTGCTAGCTTTTCCCTCAGTAGAACAGTAATCTTTCCCAGTCCTAAAACCATGATTCAGCCTTATAGAAAAAGAAGCAGAGCACAGATTAATGCCCTAGGCTGTGGCCTTAATCTCAAGGAGCCCACAGTTCCTGTGATTCCTCCCTCGTCCCCCCACCCCCCACTTCACAGGTTGCTACAGTAACTGGCTGCAGTGGATCAAGAAGAAAAGCCCAGAGCAGCAATAAGCCCTGGATGTTCATCATCCAGGATGGCCACTGTGAAGGCCTGAGGGCTCAGCAACTGGGGTCACAGCTGCTTTTCTCCCAGATGATGATAATCATCTGGCTCCTCCTTCCCACCTGTATCTTTCTATCATTTGTGTGCCCTGGATAAATGAAACTGCTGTTTCAGTTACATTTCTGCCTTTGAGTCACAGATCCAAGATATTAGCTGTGGCACAAATTAGCTGATGTCAAAGATACCCTTTCCTGAATCTTTCACTTTACACTTTTCCGCAATGTTATTTTTTTTTAATTTTATTTATTTATTCATGAGAGACACACACAGAGAGAGGCAGAGACACAGGCAGACGGAGAAGCAGGCTGGCTCCATGCCAGAGAGCCCGACGCGGGACTCTATCCCGGATTCCCAGGACCATACCCCGGACCAAAGGTGGCGCTAAACGGCTTAGCCACCTGGGCTGCCCTGCCCAGTGTTAAATAACATAAAACAGATACCTCAAAATCATTTGGTTTAGTCTGGGACATACGGAAGTAGCATCAAATATGTGAACTAAATGACTCAAAAACAATGCCTTCTATTGGTTTTCCCAAAATTCTTCTCTGGCATAATTTTGAAACTATCTTTTAGAGAGGAATAGAACAAAAAGAGCTGTGCCACTTTTTAAAAGTGAAAAGAGAAGTGATTTGCTTAGTTGGGACTTCATTTTTTTTTTAATTTATTTTTATTGGTGTTCAATTTACTAACATACAGAATAACCCCCAGTGCCCGTCACCCATTCACTCCCACCCCCCGCCCTCCTCCCCTTCTACCACCCCTAGTTCGTTTCCCAGAGTTAGCAGTCTTTACGTTCTGTCTCCCTTTCTGATATTTCCCACACATTTCTTCTCCCTTCCCTTATATTCCCTTTCACTATTATTTATATTCCCCAAATGAATGAGAACATATAATGTTTGTCCTTCTCCGATTGACTTACTGCACTCAGCGGGACTTCATTTTTTTTAAGTAAAATAATATTGAGTCAAAGAAAAGGATAAATATAATATTAAGCTATTTGCAAAATAATAAAAGTGAGAATAATACCTAGAAAACTTAGTTTAGGAGTTGTAACTGAGCTATCCTCAGTGGTAAATGACCTTAAACTTGAAATGCTTTCTTTCTTTAAAAAAAAATGTATTCAACTCCTAAAATTAGAGTAGTTAATATAAAGAAAACAGAATTAGGGGATCCCTAATTCTGGGATGGCTCAGCAGTTTAGCGCCTGCCTTTGGCCCAGGGGGCGATCCTGGAGTCCCGGGATCGAGTCGCAGGTCGGGCTCCCGGCGTGGAGCCTCCTTCTCCCTCCTCCTGTGTCTCTGCCTCTCTCTCCCTCTCTCTCTCTCTCTCTCTATCATAAATGAATAAATAAATCTTTAAAAAAATAAAGAAAATAAAACCAGTAAAATTGACATATCCAATAGGTTTTGGGGGAGAAAGAAAACAAACAAAATAAACATTTCCTGCCAAATTCAATATGCACACACAAAGGAGAGAAAAACATAAATAAATTAATAAATGAGCAATATACTAGAAATATTTAATTACGAAATAATGAACATCAGTATATGCAGATAAACATCAATCTCAGTATTGATTGAATACTGATGGAATGATTAATAGAAAAATTGGGGATCCCTGGGTGGCGCAGCGGTTTAGCGCCTGCCTTTGGCCCAGGGCGCGATCCTGGAGACCCGGAATCGAATCCCACGTCGGGCTCCCGGTGCATGGAGCCTGCTTCTCCCTCTGCCTGTGTCTCTGCCTCTCCTTCTGCCTGTGTCTCTGCCTCTCTCTCTCTGTGTGACTATCATAAATAAATAAAAATTAAAAAAAAAAATAAAAAAAAAATAAAAAAGAAAAATTGCAACAGCCAGAATTGACTCAAAAGTTGACAACCTGAAACATAACTGAGATATTATTTAAGTTATCCGAGGAATGGCAATAGGAGCTTTCCAAGCTCAGTTAGTTTTGCAGTGGTATTTTACTTTCCATAGTTTGACAAACTGGCACAAAAATATGAAAGCTAATTTACTGGCCAAACTTTGTTTATGCAGCAGAAGTCATTTACATCCCTAGGTTTGAATCATATCATGACCCCTTTCTTCCATTTACTCATGGAAGTCTGGGACGCTTAACCAGGCTGCTAAAACACTTGATTGCACTTTTCATTTCTGTTACTCTTAGAACGTTAAAATGTTTTTTCTGGCCAGCTCCACAGACTTCTGATCTTTATGAAATTTTGCCTTCTTTCATTCTCTCAGGTGAGGGGCCACCCAACTCTTCAACATTTTTTTTTTTTAAGATTTTATTTATTTATTCATGAGAAAGAGAGGCAGAGACACAGGCAGAGAGAAGCAGGCTCCATGCAGGGACTCCAGTTTCACGCCCGGGCTGAAGGGAGGTGCTCAACCGGTGAGCCACCCAGATATCCTCAAGACAAGAAGAGTTTTTTTTTTTTTTTTAAACATTTTTTAAAATTTTTATTTATTTATGATAGTCACACAGAGAGAGAGAGAGAGAGAGAGAGAGAGAGGCAGAGACACAGGCAGAGGGAGAAGCAGGCTCCATGCACCGGGAGCCCGATGTGGGACTCGATCCTGGGTCAAAGGCAGGCGCTAAACCGCTGAGCCACCCAGGGATCCCAGAAGAGTTTTTCACTTAAACAAAATAGTACAGAAACAGGCACTAGACTTTGATACAAAATTATAAACTTCAACGAATTGAAGATCCAAGTATAAAAAAAACAAAAACTCGGGATGCCTGGATGGCTCAGCGGTTGATCGTCTGCCCTTGGCTCAGGTCTAGATCCCGGGATCCGGGATTGAGTCCCCCATAAGGCCTGCTTCTCCCTCTGCCTGTGTCTCTGCCTCTCTCTCTCTCTCTCTCTGTGTGTGTCTCTCATGAATAAATAAATTAAATCTTAAAAAAAAACCAAAACTATAACATGAACTCTTTTACTCTTTACTTTGAATAGGAAAGGACTTTCTAAACTTAAACACACAAAAAAAATATCACATTCCGTTTGACTGCATAATAATTTTAAACATCTGTGGATCATTTAATATAAAACCAAAGAGCAGGGCAGCCTGGGTGGCTCAGCGGTTTAGTGCCAACTTTAGCCCAGGGTGTGATCCTGGAGACCCGGGATCGAGTCCCATTTCAGGCTCCCTGCATGGAGCCTGCTTCTCCCTCTGCCTGTGTCTCTGCCTTTCTCTCTGTGTCTCTCATGAACAAATAAATAAAATATTTTTAAATAAAAATAAAACCAAAGAGCAACAGTTGAAAAATGTAACAATTTAAATGATTAATGTCCTGGGATGCTTGAGTGGCTCAGCAGTTAAGTATCTGCCTTCCACTCAGGATGTGATCCCAGAGTCCTGGGATCAAGTCCTGTATCAGGTTCCTTGGATGGAGCCTGCTTCTCCCTCTGCCTGTGTCTCTCTGCCTCTCTCTCTCTCTCTCTCTGTCTCTTGTGAATAAATAAATAAAATCTTTTAAAAAATGATTAATACCCTTTATATATAAAGAGTTCATACAAATTACTAAGAAAAACATTAAGATCCCAATAAGAGATTAAACAAATTATATATTAAAGAGGATTCCCAGAAAATACAAGTGGAAAAGAAATATGAAAAATTAACATAGCACACCACCAAGAGTGAATTCTAATGTAAACTATAGACTTTGAGTGATCATGATTTATCAATGTAGATTCACCAGTTGTAAAAAATGTACCACTCTGTTGAGAGATGCTGATAGTGGGGGAAGCTGTGTATTTGTGGGGATCTCTATCTCCCTCTGTTTTGCTGTGAACCTAAAACTGCTGCAAAAAATAGGCCAAAGAAAGACTATAAGAAAAAAATATTAACCTCACTAGAGATCAAATAAAAGCAAAAACTTTAAGTGGCAAAATGCCCACTTTTTCCTCTGAAATTACAAAGATTACAAAATTGAACAGTCAATGGTGATGAAGGTATAATAATACAAGCACCCTTACATAGTTCTTTTTTTTTTTTTTCCTCTCATAGTCCTGATGGGAATTAATCAATATAACATTTCTGGAAAGCCATTTAACACTATTAAGCATGTTTAAATGTTCTACCTTTTTTTTTTTAATGTTCTACCTTTTAATCCAGTTTGTCTATATATTACTGCTGAATATATATATGTCTATATATCACTGCTGAATGATATATGTCATTATATCACTGCTGAATAACAAAGTACCCCCAAATTTAGCATCTTATAGCACATTTTTATTCAGATATATTTGACATATAATATTGCATAAATTTAAGATGTACAACATGTAAATTTGATACATTTATACATTGTAATGTGATTACCATTGTAGTAATAATTAGCACCTGTATCACGTTCCATAATTATCATTTCTTTTTAGTGGTTGTGATAACTAAATTCTAGTCTCTTAGCAGGTTTGAGGATTCTAACATAGTATTGCTATCTATATTCACTATAGACAATAACGTTTATCTTACATAGTTTCTGCAGGTCAGGAATCTGGGAGTAACTTGGGCTAGATGGTTCTGGCTGAGGATTTTCCAAGCTGTTGGTCAAGGCTTCAGTTACCTGAAGGCTTGACTGAGGCCGAAAAATCTGCCCCCAGGACGCTTCATTCACATAGCAGTTGGCAAGTGCCTCAATTCCTTACCACATGGACCTCTCCATGGAGATGCTAAAGCATTTTCACATGTCAGCTTTCTGCTTCCAGTGAGTGATCCCATAGAGAAAGAAAAAAGAATCCACAGTGATTTTTGTGACTAAGCCTCAGAAGTTATCTTTCACTGTGTTTACAGTATCCTATTGCTTAAACAAACAAATAAAAAAAAAAACACCTCTATTTAGTATGGGGTTGGAGGTGGGGTAGATTTAGACAAGGGCAAGAATACCAGAAGGGGATTGTTGGGGACCATACTGGAGGCTAGTCTACTTATAGAAATCTACTTAATCGACTTTAGTCAAATAATCTAAAATGCAGAAAAGACTTTAGACATCAAGATATTCATCAAAATAATATTGATAATAGTAACAATTTGAAGTCACAGGGCAGCCTGGGTGGCTCAGCGGTTTAGGACTGCCTTCAGCCCAAGGCCTGATCCTGGAGACCTGGGATCGAGTCCCATGTCGGGCTTCCTGCGTGAAGCCTGCTTCTCCCTCTCTCTGGCTGTGTCTCTTCCTCTCTCTCTCTCTCTCTGTGTGTCTCTCATAAATAAATAAAATCTTGAAAAAAAAAAAGATGCATTCATTCTTTCAGGTCAATAGGGTCACATTGCAAGATCCTGATCATTAGTACACAGTTGAATCAGAAAGTTTATGGCTGAATTTGCCTAGCTAAGAATCTTAACTACTACTACTCAGGTGTCCCCAACTACTACTACTCAGGTGTCCCCAGCGGAACTTTGTTGAAAGGTATATTTTCATTATTTCATGCCAAATTTTAAAGCATGGCATGTTTTGTTTTTTTAAGATTTTTTATTTATTTATTCATAGAGACAGAGAGAGAGAGAGAGAGAGGCAGAGACACAGGCAGAGGGAGAAGTAGGCTCCATGAAGGGAGTCTGACGTGGGACTCGATCCTGGGTCTCCAGGATCCCGCCCTAGGCTGCAGGCGGCGCTAAACCACTGCACCACTGGGGCTGCCCCGCATGGCATGTTTTATTGCAGAAACTAAGTAATTCTCCATGGGGCAGTGTGTGTGTGTGGGGGGGGGGGGGGGGGACTACTGTAGCACATATTATATATCTTTCAGTTTACTTATATAAGAAAACATAAAAAGGTAGTGCCAGGTGAGTAGAATGTTTACTCTGAATCTAAATGATAAAGCAATTTTTTTGAGGGTGTATAATCAAAGAAAAGAAGGAAATTTGGGTATTTTTCCAACAGTTAATGGAATAGTTACATGCATAGGGATAAAGGAAGAGGCAGTATTTAAATTGTAGATCTAAGATCTCAAAACAAGGGCACAGTTGACAAGGTGTCTGGTTAATGTAATGGGAAAACCAATAATTCCGGTTTCAAAGATTTTTTTTTACTTGAATTAGTCGGTTTGTCTGATTTAACTACATAATCACCAGCTTTTCCCTTAATGTCTTTTTAAAAGATTTTATTATAGAGATGCAGAGAGAGACAGAGAGGCAGAGACAGAAGCAGGCACCATGCAGAGAGCCTGACGTGGGACTCGATCCAGGGTCTCCAGGATCACGCCCTGGGCTGCAGGTGGCACTAAACCACTGCGCCACCAGGGCTCCCCCTCCCTTTATGTTAAAAAATGACCAGGTATCATAGAATGTCAAGGAAAGCCCATATAACCGGAATATGTCCAGTTGGTTTCCACTGGTGTGATCTGCTGACTGGCTGCAAACTGTTATATGCTGCACATTATGTTCAAAACTTTGTAGTATATGAGAAAAAAACAAAAATAACTACAAATTCTCTGCAGCAACTTCTAAAAATATGTTGATTCCATTTCCCCACCTCTTGAAATTGGACTGGCCTTAGAGTTGGGCAATGATGAGACATTAGCAACTCTGATGCAAGAAGTGGCTTGAATAGCATTTATGCAATGAGGCTGGTCCTTTCTGGTTTTGGAAGTAAGCTGCTAAATTGGGCCAAAATTTCTCTTTCTGTCTCTTTCTCTCTCTCTCTCTCTTTTAAGATTTATTCACTTGAGAGAGACAGAAAGTATGAGCATGTGCGCACACATAGGGGAGAGGCAGAGGGAGGAGAGAGAGTCTTAAGCAGACTCTGCACTGAGCACTGAAGCCCTAGGCAGGGCTTGATCCCAGGACCTTGAGGTCACAGTCTGAGCTGACCAAGAGTCCAACACTCAGCCCCTCAATTGTGCCATCCAGGTGCTCCTCTTCTTCAATAACCATTGAGTTCAATCATTTTGGTGAAACCATTGATTTAACCTAAATGTTGGTTTTATAAGAAATAAGGCAATAGCCCTAAAAATATACAATAGGGTCCTAACTAAAAAATAGGTTGTATTCTAAGAGTCATTTATAAATCAGTTATCTGAACCTTAGAATATATATCCATGCATCATCACAGTGTCTGGTAAATGGCTGGTGCTCAAGATATAGTTCTTGACAAACTGAGAGTTGATGGAGGGAGGTGGGTAGGGGATGAGCTAAATGGGTGATGGGTATTAAGGAGGCACTTGTATTAATGAGCAATGGGTATTGTGAGTGCTGAATCACTGAACTATACTCCTGAAGCCAATGTTGCACTGTATGTTAACTAACTAGAATTTATTTTTATTTTTTTAAGATTTTATTTATCTATTCATGAGAGACAGAGAGAGAGAGAGAGAGAGAGGCAGAGACATAGGCAGAGGGAGAAGCAGGCTCCAAGCAGGGAGCCTGCTTGGGACTTGATCCCAGGACTCCAGGATCATACCCTGGGCTGAAGGCAGTGCTAAACCTCTGAGCCACCAGGGCTGCCCACTAAGGGACTCCATCCCGGCACCCCAGGATCATGCCCTGAGCCAAAGGCAGATGCCCAACCACTGAGTCACCCAGGTGTCCCCAGTTAGTTGATTTTAAGTTAAAGAGATTATCCTGAGAATCTGGGTGGGCTTCATACAATTAGGTGAAAGGCCTTAAGAGCAAAGAGAAAGACAGATAAGAGAGGGAGAGAAATGGCAACATTTGTTGAATCTATGTGAAGTTAATTGCACTGTTACTGGAACTTTTTGAAGGTGTAAAATTTTTTCAGCATCAAAAATTTTTGTAAAGGCAGGAGGAAGGTGAGTAAAGTAAAAGTATTCAAAATCCTCACACTGCACTAGAAGTGGTAAAAGCACATATTTACCTTAAAGTTTTAGGGGCACCTGGGTGGCTCAGTCAGTTAAGTGTCCAACTCTTGGTTTCAGCTCAGGTCATAATCTCAGGGTCATGAGATCAAGCTCTGCATTGGGCTCTGTGCTCAGTACAGAGTCTACTAGAGATTATTTCTCCCTCCCTCTCTGCTCTTCCCCTTACTCACACGCACACGTATGCTCTTTCTCTGTCCCTCTCAAATAAATAAATAAAATCTTTTAAAAAAATAAATAATTAGCGGTGCCCGTGTGGGTCAGTTGGTTCAGTGCCTGCCTATGACTCAGGTCATGATCTCAGGGTTCTGAGATTGAGCCCTATGTCGGGCTCTGCTCAGCGGGGAGTCTGCTTCTCCCTCTCCCTCTGTGTTCTCTCTCTCTTTCTCTCTCAAATAACTAAATAAATTTTAAAAAATAATTAGTTAAGATTTAATCAATCAAGGATTTCATGTTATAATGTCTTAGGTAACCACCAAAACAAAGTAAAAAAAATAACAAATTAATGGGAAAGGAATGAGAGAATGGAATAATAAAAGATAATGACTGCAAAAGAAAGCAAGATGTGAGGGAAAGAGGAACACAGAACACATTGAATAAAATAGAAAACAAACTGTAAGATATTTTTAAGTCTAACTATATTAGTAATTACATAAATTGTAAACAGACTAAGAATGGTTGTCAGACTGGATTAAAAAATGATTCTGTTTTTATAATAAAAGTAAGACATTAACTGCCTTTTTCACTCTGTTGACACTTGCGCTGTTGGTGGAAACACAGTGGTGGAAAAACGGCTGGCACCTTAGCCCAAGTCAAGGCAGTAACACCAAACTGTATTTACTAATAGCCGTTGTGCTCTTCACTGCCAGGCACTCGCCAGAACAAAAAGTCCATCTCACTTAAGAATGCCCTTGATGGGCAGCCCCCGTGGTGCAGCAGTTTAGCGCCGCCTGCAGCCTGGGGTGTGATCTTGGAGACATGGGATAGAGTCCCACGTCGGGCTCCCTGCATGGAGCCTGCTTCTCCCTCTGCCTCTCTCTCTCTCTCTATGAATAAATAAAATCTTTTTAAAAAATTAAAAAAAAGAATGCCCTTGATGAAGCATTATACATTATTAATTTTATGAATCCAATTCTCAAGTACAGTTCTTTTGTCTCTTTTTTTTTTTTTTTTTAATTTATTTATGATAGTCACAGAGAGAGAGAGAGGCAGAGACACAGGCAGAGGGAGAAGCAGGCTCCATGCACCGGAAGCCCGACATGGGATTCGATCCCGGGTCTCCAGGATCGCGCCCTGGGCCAAAGGCAGGCGCCAAACCGCTGCGCTACCCAGGGATCCCCAAGTACAGTTCTTTTGAATACAGAAGGGATCTTAGCAGTCTTTTCCTCTGGTCCTATTCTCATATACAAATTAACTCTTCAGGATTCTGTTAAATGGTCGATTGGTTTTGGCTTAAATGCTGCGAGGATAGCAAATGTGTTCCCTATAATACAGTTTACTGAGCGATCATCTATTCCTACTGTCATACCCCTGACCAGCCTCTTAGTATCCCCAGGGACCAGGTGCTCACTTCTCTGCAAAATAAATGGTGCCATCTTTAATGATGCTAGTTGCCAAAGGCAACGTTCTAATAGCTTGGAAAACACTTGGTTAACAAGGCTGGAGATTTCATGAAAATTATGAACCACATAATACCAAAAGAGCCAAGAGTTTACCATGTCTAAGATCATGGAGGGGTGCCTGGGTTGCTCAAGTCAGCTGAGCGCCCAACTCTTGATTTTGGCTCAGGTGGTAATCTCAGGGTCATGGGATCGAGCCTTGCACCAAGCTCCGTGCTCCGTGCTCCGTGGGGAATCTCCTTGAGATTCTTTCTTTCTCCCTCATGCTCGCATGTACACACTCTCAAATAAATAAATCTTCAACAAATTCACATTTTGTGGGTGTATACATTTTGTTTAACCTTATAATAAACACATACAAGTTAATAAGCTACTATGGCTCACTCCACAATTTACAAACGCACATATATCTTAACACACTCCCTAAATTTGTTTTCAGAAATCTATTGTGCAGGGCACCTGTGTGGCTCAGCGGTTGACCATCTGCCTTCAGCTCAGGTCATGATCTTGCGATCCTGGGATCGAGTCCCACATTAGGCTCCTCGCAGGGAGCCTGCTTCTTTCTCCCTCTATGTCTCTGCCTTTCTCTGGGTCTGATGAAGAAACAAATAAAATAAAATAGGAATCTAATGTATATGTCACTAATGCTAAGAATCACGGGAAATACAATTAGACATACAACAATTACCTTACTTTTATTTTTTTTAAAGATTTTATTTATTCATGAGAGACACAGAGAGAGAGATAGGCAGAGACACAGGCAGAGGGAGAAGTAGACTCCCCGCTGGGAGCCCAATGTGGGACTTGATCCCCGGACTCCAGTATCACGCTCTGCGTGCAAGGCAGAGGCTCAATCACTGAGCCACCCAGGCTCGCCAACTCGCTTACATTTAAACTCAGAGTGCTGGGCCTTTCCTATAGACTCATAGTAACTTTCACTCTGCCCTGTTCGACTAAGAAGAAAACTGACATTGCCTTTCTGACCAGTAAACATGGTGAGGAAGAAACAGCATCTTATAGAAAAAACAAACAAAAAAGAGCCAAGAATAAAACAGTCAACACTGTTTAGATTGACCAATAATGTGAGAATGCCAGCCATGTCTAGTATTGGTCACAAAGATTCAAGGAGCCAAAATTGTATCTGATGGTCTTTTCAGTTATATTTTTGGAGGCAGTATTTCTAACAAAGGTACATTTCTGACGTTCCAACTAATCACCAAGGATGTTCAGGGCAAAAACCTGCCTAACCAACTTCTACCAACTTCTGTGGTAGATCTTATTCATAAAGTATGTACTACTCTGATGCACACATTCATGGCAAACAAGCAGTGGGTATTTTGCCTTGTTTAGATGTTAGATTTGCATGTTGGATTTACCAAAAAGTACACAATATTTCTAAAATTTCTGATGACTAGCTCCATTCATCAGTATCTAGTAGGGGCTTCCAATATGGAAAATAATGGAAATTATGTCACAGAAGATATCCTCAAATTGACTTCAGGGACGCCTGTGTGGCTCAGCGGTGGGGCACCTGCCTTCAGCTCAGATCGTGATCCTGGAGTCCAGGATCGAGTCCTACATTGGGCTCCCTGTATGGAGCCTGCTTCTTGCTCTGCCTGTATTCCTGACTCTCTCTCTCTGTGTCTCTCATGAATAAATAAATAAATAAAATCTTTTTAAAAAATAAAATAAAAAATAAAAATGATTTCAAATAAATGGTCAATAAGGCTGGGAATGACATAGAAAAATCTAACCAATCTAATCTACTAGAAAAGAATAAAAGCTGAGGAAGCCTGAATTTGAATTGGACAAACTAATGAAGGCAATAGTTCTGGAAAATCTCTTGGGAAATAAAAATGCCTAGCTTATCAAAAGCCTTGCTCAAACCCAAGAATCTTTTTAAAAGCAGAACTTTTATTTTATTTTTTTAAAGATTTATTTATTTATGATAGACAGAGAGAGAGAGAGGCAGAGACACAGGAGGAGGGAGAAGCAGGCTCCATGCTGGGAGCCCGACGTGAGACTCGATCCGGGAACTCCAGGATTGTGCCCTGGGCCAAAGGCAGGCGCCAAACCGCTGAGCCACCCAGGGATCCCCAAAAGCAGAACTTTTAAATGCTGACAAAGAATAATTCTTATGGAGAGCAGAGGAAGCCAGGTGAGTGGTTAAGAGAATATAACATATAACATTTTAAAAATATTAAATAAAATGTTCTACCCTCACAGAATCTAATATGTTCACTTCATGCACAATTTATTCTCCTCTTTTTGTTCTATTGTCTATAACTTCTTTGTCAAATGCTGGCCATTATTTAAATTTTTTCCTTCACAGAAGGGAACCACAGTAAAATTGATATTAAAAAAAAAAAATCTAGGACACCTAGGTGGCTCAGTGGTTGAGCATCTGCCTTCGGCTCAGGTCATGATCCAGGGGTCCTGGGATCGAGTCCCACATTGGGCTCCCCGTGGGGAGCCTGGTTCTCCCTCTGCCCATGTCTCTGCCTCTTTCTCTCTGTGTCTCTCATGAATAAATAAATAAATAAAATCTTAGAAAAATATCAGTGTATAATGCAATCATTTTTATGTGCCAGTAGAAAAGGATGGTGAAAACCAAATTGGGAATGAGAAAACAGTGGTGACCAAAATAAAAACTTTTTAAAAATCAGTAACATAGTGCCAGAAATATCAAACATTTACTGAGATGGCTTACTGTGTGCCAGGCATCATCTACCATTTGTCATGCACAATCCCACTTGAGGCTTACAACCATTCGAATTGTGTCAGCTGGAACCTCTGGGAAGCAGATGGAGCTTTACTGGGGGAACGCCTGTGAAAGAGAAAAGGTGGAAAAAGTAGAACTGGGCAGGCAGTCTTCAGACCACACTGCAGAGTTGACATTTATTAAACATCAGGCTGGATGGGGAGAGCCTCACTGAGATCTCGCTGCAGTCTGAGAAATCCTTGGCCATCAGGAACTCTGGAGCAACATTTGCCCACTGGAAGAGTCTCATCTTGGGCTGAAGTGACTATGCTCCTTCCCCACAGAGCTCAGTCACTGGTGCGGGGTGTTGGGGGGTGGCTACCCAGGAAGATCATGATCTTACCTCAAAATCCGAGTTAGCTCCAAAAGGTTCTAAGAGCTAAAGCACTCCTCAGAGCTGAACAGCAAGTTCCTTCCTGCAGGCAGATCTAAGCCGTGTACCTCAGGGCTGCCACAGTGAGGTAGGTTTTATTATGATCCGATTTTCGGAAAGTAAAATGAAGCATAGAGGTTATGTAAATTTCCTGAAGTTACACAACGAGCAAAGAGCTAATAAATCTCTCCTCTGTTCCTTGTGTGGTTGATAGTAAAAACTATTTTATGATTTATTGGAGTTTTTAGAAATGTTCAATGTTTATCAATAAGTCATTTAAATATGCCTTTTAAAAATATTAAGTGTTTTATTGCTAAGTATACAAAAAGACTATCATGCAAAAAAGAAAAAAAAGACTACTGTGTTAAAGTTTTCATTTTAAAAAAGCAAAAAGGATGTGAGATAATATATTCCAAGCTCTAGAGATGTTTAGTCCTATTTTTCTTTGCTCCCCAGCCAAAAGGTGGTGTTGTTTTTAACAATTAAATCTCTGGGCCTCAGTCAAAGGTGCTAAGTTTCAGTGTGGATGAAGAGTTTACAACATAGTTCTAAACATCTGAAAACTGGAATTGCAGGAAAGTGCTCAGAGACCCATAATTACAGTAGCACTCCCAGGTGCTGCTATAACAATTTTATTGCCAACACACTGGTCTCTTTTACCTCCTACACTAGGGAGGTATGAAGGGCCAGAGGAAATAGTCAAGCAGCAGGCAGTCTAGTGGTTATAGGCATCATTTGCCTAATGACATTTTCTAAATCGATTTCTTTATTACCTAGAGACCCTACTCCTTCCCCTTTAATTGTCATGTTTTCCTGACTCTGAGGAAAACACTGCTTTGGGCAAGCTGGAGAGCCCAGGTGGCTGGGGCCTTCAGAATTCTAGACTCCTCCATCCTTGCCAATTCTTTCATCATAATCTGTCATGGGAAAGAAGTAGGGTAGAAGAAACCAAGGGGAGCTGGAGTTGGGATCGCCTTTGTATGAAAAATAATCCTCTGGCTCTTTGGCTTTGCTTTTAACATAACTTTTAAAGAACACAGTCTAAGTTTATTGTGGAAAAATCAGAAAACAGGAGGGAAGGAAGGGAAAGAAGGGAAGGAAGGGAGGAGGAAGGAGGGAGGAAGGAAGGAAGAAGGGAGGGACAGAGAGGAAAGGAAACCACCACCCAGAGCTATCTGATATGTCAGTTAGTGCATACCTTTCCAGTCTCTCACTCCTGTGTATTTGTTGTTATTCCTTAACTATTATTTTGTAACTAGTTCTTCTTTATTCAGTATCATGAATGTCTTTTTACGTCAATAAATCAATTTCTACAAATTTGTACATATATCTGTAATACATTCAAAGAATATCCCATTAGGGAACACTTAAATTTTTTTTGTTCCTTTTTTATTTTTATTTTTTAAAGATTTTATTTATTTATTCCTGAGAGAGACAGAGAGAAGCAGAGACATAGACAGAGGGAGAAGCAGGCTCCATGCAGGGAGCCCAAAGTGGGACTCGATCCTGGGACCCCAGGATCACGCCCTGAGCCAAAGGCAGACGCTCAACTGCTGAGCCACCCAGGCAACCCTCGTTCCTTTTTTATTTTTATTTTTTTTTCCTCATTCCTTTTTTATATTAAAAATGACAACTTAAGGGCACCTGGGTGGCTCAGTGGATTAAGGGTCTGACTTTTGGTTTCCGCTCCAGTCATGATCTCAGGATTGTGAAATCAGCTCCACGTTGGGCTCCTCATTCAGCAGGGAGTCTATGTGAAAGGTCCTCTCTCCCTGCCCCTCCCTTCACTCATGCATGCTTGCACATGCATGTGGACGCACTCTCTCTCTCTAAAAATAAGTAAATAAATCTTTTAAAAAATGTTTCAAAAAACAAATTAGTGAACATTCCTGTAGCCAAATTTCTTGGTAAAGTTTTTGAGATAAAATTCTCCAAACAAAATTTAACATTTAACAATGTTAAAATGTACAATTCAGAGGTTGTTAGTATGTTCACAAGATTGGGCAATCATCACCAACCATCTGGTTCCAGAGCATTTCCATCACCCCCAAAAGAATCCCTATACTCTTAGCAATGACACTCTCAATACCCCTCTTCCCCCATCCCCTGGCAACCACTAATCTATTTTCTGTCCTATGGGTTTACCTATCCTGGACATGTCATATAAATAGGATTATACTACATGTAGCCTTTTGTGTCTGGCTTCTTAGCAACATGTTTCAAGATTCATCCATGTTGTGGCCCTTTAGTGCCATAGGAATCAGTGTTTCATTGCTTTTTATGGCTGAATATTTGGCTGACATTTGGGTTGTGCCAATAAAACTAGGGAAACGGAGATGCCTGGGTGGCCCAGTTGGTTAAGCATCTGCCTTTGCCTCGGGTCATGATCCCAGGGGTCCTGGGATTAAGCCCCTCATTGGGCTCCCTGTTCAGTGGGGAGTCTGCTTTTCCCACTTCCCCTGCTTTGCTCTCTCTTGATCACTCTCTGTCTCAAGTAAATAGATAAAATCTTTTTTTTTTTAAAGATTTTATTTATTTATTCATGAGAGACACAGAGAGGCAGAGACACAGGCAGAGTGAGAAGCAGGCTCCATGCAGGGAACCGGACGTGGGACTTGATCCGGGTCTGCAGGATCACATCCTGGGCTGAAGGTGGCGCTAAACTGCTGAGCCATCCGGGCTGCCCCAATAAATAAAATCTTAAACAAAAACAAAAACCCACTAGGGAACAGTCTCCATGACTTTTCTGCCATATGCTAAAGTGGAAACGTGCTTATGTGGCAGTGGCACATGGACAGTCACTGGAAAAGAGTAGGACAAGACACTGAGGTCCACAGCCAAGGACAAAGTCAAGGCTATTATTAGTACACTAGGGTTGGGAATGGAAAGTTGGATTTACAAGAGATTTTTTTTTAGTTTGTTCTTAAAAATATTCCATTATCTTAACAATGAGAATACATTTTTTTAAAGCCAGACAGCTTGGCTTCATGGCTATGGTTATTTGTTCTGGTCCAAGGCAGGTCATGTTTAATGTACCCATTGCACCCTACATAACATGAGGATAACATCTGCAGCCAAGGAAAACTATGTGAACTTATTCACCTAATATAAACATATATATATATATATATATATAGTTTTTAATATTTTATTTATTTATTCATGAGAGATACAGAGAGAGGCAGAGACACAGGCAGAGGGAGAAGCAGGCTCCCTACAAGGAGCCCGATGCAGGACTCGATCTCAAACCCTAGGATCACGCTCTGAGCCGAAGGCAGACGCTGAACAACTGAGCCACTCAGGCGTCCCTATATATGTATTTTTATTTTTAAGACTTTATTTATTTATGCATGAGAGACATATATAGGGAGAGGCAGACACAGGCAGAAGCAGGCTCCATGCAGGGAGCCTGATGTGGGACTAGATCCCTGGTCTCCAGGATCCCACCCTGGGCTGAAGGCGGCGCTAAACCACTGAGCCACCGGGGGCTGCCCCCTGCATATGTATTTTTAAATCAATAAGAGAAAAAGTCTATACCCAACCAAGTAGTGAGTTCTCTCACAGTGTGGAAAAATAAATAACTAAAATGTGGGCTTTAAACAAACTTAAGGTCTAAAAGCTCTCTCCCTCATATGAGTAAAAAATCAGGCAGCTTGGTTCTCTAAGCTGTCTGGCACAGCTGATACAGGGAATATGCACCACAATAGGGATCAAGTTTGCAGTATTTTCTGTAGAGAGCACACTTTGCAGCTTCACTTCAGACCCTATAAATCCCAAGTAATGCTGCTTTTTGAGCTCCTTTGATTGGAGAGACCATTTCATATGATAATATTTTTCCTGTACTTCCTATCAATGGCAAGCCTCCTTTTCCATTACATATAAATCCATTTCATAGGATACCTTGTAGCTAAGATTTCTTAAAGAAGACATAAAAACATAACCAGAGGGGCACCTGGGTGGCTCAGTCAGTTAAGCTTCCAACTCTTGATTTGGTCTCATGTTCTGAGTCATGGGATTGAACCCTATGTTGGGCTCTGCGCTCTGCTGCTTGTCCCTTTCCCTCTGCTCTTCCCCACCCCCCCATAAATAAATAAATAAAATCTTAAAAAAAAAAAAAAAAAACAATGAAAGAAAAAGGTGATCAGTTTGTCTGCCGTAAAATGAAGACCACATCAGGGATGCCTGGGTCGCTCGTTGGTTGAGTGTCTGCCTTTGGCTCAGGGTGTGATCCCAGGTCGGGGGATCAAGTCCCACATCAGGCTCCCTGAGAGGAGCCCACTTCTCTTTTTGCTTATGTCTCTGCCTGCCTCTCTCTCTCATGAATAAATAAATCTTAAAAAACAAAACAAAAAAAGCATCAGGGGCACCCGGCTGGCTCAATGGGTTGAGCATCTGCCTTCAGCTCAGGTCACAATCCCAGGGTCCTGGGATGGAGCCCTGCATCAGTCTCCCTACTCAACAGGAATCTGCTTCTCCCTCTCCCTCTGCCCCTCTCCTGCTCTTACTCTCACACATGTGCTCTCTCTCTCAAATAAATACATTAAAAATAAAAATAATTTTAAAAATAATAAAATGAAGAGCATCCATGTTAATCAATTAGGGAATACTTTCACTATATATATATGTGTGTATATACATATATAAAATAACATTGTTTACTTTAAAGATATTACAATGTTACTTGTCAATTATACCTCAATTAAGCTGGAGGAAAAAACCCAATAATTCCCATTCTAGTTATCTATTTGAAAGTATTTGGAGGGATCCCTGGGTGGAGCAGCGGTTTGGCGCCTGCCTTTGGCCCAGGGCGCGATCCTGGAGACCCGGGATCGAATCCCACGTAGGGCTCCCGGTGCATGGAGCCTGCTTCTCCCTTTGCCTATGTCTTTGCCTCTCTCTCTCTCTCTGTATGACTATCATAAATAAATAAAAATTTTAAAAAATGAAAGTATTTGGAATTGCTATAAAAAACAGTTCTCCGGCCTTAGTTCTTCCAAACCTGGAATTGACCAAACCAGACACACCTCCCTACACAAATTAAATTAAATTAAGAACATTAGAAAGAAACCATTAAGAGATCTAAAAGGCAACCTACAGGGATCCCTGGGTGGCGCAGCGGTTTGGCACCTGCCTTTGGCCCAGGGCGCGATCCTGGAGACCCGGGATCGAATCCCACATCAGGCTCCCGGTGCATGGAGCCTGCTTCTCCCTCTGCCTATGTCTCTGCCTCTCTCTCTCTCTCTCTCTCTCTCTCTGTGACTATCATAAATAAATAAAAAAAAAAATTAAAAGGCAACCTACAGTGTGGGAGAAGGTATTTGCAATACATATATGTACACACACACACACAAATATATCCTTCAAAGGATTCATATCCAGAATGTTTAAAACTCTTACAAAAAAAAACTCTTACAAATCAGTAAGAAAAAGTCAAATAGAAAAAGACAAAAGGCAGTGCAGATATTTCATAAAAGGATATATGAATGACAAATAAACATCTGAAAATGTGCTCAACATCAGCATCAAGGATATGTGGATTAAAGCAAAAATGTGACCAGAATGACTAAAATGAAAAGATGCTAAATACCAATTGCTGGCAAGGAGATGGAACAAATGGAACTCTCATACACTGCTGGTAGAGTACAAAATGGTACGAACACTTAGGAAAATCATTTGCCAATATCTCTGAAGAGTGAACATATGCATATCCTAGGGTACAATAATTCCACTCCTACTATATACCCAACAAAAATGCATCCATATGTTCACCAGAAGACATGTACCACAGTGTTCATCAAAGTTACCAAAGTATCTATGAAAAAATTATGGTTCATTCAAATGATGAAATATTACACTGTAAGGAAAATGAGTGATCTAAAACTATACACAATACAGATGAATCTTAAAGTTTAAGATAGAAAAGAATACGTGCTATCCAATTCCATTTCTATAAAGTAAAAACACAAGCAAAATTAATCTAATTGTCAGAAGTCAAGGGAAGGTAGTGACTGGAAAGGAGCATGGGCAGGGTGCGGGAGGGTTTCTGAAGAAACTGGTCATGTTTCCTTTCTTAAACCGGATGCAAGTTACATGGGTATGCTTGGTTAGCAAAAGTCCTTGAGCTATATACATTTATGATAGTGCCCTTTATTTTTTTTTTATTTATTTTATTTATTTTTATTTTTTTCCTTTATTTTTTTTAAAGATTTATTTATTTATTCACGACAGAGAGAGAGAGAGAGAGAGGCAGAGACACAGGCAGAGGGAGAAGCAGGCCTCATGCAGGGAGCCTGATGTGGAACTTGATCCCGGGTCTCCAGGATCATACCCTGGGCCAAAGGCGGCACCAAACCGCTGGGCCATCGGGGCTGCCCGTGCCCTTTTCTTTAAAGTAGGCTCCATGCCCAACGGGGTGCTTGAACTCATGACTCTGAGATCAAGAGTCACATCCTCTACAGACTGAGCCAGCCAAGTGCCCCAGTAGTGCCCTTCCTTATACATATTTCACTCTGATGAAGTTTGAAAATAAATGTACCCAGGGAAACCTAAATTTTTAGTGGCTAAAATGTTTATCTGCAAATACTTTTCAAATTATTTTTTAGTTTTTCGGATTTCTACTTACAGAATTTTTGGTATTGGCATCAAAATTGTTTCTTACCAGTTGGCCTTTCTGAACCTCTGTTTTCTTACCTGTAAAATGAGGATAGTAGAATTTAAAAGCCAGGGTGATTTTTAGGGGTGCCTAGCTGGCTCACTCAGAAGAGGATACAATTCTTGATCTCAGGATTGTGAATTCAAGCTGCACGTTGGATGTAGAGATTATTAAAGAAGATAAACTCTAAAAAGTAAATAAAAGCCGGTGTGATTTTTAAAGTGCTTAGCACAGTGCTTGGCACAAAATGTTCAATGGTTAACTTAATACTTTTCTCTAAACCAGTGGGACTTCCCGGGTGGCTAATATAGCATCCTGTACTAACCTCTGTCTTAGCATTTCTTAGTGTCTATTTTCCAAGACTGTGAGGCCCTTGAGAGCCAGGTATAGTGTGTAGCATACAATATTCCCAAAGCCTAGTTTAGCATCTGGCATAGAATTCAGTATTTATTAAATAAAATGATTAAATACATTTCAGATACTTTGCAACATCTATTTATTGCTAAATCATGGAATCACATTCATATTCTCTGAAACAAGTTTTCTTGGTTTCTATCCTCCACTAATAATTTATCCCAAAATATTCTGATTTGATTCTGTTCCAAGAGAACCTCTTCCTGCTATTCCCTCATATTCTTCATTACCTGTCATATTAGGGCAGCAGAATTTTGATCTGCTAAATCTAAATAACTTCATTGCTACCCTCCAAAATTTCTTTAAAAAGCCTTGCGAGTAATAATTTCTTCTGCTCTGGCCCAAATATATAGAGAGGCAGAGACACAGGCAGAGGGAGAAGCAGGCTCACGAGCCTGTGGGGAGCCTGATGTGGGACTCGATCCCGGAACTGCAGGATCATGCCCTGAGCCAAAGGCAGATGCTCAACCACTGAGCCACTCAGGCTTCCGTAGAGACTATCTTTGATGAATAAAACAGTGTGGTCATTCGCACTAATTTCTACATTTTAACATGATTAAGAAAAAATAATTTGGGACTAATTGTGGGTATCCAATCAAATGAGAGGCAAAGAAAGAAACTAGAAGTCCCCAGGTAAAGCCAGATTTTTGTTTCCTTTCCACTGATGACATGGTATGCTTAATAACTTTATTCCTGAGGGAGGATATCCCATTCTGAAAAACACACTACTCTAGGTGCTTCCATCAAAATTATCTCTTGGACTTGAAAATAAAGTCTTTACCCCCAACCTTCCATGGCTCTATAGTTTCCTTCAAATGCTTTTCATCTTATTGGCATGTAATACACAGACAGAAGTACACAACTCTCCAAACCTTTCTCATCTCTTCATTAGTAAAAAAACGAGTACATACTTAATGCACATATAGCACTGTGCTATTATATATACTATAAAACATTAAACGATACAAAAATAGATCTTAAAATTTATCATAAGAAAAAATAGGGGGGAGGACAATTGGGTGGCTCAGTGGTTGAGTGTCTGTCTTCAGCTCAGATCGTGATCCCAGGGTCCCGGGATGGAGTCCTGCATCGAGCTCGCTGAAGGAAACCTGCTTCTCCCTCTGCGTATGACTCTACCTCTCTCTGTCTCTCATGACTAAATAAATGAAATCTTTAAAAAAAAATTTTTTAACTATGTATGGTGACAGATGTTACTGAGATGTTACTGTGGTGATCATTTTGCAATATACACAAGTATCGAATCACTTTGTTGTACACCTGAAACTAATACATCACATGTCAATTATACCTCTATTAAAAAAAAAGAGAAAAAAGACACTGTATTGATCGGGCACCCGATCTCTCTCTCTCTCTCTCGAATAAATAAATTAAATATTTTTTTAAAAAAAAAAAAGAAAAGAAAAAAAAGAAAAAAGAATGAAAAAAATAGAAATAGCAGTCTTGTGGGACAAGGACATTTAGATAAGAACATTTTCTTTCTCCTTTGTAATAATTTCAAATTAATTGCAAAAAATACTAAGGGCTAGCTTTTAGCTTTCTTTCTTTCTTTCTTTCTTTCTTTCTTTCTTTCTTTCTTCTTTCTTTCTTTTTCTTTCTTTCTTTAAAAAGATTTTATTATTTATTCATGAGAAACAGAGAGAGAGAGAGAGACAGAGAGGCAGAGACAGAAGCAGGCTCCATGCAGGCAACCCCACGCGGGACTCGATCTGGGGTCTCCAGGATCACACCCTGGGCTGAAGGCGGCACTAAACCGCTGAGCCACCCAGGCTGCCCAGATGTTTTTCTTTTTTAAGATTTTGTTTATATCAGAGAAAGAGGGAGAGAGCACAAGCATAAGCAGGGAGAGGGGCAGAGGGAGCAGCAGACTTCATGCTGAGTGGGGAGCCTGATGTGGCTTGATCCCCAAACCCTGGGATCATGACCTGAGCTGAAGGCAGACACTTAACTGAGCCACTCAGGCGCCCCTGCTTTTAGTTCTTATTAAAGAGTAAAATTGTCTTTTTTTTTTTTAAAGATTTTATTTAAGGGCAGCCCTGGTGGCTCAGCGGTTTAGACACCTTCGGTCTGGGGTGTGATCCTGGGGTCTCGGGATCGAGTCCCATGTCAGGCTCCCTGCATGGAGCCTGCTTCTCCCTCTCTCTCTCTCTCTCTCTCTCTCTCTTTCTCTCATGAATAAATAAATAAATCTTTGAAAACTTTTTATTTAATTGTTCATGAGACACAGAGAAAGGCAGAGGGAGAATCAGGCTCCCTGTGAGGAGCCTGATGCGGGACTCGATCCCAGGGCTCTGGGATCATGACCTGAGCTAAAGGCAGATGCTCAACCACTGAGCTACTCAGGTGCACTGTAAAATTGTCTTTTTCAAAAGGAACTAGAAACAGATTCACCCAAACATTTTAAATATTTCTAAAGCTTACATTTAAGCTAAATGACTACTTAGCTATGGATGAAGCAATGGATTAGCTCCAATTTTAGTTCTACAACTACCTACCTAGGTGACCACTAGGTAAACTTCATTTGTAAAAGGAGCAGAGCTAAATTGGATGATCCTAAAATCTTCTGAGTATCATGTGGGACTAGCACCACCTCGTGGACATTCATTTAGAAATACATGATAAGGTAAGTTACATGGCCAAGGTAGAAAAGCTGATGGTTAAAATAGCAGTAAAGGCCTTATTCTTCCTGGCAGCTTCCTCAATAATTTAGTTTACTGAGAATATATGAAATGGCTTTAATTCTTCAGAAAAAAAATTAAAATTGTAATTTTTAACTGACAGATTTCTTTAATAGACTGACATCCCCAGGATGCTCAAAAACAAACATATGCCTACTGCACTCCCCCCTCATCACTGGCTTATTTGGAAAAGAAAAAAAAATTACAAAGAAATCTGAAATCTGTCTAATGGAGAGTTTAAGAAGCGGAGTCTTAAGCCACATGAGCCAAAAGCACCCCTGAAATTCTGCACTCCAGTGCCGTGGCCTTTGGCACCAGCATAACTGGGAAAAGGGGGCAGCATTTCAGTTCCAATGTGAATGGTGCTCCCTTGGAGGTTTTCCAGGAGGCTAGGCTGGTGGAAACAGGCAACTGGCCTGGCTTAAACTGTTTAGATTTGGGCCTTGAGGCTAAAAGGTAATCTGTACTATTTCAGCATGTTTTATGAATTGGTTCCACTGTAACACAGCCAAAATTTGCCCTTCAAAAATCATCCCAAGAGCCTATCGTGGCCACTCCCTGCATTTCAGCACACTTTTGTGCAGCTTAATTACTGTATATCTGGCACCACTTCATGCCCTTTATACACTTTCCCAATCCTGGGATTCATGTGCTGCCAAAGCATAATAATCTTGTAGTGAATACATTTTCTCCTTTAAGCACTGAAACTTAAAGCCTTTTTACAGCTTTTTTCTGAGGTGTCTTGATGTGCAATATTTAAGACCTTACCTGTGTTCACCATAACTGTAGATAATAAAAGTTTTCATCTCTCTTTTATCCACTTAGACCTCATAAAGATGAAAAAAACAAATGATGACACACACCTTTTACTGTGCATCTATTTTAGGCCAGGCCCTTTATGATGCAGTCTCTCAATTTATTCTTACTATAGCTCTGCTATATTTCCTCCCATTTACAGAGGAGGAAATGAGATCATAAAGCCAGAAAGTACCAAAACCAAGATTTGAATTCATGTCTTCTGATTCTAAATCCATTGTTTATTCATCTATGCCCTGGTGATACTAACAAGCTTGTGTGCTAAATATAATACCTACACCCTACCACATCTTTACTTCGGAATGAAAACCACAAAGAAATAAAAAAAGTAGGAGTCAAGTGCAATATAAGAACAAGAATAAGCACAACACCCTAAGTGAGCCAAGATCCTCAAAGGACTTAGGGATGGCATGATTTCTCAAGTCTAAAGGACTACTCAGGACATTTAATAGGGTCTTGGATAATGAATACTTGAAAGTTTAAGAAGTCTCACAGTACTTACCATCCCACAGGTTGTTCATTTACAAAAAAGTGTACTTTAAAATGAAAAAAAAAAAAAAAAAAAAAAAGGAAAGGTCTGGCAGTCACCATCTTAACCAAATGATCAATCTTAGCATCTCCAGTGGAACAACTTGACACGGTGTGCAGCTTGATGTGATACAGTAAGAGATGAACCACAGAGCCTGTTACATTCTTACCAAAAAGTATAAAATCTACTAAGAAAACCAGAAAAAATCCAGGATATGGGACATTGTACAATGGACTTAAGACACCAAAAAGTTCAATGTCATGGGGGAAAGGCAGGGAGGGCTATTCCAGACTAAATGTATGCAAAAACCCTAATGAGGAAGTTTTAAAGATTTTTACTTATTTATTTGAGTAGATGGGCAGTGGCAGGCAGAGGGAGGAGAGAAAATCTCAAGCAGACTCTGCAGTGAGCGGAGCCCAACCCTGAGATTGTGACCTGAGCTGAAATCCAGAGCGCTTAACCAACTGAGCCACAAGGAAAAGGTTTTAAAAGGACCTTTGGGATAATAGGGGCAATTTATTTCATACAGATTATATTAGCTGTTAACTATCTCAGGTATGGCAATGGCATTGTGATTTTATGTAGGAAATCCTTATTCCAAGATGAATGCTTTTCAGGGACAAAGTGCCATTTTGTCACAACTTACTTTCAAATGATTCAGCAAAAACAATTAGATACAGTACATGTGGCAAAATGTTAACAGTTGGTGGATCTAAGAGGAAGTTATACTGTTGTACTGCCCTTTAAACTTTTATATTCCTTTCAACTTTTTCAACTTTTAAATTTTTTTTTTAATTAATTAATTAATTTATTTTTTAAAGATTTTATTTATTTATTCATGATAGTCACACAGAGAGAGACAGAGAGGCAGAGACACAGGCAGAGGGAGAAGCAGACTCCATGCAGGGAGCCCGACGTGGGATTCGATCCCAGGTCTCCAGGATCGCGCCCCGGGCCAAAGGCAGGCGCCAAACCGCTGCGCCACCCAGGTATCCCTCAACTTTTAAATTCTTGATATTCATCAAGACCATTAGCATAAGTTCAACTCTTCTATGAACTTCTGAAAATACAAAATTATAATCAATATATACTATGCTCCTATTCACATATTAGTAATCACTGTACCAGACTCTGGGCATCATAGTGGTGAGAAAAGACATTTCCAGCTTTCATGGAACCTACTCAGCATGTAATTGTGTAATGGGGGGTACGGTGGCTGCTCTGGAAGGCTTCCCCAAGTGGTACCTGAGAGGAAACCTGAAGGGTGAGTAGGGGATGTCTAGCTAGAAGATGGTGGGGAAATGGGTCAAAGGGGACCAAGAGTACATGTGAAGGTACTAATGATAGAGGTGGTCAATCTGGAAAGTGACAGGTATGTATTTCCTGCTGCTTCCCACAGTCTCCCACCCTTTCTACAGAGCTGGTCTCCTGGTTCCATTAACCACTCCCTATCAACCCTCAGCATCCTGTTACTAGTCCCAGTGTTACCAGGCCTGAGAAGTGCATTCTTTGGGGTTTCCCTACATCCTGTGCACAGCTTTGTAAAATACCTTTAATCAACTTTCCTTGGGGATCCCCGGGTGGCTCAGCGGTTAAGTGCCTGCCTTCGGCCCAGGGCGTGATCCTGGAGTCCCGGTATCGAGTCCCACATCATGCTCCCTGCATGGAGCCTGCTTCTTCCTCTGCCTGTGTCTCTGCCTCTCTCTCTCTCATGAATAAATAATCTTCAGTTATCTATTCCCTGCTAGCACCTTGTAGAAAACAGTTGAGCACCTTGATAAAAAGCTCTGTAGACTCAAAAGATGCCAGCATAATTTAGGTGGTATCTGGGCTGGTGGGAATCAGAGATGGTTGAGAAAGAGGACTGAAGATGACTCTGGCCAGGGAGCATCTGAGGAAGGAAGCTTAGAAGCTGCAGTGTTATCAGACAAAAATTCTTGAAGAAAGATACTATCCATTTATATCAAGTGCTGTTGAAAGGCTGGATGAAAAAACTGAGGGCTTTGGAATTCCCCATGAGAAAGCCACCAGTGATCCCTGGAGTGGTGGGGACAAAATCAACAACACTGGAATGGACTGTAAAGGTGGCTGGAGGCAAAGAATACACTTGTTATCTTAAAAACATGTGTGTGTATTGGGGGGAGGGAGGGGACATAATTATTCAAGTTCCTATTTTAATCCTGATAACTTACTGAATAATCTTGAGATTTTGGAGTCTTAATTGTTGAGATTTAAAACAATGACTCTTTACTATAATTACAAACAAACCCAAACCCAAAAACCCCAGACCATGTTAAAGCTAATATAAGCTGAATATAGAGAACTGAAGTCTTAAAATAGAGCTAATTATTTTTCCCCCTTTCTAGCACAGAAAGGACAGGCTTTGCCAAAATCTTTTCAGTTCTCTAAACTGAAAGATTAAGCTCTTTTACACTGAAGCCTGAAACTAAGTATGTCCAAGACCCCCTAACTCAACATACAATAACGAGCAGTTTCTAACCAGGGTGTTAAGATATCTGAAACCCAAAGCATTCTCATGATCACAATGAGTAACCAAACTCCACAGCTCGAGAAACTGTTAGAACCCTCAGATCCCTTTCTTTGAGAACATAAGCCTGTGAAACTATCTTTGATCCAATTTGGCTTTTTCCCTGCTTCCCAGTTCACTGAACATCACACAAGAATGGTTGCCAGAGTACCACAATGCTAAATCTGGAGCATTAGGAAACTGTTACAGGGACACTGAATTAGGAGACTCCCTGGGCATCTTCCATCCTTCACTGCAGAGCAGTGAGTCTGGCTCAGTGAGTCTGGCTACCTTTGTCTATTTTTAGAATATCCAGTTATTTCACTAACCCTCCTGAAGACTGTTTTCTACAAAAAAGACAGTATATTAGTAGGCACATCTAAATTAAGAAACAAAACTTGATAACTAATTTAGACAAAGTAACAGTCAACCTCTCAGCAAGGTTTTAACACTTGCCTCTCATTTTCAGCCTTCAAAACAGAGCAAGGTAACCATCTCCAAATGCAGGTGAAGACAACACCACTGCTATGGCAGGGACAGGGGCCAATTCAAAGAGCAAAGACTTTTGAAAAATTGATTTCAAAGTTACAAATGACCTCCTTGCACATCCACTTACCTGAGAACATTTTTTTTTTCTTTTTTTTGCAAAGTTGTTTAAACAATGTTTAAAAGCGCCTGACCCACAGTAGGGTAACTTTTTTTTTTTTTTTTTTTTACTTGCTACAGAAAGCAAAAGCACTTGTAATGTAGGGCAAAGAGGCCCAATTTCAAGTGATTCAGTCAGAAAAAATGAGATGCTATGGCAGACAACACTCTAAGATGTTCTTCATGAGCCCCACACCCCACCTCTTGGTTTTTTCACTGTATAATCCTCTCCATTTGAATGTGGGCAGGACTTGAAGCTTCAGAGTCCTACCTCACAAACTGGCTCTGGAGACCTGTTGGCTTGATGCAGGAGGCAGCCACATCAGGAGTACCCACGTGGCAAGGAACCCAGGGGCTCTACAGCTAGTTAAGGAATCTGGGGTGTCCGTGCTAAAGCCACAGGAAATGAGTTCTGCCAACAACCTGAGTTTAACTTCAGATTAACTTGATAACTTCACAGTAACTAGATTAGGTGTTTGCAAATCATCTGGACTATACCAAAACCAAATTTAAACCCAACATTAAGAAAGTCTGGCTTAGGGCAGCCCAGTGACTGAGCAGTTTAGCACCGCTTTCAGTCCAGGGCCTGATCCTGGAGACCTGGGATCAAGTCTCACGTCGACTCCCTGCATGAAGCCTCCATGGAAAAAAAAAGAAGAAAAAGAAAGTTTGGCCTACAGGATCCACCTTTCCCACCTAATCATCTGTTTTTAAAACTTTGATATGAGGGGGCACCTGGGTGGTTTATTCTGTTAAGTCTGCCTTGGGCTCAGGTCATGATCCCAGGGTCCTGGGACAGTGTCCCACATTGGGCTCCCTCCTCAGTTTGCTTCTCCTTCTCGCTCTCCTCCCTGCTTGCGCCTGCTCGCTCTCTCTCAACTAAATAAAATCCTAAAAACAAACAAAAAACTTTGATATAGGAGCACCTGGGTGGCTCAGTCAGTTAAATGTCTGCCTTCAGCTCAGGTCATGACTTTAGGATCCTGGGATCCAGTCCCATGGTGGGATCCCTGTTCATAGGGAATCTCTGCTTCTCCCTCTGCCCCTACTTGCTTTTTTTCTCCATTAAAATCTTTTTTTTTTTTAAGATTTATTTATTCATGGGAGACACAGAGAGACAGAGACACAAGCAGGCTCCATCCAGGGAGCCTGATGTGGGCCTCGATCCCGGTTCTCCAGGATCACGCCCTGGGCTGAAGGCAGCGCTAAACCGCTAAGCCACCCAGGGATCCCTCTCTCAAAATCTTAATTAAAAAAAAAAAAAAAAAAACTTTGATACGGATTACATCCCTTTATAGATTCCTCATAATTTTAAGAAGTAAATAATTCGGTAAAGTATATCATTTTACGTAAGTTTGGAGGCTCACAAAGGCCAAGTGACTCAAATGGCTAATAAAGGATCAGAGCCAGATATCAGAGACCATGTGTGACTCCAATGCTGAAATCCACCTGTCCCTATAACCAGTTTTTATAATTTCTTTAGAGTCTCAATTATGATTCCCACTATGCCTAGACAGTAATAATAAAACCGTGTCAGAGACATTAAAACCCTAGACTTTATTTTTTTTTAAAGATTTTATTTATTTATTCATAAATAAAATGAGAGAGAGGCAGAGACACAGACAGAGGGAGAAGCAGGCTCCATGCAAGGAGCCCGATGTGGGACTCGATCCTGGGTCTCCAGGATCACACCCCAGGCTGCAAGCTGTGCCAAACCGCTGCGCCACCAGGGCTGCCCAAAACCCTAGACTTTAAATAATAAAATAAAATTTAAAAAGCAGAACAGAAAAGAAAAAAGGAAGAGAAAAAAGAAATCAACCAACTACTCGAGAATTTGTCCTTCAGTAATAAAATCATGTTATTTACTAGGTTAATTACTGGGTATTATCAGTTAAAATATCTTTTTTTTCATTCATGAGAGACACAGAAAGAGACAGGCAGAGACACCGGCAGAGGGAGAAGCAGGCTCCATGCAGGGAGCCTGACGTGGGACTCAATCCCAGGACTCCAGGATCACACCCGGAGCTGAAGGCAGACACTAAACCGCTGAGCCACCCAGGGATCCCCAAAATGTCTTTATTTTAAAGCATCTCTTGATAAAGAGGACTTTTTCCCTTCATGGCTTGTTATAATACTAAGGGCGTTAAACTGAGTATCTGTGAAGCCAAATACATTAGTCATTCTTACCTAGGAACACCTTTTAAACAAAGCCACAGAACAGCTTCTTTTATTTTCTAGTAAGACTAAATTTATTCAATACCCTAAGTAAAAGTTTTGATTATAAGTATCCAACAGTATAAAAAGTACAAAACAGATTTGTAGATTTCTAATATATTAATACAAAGTGCATGACTACATACAGTACATCCTACAGGCAAAGAGGTGGAAGGGGATGAAGAAGACTGTGGTTGAGGTCTAGCAATAAATAAATAAATACAGAAGTAGAGATGATCCATATTATAGTATATTCTACCACCAATACTGTAGCCAAAATGTACAAAAACAAAAAGCAAAAAAACAAAAAAACAAACCATTTCAAAATGACAGGAGGAAGATGATCATGGCCGGGACTCTTGTAACACACCTCAACGGCTGTGGGAGAGCCAACCCAACTCACTGTGTAGTCTGTGCATATATGGTGGCTTGTAGTTTTTGCCATAAGGAAGAAATATAAAATTTTAAGTTTAGATTAAGAACTATAAAACTATAGGGTGCCCATAAAAAGTGGCTCACTCCTTATTGTTATTTATACTATCCAATTTTAAAAATCCAGTTTTAAAAATAAGCACTGAGTCATGTTAATATAAGGTAGGCAAATGATCCTCCCTTATTATGAAAAGTATGATCTGGTGATACATTTTTTCTGAACATTTAGAAAAGAGGCAATGAGAGTACTTTGGTTTGGGTTCAAGTAAAAGGCTTTCAAATGAAGATTTTAGAACTGAAGAGCTCCATGTTCAGGATGTATCGTCTAATATCTCAAGGTTCAAAAAGCCTGACTAGAAGAAACCAAACCTAAGCCAACCCACTCAGCATTAACACACACCTCTTTTCTTTTAGTAGAATTTTACTTTAATATGTGAAAAAAAAAAAAAAAAAATACCACCCAAAACCCTAATAGGTTAAAACAAGTCAAACAACCACTCTACACAGATAAAACCTTCACAAAGGTCAACTGAAGTAATCCAGAGCTAAAACTGAATTGTGCAGATTTTCGATGAAGTCACCAGTCATGTAACACAAACAAAAGTCAATTATTTACACACTAGGCAAGCCCTCTAAGAAATGTGCCCCAAGAAGCATTAACCTTTGTTTTTTTGTGTGCGCCATCCTGAAGACTTGCACATTTTTTTAAGATAATTTAACCTTTTTAACAGAATGTGATCTCTACCAGGTGGTAATGCTTTGGTACTATTCATCTAGGACTGCTCATCCTAAAACTTGACATTTCCCCAAAGATTTGACTCTGCTTTAGAAGTTTCAATATAGATAAAAATCTTTTATCAAATATCAATATGGAGGTGACACAGGATGCAACATATACAGTCAGGTTACCTCTCTGTATATTTAGAGATTACTCCTTCAAGGTATTTGCGCCAGAGCTTAGTCTGTCCTGCTTCATATTCAGTAGTACAGGTTTGAATCATCAGAACCTTGGCAAGACCTTATTTTTTCAGAATTATTAACAACTACCTCTAGGGGCAAGTCCATGTTACTGAGTTATGACAAATTTATTATCGTGAAGGAAAACAAGGATAGCCGTCTTAAAAAATGCCCCAACCACTGCTTCTCAATATAGAAAGACTAAAACTACATACGTTTATCATACAACAAATCCCATCTCTGTCCCCTGAAATTCCCCTAGTTTCATTCATTAGAAGGGGATTAAAAAAAAAAAAGACTTAAAGAGCACTTTACAGCAGCATTCAGCTTTCCTATGAAATACTCAGCATCTTAAATATTATGTACACTTCTTTTTTTCTTTCAGTAAGCTAGACACTGGCTTCAGAGTTTGTGGAACTGGAGAAGAAATAACCCATTCAAAACTATTCTAGAAATTGTCTTTTGGCAGAATAGCATGTATCCAAGTTAAAAATAGGAGGGTTTTGTTGCTTTGTTTTCTTTCCAAAATTTAAATCATTTTTGTTCCCCTTCTACCTAAACCTCAGTCACCACTCCTGAGTGGAGATGGGCAGAGGCTCTGGCCCCTGCTCCTCCGGCTTCTCAGCAGCTGCTTTCTTGTTGCTGCAGCAAGGCTTGAATAGATGTGTGTCAATGAGGACTTCCCCAAAACGGCCTTTATAGATAATTCCACAACATATTTTCTGTCTAAAAGAAAAAAAAGGGGGTGGGGGAGAAATATATTAATAAGGTAGAAAACTAGTAATACAAGAAAACAAAAAAAGGGGGGAGAAATCTATAACACTGTAACAATACAACATGATCAAAGGGTTCACTTCTCTGGTCTCATCACATTTCAAATGAAGGCTCCTAGAAAGGCCCCCAATTAGCTAAGTTATAGGAATTACCCAGGTCCCTTAAATCCCACACTGGAATCTTACCAAGTATTAAAGGGGACAGGGGTCATTCTGAGATAACAGTTTCAGAAACGGCTCCTAAAGTTATAAACTGTTTCCTCTAAAAATCAGTAACTCTTTTTTTTTTTTTTTTTTAAAGATTTTATTTATTTATTCATGAGAATACACAGAGAGGAGAGAGACAGGCAGAGACACAGGCAGAGGGAGAAGCAGGCTCCATGCAGGGAGCCCGACGTGGGACTCGATCCCGGGTTCCCAGGATCACGCCCTGAGCTGCAGGCGGCACTAAACCGCTGAGCCACCGGGGCTGCCCAAAATCAGTAACTCTTGAAAAAAAACCCAGCCATCATAAACAGGCTGATACAACTGGCAAATATATATAATCAAATATACACCACAGCTTAAAAAAACGAGAGTACAACAAAACACCATGGACCACATATAAGGGAAAAAAAAGAACCTTTTCCTATGAAGTTCCCCTCTATGCCCCTCTCCAATTCCACCCCACCCCATCTCATTCTCTCCTCTTAATTTTAAGCCTATCATTACTTTTTTCTTTACACTTCATGGTTTTACCATGTCTGCATCTCTACATATATTGCTCGGTTATGTCCAATTAATTAAAAAAACAACACATATATGGAGTCACACTCTATCCTGCAATTTTTTTTTGCTCAACATTAATTGAGGTTCATACCTATTGTTAGGGCTTTTATTTCATTTTATGTATCATATTCTATCAAGTGAATATACCATAATTTATTTATCCACTCTCCTTTGGATGGGACAACTGCTATTATAAACATGCCATACACGTTAATGCATGCCTAAAGGTTTTTTTTTTTTTTCCTAAAGGTTTTTTATAGGTTCTGTTGCTGGGATATAAAATGGAAACATGTTTGTGTTTACCCAAAAATGCCAGTTATTTATCAATGTGGTTCCTTTCTATTCCTATTAACTAATAAGGGTTTTATCTTAAACCCTGATGAACATTCAGATTTGTCAAACATCTTTAAAGTACTGCTAAGATAGTAGGCATTTGGGGGCGTCTGGGTAGCTCAGTAGGTTAAGTGTCTGCCTTCATAGGCAGGATCCCAAGGTCCTAGGATCAAGTCCTACATTGGGTTCCCTGCTCAGTGGGGAGCCTAACTTCTCCCTCTCCCTCTGCTGCTCCTCCTGCTTGTGCTTTCTGTGTCAAATAAATAAAAATTAAATCCTAAAAAAAAAAAAAAAAAATAGGTATTTCCCCCTTTCTTTACAAACTGTCAACATGGCAACTTTATTATCAGTTGATTTTTAATTAGTTTAATCCAATCTTACATCACTAGAATAAACCTAATCTGGTCATGATATACTCTTTTAGTATCAAAGTTATGTTAGCCTCATAGAATGCTTGGGGCCTCTGCTCTTTTACTCAAAATCTGAAAAAGCCAATGCAAGATCAGAATCATTTATTTCTGGAATGTTTGGCAGAATTTGCCTAAATGGGTTTTTAGAGGGAAGACTGACCAGTGAATCAACTTATTATAAGACTATGCAGATTTTCTATTTTTTCTTGAGACAGTTTTTTTTTTTTTTGAGACAGTTTTGATAAAATATCTTTTTCTACTAATGTATCCATTCCACCTATAGGTTCAGATCTGTTGGTATATGGTTGTTTATAATGTACTACTACTGTCTTTTAAATTTATTTAGAGCTAAATCTCTCTGTTGTTATCTGAGATATTTTATGTGTACTATCTCTTGATTTCTGCTTCATCTCTAATAGTCTTTTTGATCAGGTCTTTTTCAAGATCCAACTCTTATCTTTACTGATCCTATTCACTGCATACTGGTTTTCTTTTTTTTTTTTTTTTTTTTGCATACTGGTTTTCTACTCCATTTGTTTCTACTCAGATCCTTAAGATTTCCTTGCTTTTATTTTTCTTTGTATTAAGCTTCACTAATTTTTAAATTGGATACATATCACTTCATTTATTTTTAGTCTTTCTTTTCTAAGCATTAAAGGCTTTCCTCCAACTCTTTTAAACTTCATACCATATGTTCTCTTTTCTAAGGTTTTATTTTTATTTATTTGAGAGTGAGCGAGCAAGAGAGAGCATGAGCTGGGAGCCTGACATGGGGCTTGATCCCAGGACTCTGAGATCACGACCCAGGCCAAAGGCAGAAGCTTAAATGACTGAGCCATCCAGGCACCCCTTGACCGTATGTTTTGATTTGTGGTATTTTTCAGTTAGTTATAAAGATCTTCTCATTTATAGTATACTTTCTTCTTGGACTCATGGTTTCTTAATTTATAAATATATAGAGATTTTCTATTTTCATCTTGTTTTGCTAGATACATTTAGGTATATTCAAACTTTTTCTGCCCTCCTCTTCTTGACTCTGGAGATTTTTCACTTTTTTAATCCTTTTAGTGGTGACACAGTTAATCAAGTCCCACCCAAAGTTATCTAGGGATGCCTGGGTGGCTCAGTGGTTGAGTGCCTGCCTTGGGCCCAGGGCATGATCCTGGAGTCCCAGGATCAAATTCCACATCGGGCTCCCTGCATGGAGCCTGCTTCTCTCTCTGTCTCTCATGAATAAATAAAATCTTAAAAAGAAAAAAAAAAAAGTTATTCAATTTATTTATTCTTTTTTTTTTTTTTTTTTTTTTTTTAATTTATGATAGTCACAGAGAGAGAGAGAGAGGCAGAGACACAGGCAGAGGGAGAAGCAGGCTTCATGCACTGGGAGCCCGATGTGGGATTCAATCCCAGGTCTCCAGGATCACGCCCTGAGCCAAAGGCAGGCGCCAAACCGCTGCGCCACCCAGGGATCCCTCAGTCTATTTATTCTTAATGCAAAGAATGCTAGGATATCTTAACTCTTATCACTTTTATTGCTTTGACTTATATGTTATTGTCTTCTAATTCTTTTACTCCCACAACTATTGTTATCTCAAGCAGTGTTTGTTTAAATTTACCTAAATGTTTGCTACTTTATCTATTCTCAGAATTTTTTTTTTTTTTTTTTTTTATTCTCAGAATTTTAAAGTAGGATCTCTTTTTCTGCCTGTAGAACTTTGTTATTTAGGGTCAGGTTGGCAACAAATTCTCAAAATTTTTCCTCATCAAAATGCCCTTGTTCATAAAAGACAATTTTTAAAGGTTTATTTATTTTAAATAATCTCTACACCCAAAATGGGGCTCAAACTCACAACCTCAATATCGAGTCACATGCTCTTTCAACTGATTCAGCCAGGGGCCCCACACAAAGGATACTTCTGCTACATATATATAATTCTAGGTTGAACGTTATTATCTCTTGGCCCACTGAAGATATTAACCTATTGTACTTTGGCTTCCTTTGTTCATGGTGAGAAGTCAGCTTTGTACGTTTGTTGTTCCTTTGAAAAAACTGTCTTTATTTTCTCACTGCTTAAAGATCTATGTTGTTTTTCATGTTCCACAGTTTCATTCTATAAGGAGTCATCTATGGGTGAATTTTCTCTACCATAAGATAAATGCTTATTATCTCGCTTTTGTTAGTCTTCCCAAGTCTGTCAAATAGAAGATCCTTAACAACTTTCTCTTTGAATACTGTCCTTGCTAGCCTATTCTCTTTTTTGACTTTGGGATCCTATATTTACTTAGCATTTTGGCCTCTGATTATTCCTTATTAATTTACTCACTGATTTAACAATGCTATTTTTTTAAGACTTAAAAATACATATTTCTAGCTTTTACTTTTTTTCAGCACGAGAGTTGGTCAGAATAGTATAATTCTGTTACAGGAAAATTTAGGTTCCCTAACATGATTTTTATTTTAAACAAATTTTAATAGGAAAAGCACACAAAATCCCAACTCTCAGCTCAATTCTTGCTTAATCCACCTCCAACCATGTGTGCTACCAGCTGTTTGCCAAATGCCATTTAGTTGCTAAGGAAGTGGGAAACCATTGCCTGTAATTAAGAAGGTTTGCTGGTTAGAGAGAGATTTTCTGTTGCTTTTACCTTTTCCAGTATGTGAGATCTAAAAAGGAAAAAACCGGCGTTCTGTTAGAGCCAGAGGCCATCTCTGTGTCTGAGCCATCATCTGACTGGTTACTATAACAAGGAGATTGAGCTGGGGAGGCACTTGAGGTGGTACTATGAGCGTCAGAATCTGCAAGAAAGAGGAAAAAAAAAAAGTGTAATTTCATTATATACAACTAAGGCTCAGCATAAAAAAACTGTGAATGAATTAGTAAAAAGAAAAAAGAATGTATTTTCTATTTACTACTAGTATTTGAAGACGTTTGTACTCCACTGTTCCTAAAAGAAAATGAGGACATAAGCTTTCAGGAAGGTAAGAGTGGAAATACCTTTTCCCATTCCTCCTACTAATAAATAAGTACAACTAAAAACCCTGGCTATCACATATAAAACAAATCTGAAGACTCTGAAAGTTGGCAAAAGCCAGAGAGCTCAACCCAAAGAAAGACACAGTGGGTTCCCTAGTTTTTATGGGTTTTCTTTTTCTCATAAATCCTAGTCTTGGAGCTAGAGAAGCCAGCAACCCAGAAATGCCAATGGGTATAGACAAAAAATAAACGAAAGAAAGAAAAAGAAAAGAAGAGAAAAGGCAAGCCAAAAGAACCTTGCTCTCTAAACAAAAGGCCAGGAGGAAAGTGGCAGCCTAACAAGACAGGAAACTTTTTTTTTAAAAGATTTTTATTTGTTTACTCATGAGAGACAGAGAGAGGCAGAGACACAAGCAGAGAGAAGCAAAGCAGGCTCCATGTAGGGAGCGCCCTACGCCAAGACTCGGTCCTAGGTCTCCAGGATCAAGCCTTCAGCCCACGTGATCAGGCACGTGATCCTGCCCTGGGCTGAAGGCGGTGCTAAACTGCTGAGCCACCCAGGCTGCCCGGAGACTTTTTTTATTAGACAATAATCACTCTATTCAAACACCAGAGGAAAAAGAGGACCCAACACCACTACTCCAGCAAAGGTCAAATGGGGAGCCTAAGGTTTCCATTCTCTTAAGATTGGTAGGAAACCCCCAACAATCCACCAGGGTATCAAGAGAAAGGCTATTGAAGAGTCGGGACTTTCACCATGGCCCACTAGAAATGAATAGTCCCACCTTGTGGGAGCTTTAACACCCATCCCCATCCCACAGCAATGAGGAGGCTCCTCCCACCATCAGAGGCAATGGATATTAGGGAATGGGGGAGGGCACCTGACTTTTAACACCACTGGACATTAACTTTTAATATTTCTACTAGAGAGGTAACTAAAACAGTAAAATCAAAGGTTTATTTTTTTTAAAGATTTTATTCATTTATATATATATATATGAGAGACCAGAGAGAGAGAAAGAGAGGCAGAGACACTGGCAGAGGGAGAAGCAGGCTCCATGCAGAGAGCCCAACATGGGACTTGATCACACCCTGGGCTGAAGGCGGCGCTAAACCGCTCAGCCATCTGGGCTGTCCCAAAGGTTTAAATAAGATCCATAACATAATTTTTAAATATCCAGGTTTCAATTTATTTATTTAAATTTAGCCACTTGGGATCCCTGGGTGGCACAGCGGTTTGGCGCCTGCCTTTGGCCCAGGGTGCGATCCTGGAGACCCGGGATCGAATCCCACATCAGGCTCCCAGTGCATGGAGCCTGCTTCTCCCTCTGCCTATGACTCTGCCTCTCTCTCTCTCTCTCTCTCTCTCTCTCTCTGTGTGACTATCATAAATAAATAAAAAAAAATTTTTTTTAAATAAAAATAAAAAAATAAATTTAGCCACTTAACATATATTTTTTTCACTTAACATATATTGTATTATTAATTTCAGAGCCAACTGATTCATCAGTTGCACATAATACCCAGTGCTCATTACTTCAAGTATCCTCCTTAATGCCCATCACCCAGTTATCCCACCCCCCAGCAACCTCCCCTCCTATAAACCTTGATTTGTTTCCCATAGTTAAGAGTCTCTTGGGACATCTGGGTGGCTCAGCAGTTGGGTGGCTGCCTTCAGCTCAGGGAGTCCCACATCCAGGGAGTCCCACATCGGGCTCTTTGCAAGGAGCCTGCTTCTCCAGACTCTGCCTATGTGTCCGCACCTCTCTCTATCTCAAATAAATAAATCTTTTTTTTTTTAAGATTTATTATTTATTTATTTAATTTATTTTAGACAGAGAGAGAGAGAGAGAGAGAAGCAGAGACACAGGAGGAGGGAGAAGCAGGCTCCATGCCGGGAGCCTGCCGTGGGACTTGATCCTGGGGCCTCCAGGATCACACCCTGGGCCAAAGGCAGGCACTAAACCGCTGAGCCACCCAGGGATCCCCACCAAATAAATAAATCTTAAAAAAAAAAAAGTCTCATGGTTTGCCTCCCTCTCTATATTCATCTTATTTTATTTTTCCTCCCCTTCCCCTAAATTGTATGTTATTTCTTAAATTCCACAGGTTCCAATTTTTAAAAATGCCTCATAGGCACTTGGGTGGCTCTGCTGGTTAAGCTCCCAACTCTTGATTTCAGTTCCACGGTGGGTATGGAGCCTACTTATTTAAAAAAAAAAAAAGAGGGGTACCAGGGTGGCTCAGTCAGTTAAGCATCTAACTCTTGATGTCAGCTCAGGTCATGATCGCAGCCCCATGTTGGGGCTCTTTGCTCAGCAGGGGGTCTGCTTGAGGATTTTTCTCCCCTCCCCTTCCCTGTACCCTTTGCCTGCTTGTGCTCTCTCTAAAATAAATAAATCCTTTTTTAAAAAAATCCCTCATGGGCTGCCTATGGTAGAGCTCAGTTGGTAGAGTGTTTGACTCTTGATCTTGAGGTCATGAGTTTGAGTCCCACACCCAGGGTAGAGTTTATGAAATGGTAAGTAGACATTAAGATGACAGATGTTAAAATAATCTGGCCAAGACTTTAACATAAGCATGACAAAAATGCTTTGGTGACCCATCATGAACATGACTAAAACAAATAAAAAGAATCTCCATGGATAGATCTCAGGTCATTTATTTATTTTTATTTTTTTTTGTTTGTTTGTTTTTTAATTTTTTTTTATTTATTTATGATAGTCACACACAGAGAAAGAGGCAGAGACACAGGCAGAGGGAGAAGCAGGCTCCATGCACCGGGAGCCTGACGTGGGATTCGATCCCGGGTCTCCAGGATCGCGCCCTGGGCCAAAGGCAGGCGCTAAACCGCTGCGCCACCCAGGGATCCCTTATTTTTATTTTTTGTTAAGATTTTATTTATTTATTCATGAGAGATACACAGAGAGGCAGAGACACAGGCAGAGGGAAGAGAAGCAGGCTCCATGCAGGAGCCCAATGTGGGACTTGATCCTGGAACTCTGGGATCACATCCTGAGCCGAAGGCAGACGCTCAACTGCTGAGCCACCCAGGGATCCCCAGATCTCAGTTTAATAAATAACTAAAAGCTATAAAGAAGAACCAAGTGAGGGATGTATGGGTGGCTCAGCAGCTGAGCAGCTGCCTTCGGTTTGGAGTGTGGTCCCAGGGTCCTAGGATAGGGTCCCTGCATTGGCCTCCCTGCAGGAGGCCTGCTTCTCCCTCTGTGTCTGTCATGAATAAATAAATAAAACCTTAAAAAAAAAAAAAAAACCCAAGTGGGAAAAAAAAAACAAAAACAACCAAGTGTAACTGAAATTTGAACTGGAAAAAAAAAATGAAATAAAAAGCTCATGCATGTGCTTAAAAGCAGAATGGAGGGGACAGAGGAGACAATCAATGAACTGGAAGAAAGAATAAGAGAAATTGCCCAACCTGAACAACACAAAGAAAACAATTGAATAGAGACTTAAGAAACCTCTGGGACTGTAACAAAAATCTGCATTTGTGTCACTGCAGTCCTGGAAAGAGGGAGAGGGTGGAGATGAAAATGTACTCAAAGAAATATAATGACTGAAAACTTGTCAAAATTGGCAAGAGACATAAACCTATAGACTCAACAAGCTGAGCAAACCCCAAACAGGATATACTCAAAAGAAATCATTACCATTATCATTAATTAAATTCTTAAAACTAAAGACAGGGGGGAAAAGCCTTAAAAGCAACCAAATAAAAACAATACTTTACCTATAAAGGGAAAATAGATCCAGACTTAAAAAGGATTAAAGGCAATTCATCAGATACAAGTGTTTTTTTGTTTTTTTTTTTAAGATTTTATTTTATTTATTCATGAGAGACACAGAGCGAGAGCGAAAGGCAGAGACACAGGCAGAGGAGAAGTAGGCTCCATGCAGGGAGCCCGACGTGGGACTCAACCCCGGGTCTCCAGGATCACGGCCCAGGCTACAGGCGGAGCCAAACCGCTGTGCCACTGGGGCTGCCCCATCAGATACAAGTTAAACGTGACTTAGTATTTTTGCCCTTAAAAGACAAGTCAAATTTACAAGCCAGAAAATTAATCTTTTGGTTGATGATCACCATGCTCTAAGGCTTTCCTACTGCTATTCTATGGTGACAACATCACAAATAGAGGTTGAGCTTACCACACTCCTCCCTCCCAGGATACGCAGATATAGCAATCCTCCAATTCAAAGAACCAATTAAGTATATTTTTAAAAGATTTATTTAAAAAAAAAGGGGGGGGGGCAGCCCGTGTGGCTCAGAAGTTTAGCGCCGCCTTCAGTCCAGGGTGTGACCCTGGAGATCCAAGGTCAAGTCCCATAACTGGCTCCCTGCATGGAGCCTGCTTCTCCCTCTGCCTGTGTTGTGTCTCTGCCTCTCTCTCTCTCTCTGTGTGTCTCTCATGAATAAATACAATCTTAAAAAAAAAAAAAAAAAAGTTTATTCATTCATTTGAGAGTTCTCGAGTAGGGGGAGGGGAGCACAGGAGAGGGGAGAAAGGGTCTCAAGCAGACTCTATAATGAGCATGGAGCCCAACTGGGGACTCCATCTCCTGACCCTGAGCTCACAACCGAAGGGGAAAACAGGAATCCAACATATAACCCACTGCACCATCCAGGTGCCCCTGGATATTTATTAAGGACATATATATGTCATATCCTACATGACACTAAAGAAAACCTATGAATAGAGCTTATAGTGCTTTGTATTAACAAAAGTTTACCCACAAAATCCTCAAGAATAGCAGACTTTATGAAATAAATCTACTGGAATGTTTAAAAGGCTTGCCCAACAATTAGTAGCAGCAGTAATCAGCTCTATGCTGGTGAAGAAAACTCACTATCCTAGAGAGTGCTTAATATCCAAGAAATATTTGAAGCTACAGTTTACTAGACCATTTTCTACTTATAAAATGGCAATTTCATCTGGTTTAATCTAACACTTGGGACACTAAATACAAACCATATAAAAATGCAGTTAGGAAGAAGATTCTCTTCTAGAAATGTGGGCCTGGAAATTCTTCAAAGAACTACAGTTTTTAAAATCCTAAATATTGTGGGATTTGAAAAGGCATGAAGGAGTAATTAGCTAGTACATGGTAGATAGGGGATGAGGAGCAAAGTAGTGGAAGCAGAACACACTATGCATAGGAAAGGAACTGACTCAGCCCAAATATTCTTTACCTAAAATAGGACTTCCAAAAGACGCTCTAGGGATTTACAACTTTATTCCATAGCAACCAGAATTCACTGTAGATTTTTAAGAAGGATTACAAAAAGAATAACTAACATATATATAGGAATTTGTTTTGTTTTACAAAACCCTTTTTACTTGATTATTCCCATTTCTCAGATCTGTCCCTCCCCTTCTCCCTCTGCCTCTCCCCCAGCTTGTGCTTGCTTTCTCTCTCAAATAAACAATCTTTTTTTAAAAATATTTTATTTATTTATTCATGAGAGACACAAAAAGAGGTAGAGACATAGGCAGAGGGAGTAGCAGGCTCCTTGCGGGGAGCCTGATGTGGGACTTGATCCTGGAACTCCAGGATCACGTCCTGAATGGAAGGCAGACACTCAACCACTGAGCCACTGAGGCATCCCTCAAATAAACAATCTTTAAAAAAAAAAAAAAAAGTATGGTTCAATGTTAAGTGGCACTAAGGCCACATTTTGTTGAGTTTCAAGAACTTTAACTCAAATCCAGTTCTTCAGGCTGTAGGTCTAATGCCTTTTCAGTACCCCACACAAAAGAAAGAATATCTCAGAAATAAAAGTAGGTACACACAGGACCCATGGAAGCAAATATATAATCAGACGTGAGGACACCATTTAGTGGGTGAGGTACAAAAATTCAAGTCATCTCAGAACTGTTGCAATGCACATAGGTGTTAGCAATTCACAATGCACGTGGGAAAACCCGATTTCAGCCTAAGCCTACAAAGCCCACACACCTTTTTCAAAAGGACTTATTTTCACTCTCCAGTCCCTCCCTCCACAACACAGCTTTATAATAAAAATCTAAAATTACACCGGACATATTCCCTTAGGTAAGGCAAAACTGAGTCAGGTATCACATTCCCCATAATTAAAGGGAGGAGCTAAGAAGATACATATGAATAATCAATTCCTATAACCTTCAAGTAGTAGAAGAAAATTACTATTTCCCAAATGTTCATTAAAACACTTGGTAAGAATGAAGGGTAGGGCCCTCTTTTTCTCTTCCCCTGGTAATAGCTAATCAGGAAGGGAACATGTATAAACAGATAATCCAGTTACAAAATGGGCAGAGGAACTTAATAGACATTCTTACAAAAAAAAGAAAAAAAAAGGACAAGAAATAACAAGTGTTGGCAAAGATGTGGAGAAAAAGGAATCCTTGTGCACTGTTGGGAATGCAAAGTGCTGCAAACCACTGTAGAAAACAGTATGGGGAAAAAAAAAACAGTATGGAGGTCCCTTAAAAAATTAAAAAGGGAAATATCATGTAATCCAGTAATTCCACTACTGAGTATTTACCCAAAGAAAATGAAAACACTAACTTGAAAAGATGTGTGCACCCTTATGTTTATTATTATTATTATTTAAAGATTTCGGGCAGCCCAGGTGGCTCAGCCGTTCGGCCTAGGGTGTGATCCTGGAGACCCAGGATCAAGTCCCACATTGGGCTCCCTGCATGGAGCCTCCTTCTCCCTCTGTATGTGTCTCTGCTTCTGTGTGTCTGTCATGAATAAGTAAATCTTAAAAAAAAAAAAAAAAGATTTCATTTATTTATTCATGAGAGACACAGAGAGAGAGAGAGGCAGAGACACAGGCAGACGAAGAAGCAGGCTCCATGCAGAGCTCAATGTGGGACTCAATTCTGGGACTCCAGGATCACGTTTTGAGCCAAAGGCTGACACTCAACCGCTGAGCCACCCAGGCATCCCACCCCCTATGTTTATTAAAGCACTATTTACAATAGCCAAGATATGGAAGCAAGCCAAGTGTCCATCTATATAGATAAATGAATAAAGATGGGGGGTGAGGGGTGTGCATGTGTGTTCATACACACATATGCAAGAATTCTATACAGCCATAAAGAAGAATGATTTTTTTTTTTAACATTTATTTGTTTGGAACAAAAAAAAAAAGATTTGTTTGAGAGAGAGAGACAATTCATGGTGGGGAGGGGCAGGAGGGAGGGGGGTGAGAGGGAGGGAGAAAGAGGAGAGGGGGAGACAGAGAAAGAAGCAGACTCCCTGCTGAGCAGGAAGCTTGATTTGGAGCTTGATCCAGGCACCTAGAGATCAAGCCAAAGGCAGACACTTAACCAACTGAGCCACCCAGGCAGCCCAAGAACAAGATTTTATTTTATTTTATTTTATTGTAAATTTATTTTTTATTGGTGTTCAATTTGCCAACATATAGAACACCCAGTGCTCATCCCCTCAAGTGCCCCCCTCAGTGCCCGTCACCCAGTCACCCCCACCCACCTCCCCTTCCCCTACCCCTAGTTCGTTTCCCAGAGTTAGGAGTCTCTCATAAGAACAAGATTTTATTTTATTTTTTTAAATTTTTATTTATTTATGATAGTCACACAGAGAGAGAGAGAGAGAGGCAGAGACATAGGCAGAGGGAGAAGCAGGCTCCATGCACTGGGAGCCCGACGTGGGATTCGATCCCAGGTCTCCAGGATCGCGCCCTGGGCCAAAGGCAGGCGCTAAACCACTGCGCCACCCAGGGATCCCAAGAACAAGATTTTAAAAAGAAGGTTTGCACTGATGTGGATGGAGCTAGAAAGTATGCTAAGTAAAATAAACTCAGTCACAGCAAGACAAATATCGTATGATTTCACTCACATGTGGAACTTGAGAAAAAAAAAAAAAAAAAGAACATAGAAGGGGGTAGAGAAAGGCAAACCAGAAAAGACTCACCTATGGAGATCTAAGGATTAAGAGGTAGGGGGAGAATGGGCTAAATGGGTGATAGGTATTAAGGTGGGCACTTGTGAGGAGCACTAGGTGTTTTATGTAACTGATGAAACACTAAATTCTTCTCCTGAAACTAAAGTTACACTGTACGTTAACTGAATTTAAATAAAAACTTGAAAAAAATACATTTCTTTAAATAAAAAAGAACCTGTATAATCAAAATACACACATATTTGTTACCTAAATATTTTACTATAAAATATCACGATATTTTAGCAAAAGATTAAGTGTATCATCAGAATAACTATAGACTAGGAACACCTTAAAAGAGTAGAAAGTTAGCAGGAGATATGCAAAGACTTCAGAGTTGTGGTTATTGTTTTTTTAATTCTGAAAACTCCATTACCGGTCCACAATTCATATCTATAATTTTGAAAAAACCCTGAAAACAGAAAGGTTATTCCTAACCCATTCAGCCACAAAATCTGGCCTGATGTGAACTATAAAATTAGAGTAAATGAACCTGACTAACCCATACAAGTTTTATTTATCCACCTATGTTAATACTCTTAAATTTTTGCTACAGAAATACTAATGTGTTTGATTCAGTAGTGCTGCCTTAGAAATCCTCCCCTCTTGGACTGCCTGGGTGGCTCAGCAGTTGAGCATCTGCCTTTAGCTCAGGGCGTGATCCCAGAGTCTCAGAATCGAATCCCACATTGGGCTTCTGCATGGAGCCTGCTTCTCTCTGCCTCTCTCTGTGTGTCTCTCACGAATAAATAAATTCTTAAAAAAAAAAAAAAAAAAAAGAGTATATGAACCCGATATTAATTTGTCATTCCTTCTTCCATTCCATCACTCCACACAACACACACTGCCCCAGAAACCTGAAAGTCCTGAGGTTAGCTTTACAGCAACATGTGAATTATTATTTCTAAAGTTACTTTCGAGAAAACCTGGGCTTTGGTCTCAGATTGTCCACTAATTATTTATATACCTTTTCTGCATATCTCAGACATCAATTTCCTTATGCATAAAAATCAAGTAAACAAGCCTGACACATACATCTTCTAGAAAATTTAAGATGATGATAGCCTGTGTCTCTGCCTCTCTCTGTGTGTGTCTCCCATGAATAAATAAATAAAATCTTAAAAAAAAAAGAAATGGCTAATCAGAGTACTTTGATGACATCAAAATTAATTTCAAGACGCCAAAGAACTATCTCTACTAACTCGACAATACCTTTGTACACTTTTTAAAAGAAATTTTAAAAATCTATACATACCATATGCCAGCCCCAGACAAAAATAAAGACCAAACAACTATTCTTGAGTACTCATATTTCACTATCAAACTTACTGTGACGTTTAAATTCCTTCTGTAGTTTACTGATCTGGTTGCTTTTTATCCTGTTTCCAGATAGAGTTTTCACTTTCTTTGGTTTCAAAGTAGTCTTCAGACTGGGTCCTGCCCTTGCATCTACCACCTGGAAGAAAATACTGAATATTTAATACCATTTAAAAAATGACACCTCTTGTATTCCTTTGGTTCAGACAAATGCCTATCTGAAGAAGCCAAAACTGAGAACCAGTTTTCGACTCAGGAGTGTTTGAGAGCACATGTGTACTTTTAATCATCACACAGTACTATTAAACAGTTCATCTACTATTTTTTTTCTTTGAAGCAGGCAATAGTAACAGTGTGCTGAACAAAAAAATTAGATTTAGACTGGCCCAAGAGGTTAAAGAAAATCAAGCCTAACAACAACTAACATTTCTAAAAGACAGTATGGTTTACAAAAAGCTTTCATACACTTTGATTTTACCTTCACTAAGTAAGGGGACTATTTTTGTTACTCCAATTTAGGATGAAGGAAAACAAGAGAAATTATCTTTTGCCTTATTTCACTAAGCTAGTAAATGGGCAAGAATGGGTAGAAAAGAGTACAAGACTCAAATCAAGGTTTTCACACCTATGCTTTATGCTCTTTTCTCTACACTACACATTTTAATCCCTGAGATCATTTACATGATGACAATGGTATGATCTCTCACATCTAGCTTTGCCATTGGTCCAGGCCTGCATGGTATCATTTCTCACGATTCTTTCACATTCATTATCTGCAGATTTCTATCCTTAAAAAAGGTTGCCCTCACCTTCAAATTCACAATTTGGATCTTCTCCAGCTAAGTTATTAAAGAAAATTCACTTTTTTGTGACTTTTTTTTAGAAGTCGTAAGTAACATAGTCACCAAAGGACACTGAAAGGCTAGTGTTAGGAAAAGATAGCTAAGAATAAATCTCTCCCTGCTTAAATACAAATATTTTGTATAAATGCCAAAAAATTTTCTAAAAGCTAACATACAAAAGAATTAAATAAGGCTTAATAGTGTTATTCTGGTCATTGAAAATCAGTGACAATGGCAAACAGAACATACATTTACATACACCAGTATGACCGCAACTAGATTTAAATAGAGAATAAGCATGGCTTCCATATACTTGATCACTGTGTTAGACTTGAACACATATAATCTCATTCGGTTCTTAAAAGAGCTGTGAGATAGCTATCATCCTTGTGCTTTGTAAGTAAATGTAAATTGCCCAAAGTTCACAACCAGTAAGTGGTAACGACAGGATTCAAATTCAGTTAATTTAAAACCCTACATGCTCATGATAGTACTACCGTGAGTTAAGATAAATGTTATCCTAGAGATGAAAAAAGGATCCACGTCTAAATAACTCAAGGATTTTCTGTGTTAAATCTAAAAATAGGGACACTTGGGTGGCTCAGCAGTTGAGCATCTACCTTTGGCTCAGGAAGTGATTCCGGAGTCCCGGGATCAAATCCCGCATTGGGCTTCCAGCACGGAGACTGCCTCTCCCTCTGTCTATGTCTCTGCCACTCTCTGTGTCTCTCATGAATAAATAAATAAAATCCTAAAAAAAAAAAAATCTAAAAATATGTGAATGTACACTGTGGATCTCCAAAATGAGGATATTGGATACAGCCTTAGGGAAACGCTACACCAAGCTATTTTGCTTCTAAACATGCCAAAATGTTTAGTAATTATATATGAACAGTAACCAGTGTTTTACTTTATTCTTTCACTTTTCCATCTGAGAGACAACTACTTCTAAATTAGGGGGAAACTAATGTTACTTTAAATGTAATAGAGGTATAACTGAGAAAGACAAAAGGTGAACTAACATGATTCCAGTTTTTTTTTGATCCTGCTGGCAACTTCTTCCATCTTTTCACAAGCAGGACACAGGCATTACAGATGTCTCCTGAACGAGTTTCATGCAACCTGATAAGAAAACAACCAAACCTTTATTAGTCTCATTTACATTAAAGAATTCATGCAGGAGCACCTGGCTGGCTCAGTTGGTAGACCATGCAACTTTTGATCTGAGGGTTTTAAGTTTAACGTTCACATTGGGTGTAGAGATTACTTAAAAACAAAATGTTAGGGGACGCCTGGGTGGCTCAGTGGTTGACCATCTGCCTTTGGCTCAGAAGTGATCCGGGAGTCCCGGGATCAAACCCCACATTGGGCTTCCTGATGGAGCCTGCTTCTCCCTCTGCCTGTGTCTCTGCCTCTTTCTCTTTCTCTTTCTCTGTGTCTCTCATGAATAAATAAATAAAATCTTTCAAAAAAAGGTTTAAAAAAAAAAAAGGAGTTCATGCAAGCACATTTCTTTTAGAAAAAATATACCTGATTATAGATGCTATTTCTAATTGTCCTAGGTGATCCAGTTCCATGGTTTCTGTAGTACATTTTGTACATATAATAAACTCCTCGATCCAATGAACCAATTCTATGTACTGCAATGTGGTCATTCTAAAATAATGTTTTTAAAATTAAATAATAGTAAAATATAACACCTAGAGGAGATCCTGGTCACCATGGTTTCAAACAATGTTGTTCAATTAATCTTTCAGAAGTATGTAGATACTTCCATAGGCAACAAAATACCACCCTTTAAGTAAAAAAATGTTATCATGGGGCACCTGGGTGGCTCAGTGGTTGGTTGAGTGTCTGCCTTCCGCTCAGGATGTGATCCCGAGTCCAGGGATTGAGTCCCACATTGCGCTCCCTGTTTCTCCCTCTGCCTCTCATGAATAAATAAAATCTTTATTTTTATTATTATTTTTTAATAAAATCTTTAAAACAAAAATGTTATCATAATATTCTAGTTTTATAAGACACATAACTGGAGAGGCACTGTAATTTTTTTTTACATGACTGGATCTGCATAGGGGGAAAATCTCTACCAAGCTCTTTTTAAATTATATCTTTGAAGAACTTTCATTTGATACATTTTTCCTGTATTATAAATACATACAGAAAAATACTGGTAACTTTTATCATGTATAACACATTGGAAACATTAAGAGAAAAATGTAATTTGAAATGGCAAGGTCAAAAGAAACTCTCTGACAACCTTCAAGACAACTATAAAATCCAAGACTAACAAATAAATAATCAACAAATATTTTTATCAAAAAAGAACAAAGTGGTAAAAAATAACTTCTACCACGGGAAATGGTTCAACAGTAAATATTTATCCAAGTATTTGTTGGAAAGTAAAATCCATTTTATTAAGCAGAGGTTCACTGTCAAAAGATAAAGTGAGGGGCACCTGGATGGCACAGTCAGTTAAGCGTCCAGCCTAGATCATGATCTCAAGGTTCTGGGATGGAGCCCAGCATAAGGCCTGCACTCAGGAGGGAGTCTGCTTGAGAGATTCTCTCTTCCTCCCCCTGTCTCCCTCACCTTAATAAAGAAATCTTTAATTAATTAATTAACAAAATTATAAAATGAAATGCATGTACCCTGATAGATTTTGAGGCAGAACATTAAGTCTTGCTATTGTCCTCAGGAGATGGGAGTTAAACTTCCATAATATGGAAAAACAATGCAAATAGACAACTATCAGAGGACAACTACTATTAAGAGAGAATAAGAGTAATTTTTTTTTAAAGTTTCTATATATCTTTAAGTTAAAAACCAAAGAGTTTGTTTGGGATAATTAAGAGGCTTCCAAATTTGGTAGTTCCTTATAATCTGGAAAAGTGCAGGTTGTCAGTATTGTTTGATTCGTTTTCAAAGCGAGAGCCTTAAAATAGCCTAGATGAGACTGTAAATGATTTTAATTTATTAGCACATTACTCCAATTGCCTGCCTTGCTTGGAAATATTTCCGTAAGCTGTGATGTTTTTCACTCTAAGGATGGTAAAAACATCAGATGATCTTACCCAAAACAGCTCTGGAAGTCCTTTTCATAGCGTTTACTGTCAGTGAATCGAGAACTGGAGGACTTCGCTCTGCAAATACAGCAGCCCTCTATACTTCGGTACATCTTTGGCTTGTGAAAACCAAACATCTTTTCTTCTGGGCAATAGTCTGTAAAGCCAAGGGAAGTGACACAGCTTTGTTGAGGGTTGTAACAAGGAACCATTAAAAGAGAATTCTCTGTTCCACCCCACCCCCAGTAACTTGATATTACATGACCATGCCAGACAGGAGGGCTCCGGGGAAGACCTCCCATATCTACCTCCATTCTTGGCACTAGCATGGCAAGTATATAAAACATATAGAATAGCTCAGTTACTTAAAAAGGCCTCTACCACACCTTCTTCTACCCTTCTGGCAACGCTCATTCCAAAAATGAGGGGAGGCAGGCATATTTTAAAAATCAACTTAAGTAGAAAATCTAACAAACTCTCCCCACTATAAAATGTTTCAATCATACACAATGAAGGATGCATCCTAAAATTTAAGGAAAGGCACCCCCCTTCTATTTTGCACCTTTGTATTGATGTGACTCCCCACTGGGGAAGTTCTGAGCATTTATCATGGCCACTATTTGATACTAAGAACATAACTAGCTCAATATACATCAACCCATAATACTTCGCCCTATGGGAAGTTAGAGGGGATTTCTTCTGTGATAATGTAAAGTTCAAAGCTGGCAAGTTGACTCTACTACTGAAAGGAGGATGTAAAATTCACAAAAATCCAAGGTCAGAATTTAACAATTTTATACATCATTAGGGACGCCTGGGTGGTTTAGTGGTTGTTTGCCTTCGGCTCAGGGCGTGATCCTGGGATCCAGGATCGAGTCCCCCAAGTCCGCTATCAGGCTTCCTTCATGGAGACTGCTTCTCTCTCTGCCTGTGTCTCTGCCTCTCTGTGTCTCTCGTGAATAAGTGAATAAAATTAAAAAAAAAAAAATTTTTATGCATCATTAAGATGAATTAAAAACCAGTTCATGGGGCACATAGGTGGCTCAATAGGGTAAGCGGCTGCCTCTGGCTTAGGTCATGACCCCAAGGAGGTTCTGGGATTGAGCCCCACATGGGACTACCTGCTCCTACCTGCTCCATGGAGAGTCTGCTTCTCCCTCTCCCTCCCCTTACTATCTCTCAAAATCTTTATTTTTTTTTCCTCAAAATCTTTAAAAAAAGAAAAAACAAGTTCATATTTCCTAACCATTGGTCTGATTCAGTTTTATAGAAGTTTTTGGAGCTCTTCTTCTATGGAGTCCTGTGCCTGCGAGCAGTAATAAATAGTGAGAAGCAGATGTCCAAGAAATACAAGGTATGATAAATTGTGAGTCTCATGACCAAAAAAAAAACCCCTTAACATCAAGCAAGAAATGAAGAAGCAGCTCTAGAGCTAGATGTAGCAAAAATGTAGCTGGCAGTAAACACCCACCATAGAAGAAATTTAGTTTCCAAACTAACAGCCAGTTTCACGAGAACATCTGGACTAAGAGAGGGAGTAAAAAGGCAATGAATATAGAAACTAAACCCCAAAGGAGGGTCGCCTGGGTGGCTCAGCAGTTGAGCGTCTGCCTTTGGCTCAGGGCCTGATCCCACCATTATCAGAATCGAGTCCCGCATGGGGCTCTCTGCATGGAACCTGTTTCTCCCTCTGCCTGTGTGTCTCTGCCTCTCTCTCGGTCTCTCATGAATAAATAAATAAAATCCCTTAAAAAAAAGTTTTAAAAATAAATAAACAAACCCCAATGGACACTTGTGTGTTTTTTCCCCCAAATCCGCAAAAGTATCATATACAGCATCAATAAGAAAAAATCATTAATACCAATTAGATTAGTACCTATAGTTTTAGGAGTTATAACCAAGAACATTATCTCTTTTAAAGTTCTTTTAGAGGGACGCCTGGGTGGCTCAGCGGTTGAGTGCCTGCCTTTGGCCCAAGGCATGATCCTGGAGTCCTGGGATCGAGTCCCACACCGGGCTCCTTGCATGGAGCCTACTTCTCTCTCTGCCTGTGTCTCTGCCTCTCTGTGTCTCTCATGAATAAATAAATAAAGTCTTTAAAAATAAATAAATAAAGTTCTTTCAGAGGGCGCGCCTGGGTGGCTCAGTGGTTGAGCATCTGCCTTCAGGTCAGGTCGTGATCCCAGGGTCCTGGGGTTAAGTCCCACATCAGACTTCACGCAGGGAGCCTCTTCTCCCTCTGCCTATGTCTCTGCCTACCCCCCCCCCCCCGCCGCCGTCTCTCAAGAATAAATAAAATATTTATTTTTTTAATACAATCTTTAAATGAAATTATTTTAGAAATACACTGAAATATATGAGTAAAACAAAAAGTTTGGTTATGTCTTTGGATGACCTATCTGATCCCATTCCATCTCAATTCTGGTTAGTATACCAGAGCAAGTATTTACAAAAGCAATTCACAGAAATAATCAAATATCCAGGCTGTGTGGGTAGGTCTGAGATTGAGGAATTCTGAAATATGGACAAAGGATTTATTATTTATTTCTAAGAAAATATTTTATTAGCAAGCAATTAGCTAAACACTGAAGCTTTCCTTTTAAAGGGGCTATTGTTTATCAAGTGTTCTTTAATGTTTTTGTAGGTGAGGAAGGCAGGCAAAGAAGGGAGGTAGGGCAGGGCAGAAGGCCACTGACCATTTCAATAATTAAGTCTAAACAATCACTTCAAGAATAGAAGTTGTTGGGATCCCTGGGTGGCGCAGCGGTTTAGCGCCTGCCTTTGGCCCAGGGCGCGATCCTGGAGACCCGGGATCGAATCCCACGTCGGGCTCCCGGTGCATGGAGCCTGCTTCTCCCTCTGCCTGTGTCTCTGCCTCTCTCTCTCTCTCTCTGTGTGTGTGACTATCATAAATAAATAAAAATTTAAAAAAATAAAATCTAAAAAAAAAGAATAGAAGTTGTTAAAACATGAAAACAAAATGCTTAGTTGATTATTCTTGTTAAATGGGAGTATTTAGGAATTTGATTTTTTTGAGAGGAAAAGAAAAGAAGATACTCAAAGGTGTGATAAGGCCTGTGAAATGAGATATCGATTTTTTCCCCCAAACAAATCCAAATGATAAATGAAAAGAAAATGTCCTGAAGAAAATGATTGTGTATTCCCATTGAAGCAAAAATGTTACAGCTCTTTCTATCCTCGAAACTAACCTGTGGGCTCTCCAAACTCCCCTAACATTCTCCATTACCATCAAGAAGGTCAAAAGTCCACACTTCCTCTTACAGTCACCAACTTCATCAATAGCTCTAGGAAACTTCAGCCTCCCTTCTCAGCAAGGACAAAGGAAGTACAGCAAGAAAGGCCAGTTCATTCCATTAATACACAGACCAAATCCTATTACAACAGATAGATTCCTATCTCTCCCCTCACAATCCCCTTCCCTCTCCGCAAATAAACATGCCATCAAAACCATACAGCATTTGGATCATCTCCCAAGACAGAACTACCTTCACTGAGGCTGGATTTGACCAAGAAACACAGGTTGTGCCAGCTATTACACTGGTAAGTTTTTAAGGAATGCTAGGGTTATAGCTAAATGCTGAGGCCTTCCTTTTTATAAGCAGCTATTGTGAATCAAGTGTTCAATAGGATTTTTTTGTTGGTGGGGATCTCCACAAAACTTACCCAACAGTCCCCACAAGACATCCCATTCTTCAGATTAATATTCTTTTTTAAGTATCAGGGAAAATAAAATAGCCTGATATCTTCTAATTAACAACCCTTTACGCAGCTCTGAGATTTTATGTTCATACTGATAAAATTTTGCTGCAATGTCTGAGAGGGGTCTAAACCCAGGGTCCACACTCTTGTAGGCAGTGCTACAGGGAGTAAGATGCAAGGCACTTGCTCTGTCGCAACACACAAGTAGTGTATGAACCTTTTAATGGATGATTACTTAAACCTATTAAACCTTTTCTGAGCTTATTCCTGCACTTGAGAGGCACCTGGGAATCTGCAGCAAATACACAGGGGTTTCATTTTGGGCTTTGTTTACAGCAACCCAGTTGTTGGTGTTTAACCATTTTGAGCTTTGGGGAGCCCAGAAATTAATGAAATTATTTTCACAGAATCTACAGACTCGCTAATGTTTAAACAAAACAAAACAAAACAAAACAAAATAAATAAAATAAAATAAATAAAATAAAATAAAATAAAATAAAATAAAATAAAATAAAATAAAATAAAATAAAATAAAACAAAACAAAACAAAACAAAAACAACCCTAAAAAACCTACCCACTGTCCAGAGGAAAACTAAGGTCACAGCATGGCTCTGAAATCAGCTTACTTTTTATACTTGATAAGGTGGTAGGTAGGTTTGACACAACTAGATTTTAAACCTGGAATTTCTGGTATTTCAACAAACCTGGTGGTTCTTTAGAATACTTCTTTCCTAGTTCCACATTTGTGGAATATTAAACAATTCCTCCAGAACAATTTATTTTATTTGTTCAAGTAACACCGTAAGCTCTTAAACTATTTGTGACTTTTGCATCTATTCTCACAGGTAATCACATCATTCGGCACTGTTTTCACAGACGGAAGCTAATATCATCTGCTTCCTAATTGATGAATAATTACAGAAGAGAGTGGACACCATACAATCTTGCTCTTAAGTGTGTGGGGGAAAGCAAAAGAAAATTAAGCTTTGAGATAAAGCCAAAAAATCAGAAAGACTTAAAATGCTCATTAAAAAGTGCCATTTGACTTCCAAAATTAGAACAGTGGTGATGGTTGCAAAACTCTGTAAAAATACTAAAAACCACTGAATTGTACGCTTTAAAAGAGTGAATTTTATGGTGTGTGAATTCAAAAAGCTTGTTTTTAAAAATGAAAATAGACTAGGTTAGGAATTCTCCTGTCTTTATATATCTTTGTAACATCAGCAGCTAGAATAATCCCTATCACTTAGTAAGTACTCAATAAATGTGCTGATTAAACTCTTTTAAACAAGTTGGGTTTTTTTTTTTAAAGTTATGTTTATATGGGCACCTGGGTGGCTCAGTCGGTTAAGCATCTGCTTTCAGCTCAGGTCATGATCCCAGGGTCCTGGGACTGAGCCCCACGTAGGGCTCCCTGCCTGCTTCTCCCTCTCCAGCTCATGTTCCCCTTGCTTGTGCTCTGTCAAATAAAATCTTTTAAAAAGTTGTTTATATAGCATCTCATGTTTTAAGCCACTCTCATTAACATTATTTCTTTGGGCACTATTAGCCAAATAGCCACAAATTTTTACTGTTCTGTCCAACTTAATCCAATCTCCCAAAGTTAAAAAGATTAAAATTAATAGTTAAGTCAGCAAAAACCATAAAAGAAATAACTGATTATATGAGCAAAATATCATACACAGACAACAAAAAGTGATTTTTAAAAAACTGCAACAATTAATTCTAAACATTTGATTAATTTATTGGTTCCCCCCCCCACTTTAAAGCTGCACACTTCATATAAACCTCATGATCAAATTAATGAATAGACGGGGACTGCAACCTTAGTGTTAACACAAGGAAACAGTGGGGTCAATGCTGTATATCAAAGATACAAAAGGACCAATTCTATCCTTTATTTATTCATCAAGTAATCTCTGTGCCCTATGTGGGGCTCAAACTCACAACCCCGAGATCAAGAGTCCAATGCTCTACCAATTGTCTAAGCAAGTCAGGAACCCCATCAAAAGGACCAATTCTAATCTAACCTAATGAGATTATGAAGCCGAACAGCAGAAATGATATCTATTTTACACTTAATTCAACTTGCAGAAGGTTAAGTTTACTGAGTGCAATAAAATATAAATGGGAAAGAAAAGGAATCTTCATAACAATAGCTAATATGAAGGGATGCTATTTAAGATAAGTTTTGTTAAATAATTCTAGGCTTAAAGAGGGTCTTTTAACAATACTAAATTCATTTTAAGCTTGACTTTAATCAGGAAACAGTATGAAGGGATCCCTGGGTGGCGCAGCGGTTTGGCGCCTGCCTTTGGCCCAGGGCGCGATCCTGGAGACCCAGGATCAAATCCCACATCAGGCTCCCGGTGCATGGAGCCTGCTTCTCCCTCTGCCTGTGTCTCTGCCTCTCTCTCTCTCTCTCTCTGTGACTATCATAAATAAATAAAAATTAAAAAAAAAAAAAATTATAAGGAAACAGTATGAAGAACAGTGAAATGCAAACTCTAAAGCTTTTAGTACCCTTTTAATATGGGATTGGAGACAGTGAGGTGAAGAACCTAATTCCAGGGTATTCTTGTCTTTTAAATCTTACGGGGGTATTAATTTAACATTTAGGAAAATAGAGATTTGTCTTACTATGATAAATTCAAAATCTAATAGGATCGCCTTTTTGGGTGCACTTTGAAGAACACCAATAGTTCCTTCTAAATATAACTTCCCCAATTCCACTTTCTAGATTCCATTCAGGAAGCAAAGGGGTTTTTTTATTTTCAAAAATACCTTTCAAAAAACTCAAAATGCCACTTGATGGACTGGATAGAAAAAAACTGAAAGAGAAGTATGTACGCCAAGGATGATAAATCAACTTTAGTTAGTATTGCAACTTATCCATGCCACTTTGGGAAATGAAATTCTGATAACAAGTAAGAGTGTAACCTCCCAAAAAAGTATTCTGAAAGTGGGTCTTTTTTTTTTTTTTTTTTTGGTCATTTTCAATATATCAAAATCCCACAGCTTCTAATCCTCACTTTTTCTTTTTTTTTCTTTTCTTTTCTTTTTTTTTTTTTTTTTTTATCCTCACTTTTTCTAAAAACCAACTGACACAGACCTTTAAAACAAACCAACAAACAAACCCACAAGATACTGGAAGCATCCTAAATGTCCATGAATTCTTAGGCTGGTTAAATTATGATGCCTCCATACTAGAGAATACAGTTTCAGCCCCTAATTGCAGAGATCTGTGACATATATACAGTGTGGGAACTATCCAAGATATCTTGTTCTACTCCCGAGTAATAGCTATACAGTACAATCTCATAGTGTTTTTAAAATGGGACCTTAAATACATAAACTGGCTTTTTAAAAATAGGTTTTTAAAAACTAGTAACTAGTGGTTGCCTCTGAGGGGAGCAAGAATGAAGGAAGTTTACTTTCACTTTCCTCCTTTCTAGCACCACGCCCCCAAAACCTTAGTTACCATCGCACACCTTGACTTAACTAAAGAAGGATCTGAAAGAGCCCAGAGAGCTTAAACAAACTTCCTCAAAGACATACAGATGGAGAGATACACATTAGGAAATATACTCCACGGCAGAGAGTAGAGTGGACATCGAGCATGATGGGAAGGAAGCTGCAGAGAAGAGACATGCAAAAGATTTGTAAAGTGGGAAGGAAGCAGTGAACAAAGACAAAAGGAACCAAGCAACCAAAGACAACTCTGAAGTGAAAGAGATGGCATTTCTTTAGAGCTGAACTTTAAAGAACAAAATGATGCGAAAAGAGATAGAAGCATCGAAAAACACCCATGATCAAAAGTTATGAGCAACTTTTAGTTGCTGTGATTGTTAAAGTCACCCTTGACACCATTTTTAGTCAGAGGTATGCTATCTTTAATTACCTGTAAGCACAGGATCCAGTAAACGCTAACAGTGTAACTGGAGCAACACTTCACAAGGAGTCAAAGACGACTGTTTTTGTGTTCTCATGCTGCTAGGCCACTTGGCTGCAATGTTCCCAATAATGAGACCGGTTTCATCAGAGCTTAAGGAAAGCCAAAGCAACTGAACATGATTATTCCCTCTTACATCCTTCAGACCAGTCCACATCCCAACATCAAAACTTCTGAATTTACTTTACTTGCTCACTTTTAAGGAACAAATTTTAACCTGCCTGGAGAAAAACTAAGAAAGGGTTGTGGACACCAACCCCACTTGTTTGCCAAAGACTCTCCACACATGCACCCAGTCTCTGAGAAATTACATGGTAAAGTATTAATTATGGCTGCCTATGGAATCCACACTCAGAAGAACCTAGAATTCATCCTACAGGAAAGAGGTCAAACTCAGAAATAAAGACTTCAACTGAAATAGCATAGGTTAAAAATAAAAATAAAAAATCCAGGTCTCGGGATCCCTGGGTGGCGCAGCGGTTTGGCGCCTGCCTTTGGCCCAGGGCGCGATCCTGGAGACCCGGGATCGAATCCCACATCGGGCTCCTGGTGCATGGAGCCTGCTTCTCTCTCTGCCTGTGTCTCTGCCTCTCTCTCTCTCTCTCTGTGACTTAAATAAATAAATAATAAATAAAATATTAAAAAAAAAAAATCCAGGTCTCTGAGTTTTAGACAGTGTAAAAATAAAATAAAATACTAGGTCTTCCCATTTTTAATAGAATGAAAAAAAAAAAAAAAACACTGGGTATATCTCAATTCTAGATTAAAAGTGATTCCAGTGCATGAGAAAACTGTAAAGGTTGGGAAGATAGTATTTATTTACTTTGAATGGATGATTATTAAGAAATGTAACTACTGTTGAGTCTGGTGAAAAAGGCATTGTAATGAGTCAAGCTGAAGTCTATTTCTGCTTTCGTCTTTACAATTCAATAGGAAGTCACTTCTAATTTTATTTGCCCTCTCTGCAATATTAGGGTGAAATCTCACTTCTACTTTCCAGGGACGCTGTGAAGCAAGAGTATGAAAATACCAGAATCTGTATCCCACTTATTTCCTTGAATTATAAGACTTGTACATCATAGAAATAAAATCTCTATCTTTCCCAGGGAATCCTGATTACTGAAGGTTTTCTTTTAAGCCCAGATTTGTGAGAAAAGGGAAACTTGTTTTTTTTTTTTCAGGGAGTTTTTAAGGTATGGAGCCATTCTGTTTCCGAACTTGAAAATGTTAAGAAAGGAGATATGGTAGCATGTACCCGGTCTGACCCAAACCTCAGAAAAATTTAAGCACTCTGATTCTTCCATTTCTGAATAGTACCTATAAGGCATCAACACAAGGACTGGCCAAGTCCTAACCTTTAAATACTCTAAATTAATTACGTAATCTTCTCTCCAAAACATGTTCTTCTAGTGTTCACCTATCTTAGTTGTCACCTATACAGTCACACAAAAAAATCTGGAATTCAACTGGTCTCTCTCCCTTCTCATCCTCTGCAGGGCCCCCAACATGTGCACTATAAAGTTCTTAAAGATTCTGCTCTTCCTTCACTTCTCTGGTTCATGTCCCTTCTGTCCCTATTGCCTACTGGTCCCCTAATCACGGTGCTGAAGCCTCATAACTGACATTCTCAGAACCTTCAAACAGGTGGTACCTTCCTAAAGCTCAAACATCAATCATCTCTTCCAAGGTGTCAATAAGTGTTTTAGAATAATATCTCAACTCCCTGGCAAGAAATGCAAAGCTTTTCAGGATCTGGTCCTGCCTACCAGCTGCTCCCAACTTGGAATCCTGATATCCCAGGAGTGTCAAACCAACTTTAACAACTAGCCACATCTCTACTCAAGTTATCTCTGTTTGGGATGGTTTTACCTCTATCCCCTTAACTCAGAAATTAGGATTTTTCTTTTTTAAACAAAAGCTGTCAATACCTGTATAATACCTAACAGGATTTTCACATATTTGTTTGATATATTATCTCCTTCCTCTCAATGGTAAGGTGTTGCAGGGCAGGAACTAAGTCTTATATTACAACCAGGTGTTGTCTGTACATGGTACACAGATACAGGCAGAATTTGCTAATACCTGAAGAGTGGGATGGGCAAAACAGATCTGAAGGGTATATTTAAGGGCACCAAATGGGAAATGGTGTTCACAATAAAGTGCATTAAAAAAAAAAAACGAGTATTTTGGAGTCATTTTTAAGAGTCAGTAAGTACACAGACTTTCGTAGGAAAAAAATTTGTGAGGTTCAAAGATTTCCAGGAAATGTAAACCAAGTGAATTACTTTAATTACAGAAAATTAATAGTAAATAATTCAATGCTTTCATAACAATCGGCAGAAAAATATTTCTTGCTTATTTGAAGCAGGCATATGGGGAAGGGAAGATTAGAATAGTGTGGGGCAAAAGCATTTCAAAATGAGAGCTATTTAAACTCAGCATACATTAACACGAACCAAATTAAAATTACATTAAGACAAATCAAACTTATAATAGGTGGAAACAACTCAATACAAAGCTAGAAATGAATTTTTTGATTTTAGTTCAATTGCAACTTTCATACTTCTGGTGCAAAAAGAAAACCTTCCTTGAAAACAAAGTGCCTTCTTTTGGACTAAATGCATTTCCAGATCATTTCCATAATACAGAAAACCTTAGTTGCAGACTCAATTAAAAGAGAAACTGAAAAGCCAAAAGACAATGAAATGTTTTCAATTTGTAACCTCCCAGAGTCAAAACTAAGTGTGGGAAATCCAGGACTCTTGCGGACAAGAGAAACGAGGAACAAAGAAAACAGCATTTTCTCAATTTCCACAAGAGTCTGATGTAAAATGGTTCAATCAGAATTGGATAGGCAACCTGGTGTAGAAGACAATGTCTTCCCAGAACCAGTTTCTGGAGGTGGGAGAGTGGGCTAAAGACACTCATTCTTTCCACTCAATATTTACTGAATGTAACCGGCCCCAGGCCTCAGTTTTGTCTCCTGTAAAATGTCTATTTCCCAAAGTTGTGAGAACAGCCAGTATTTACTAAGCACATTACTTGCTTGCTTATTTACAACCTTATGAGGTAGGTATTATTACAGCGGTTCCGCAGAGGAGAAAACTGGACCACAGAGTGACTTATTTAACATGATCACAGCTTTAGAACCTAGGCATTTTAACCTGAGATTTCCAAACAACTAACCTAGTACCTCAACAAATGACTCCCCTTCTTTCTCAGCCAATTAAATTCCCCTTAATGGGGGGGAAAAAGTTGTTTTTAAAGCAACCTACTATGTGTTAGCATGGTAAATAATTTGTACTCATAACCGCTTATGAAATTGGTTCAAATAAGCTTAAGCTTTCTCCAGTGAAAAACTCATTTTACATGGAAAACCATTCTCAAATTGCTTTTCTTACATAAATCTGCTGAGAGTCTGAGCCCCATGAGCCAGGTTTTTCCAGGGCCTGATTACAACTGAGAAAATAAACTGACCATCCAGGTTCCAGACCTACAGAGTAAAGAACACTGTGCAATAGCAGTCTTGAGGCCTGCTGCCCACCAAGGTTCTAGAATACACTAACTGTTGAACCCTTCATCTCCAAACTCCAGCAAAAAGTAATGCAAAAAGGCAGGCAGCAGACTTTGTGGGGCTTTCCCACTCTGGATTCATTCATCTTGATAAATCAAATCTCCATTGCACATATTATGTGATATTTAAAACAGAAACTACTAAACTCTATTGTATTTGAAATTTCCCAGAACACTGAAATTCTAGCTGTATCCCAGATATAAAATACTAATTAAGAAAAACAAATCAAAGAATTAACTTACTTAACAAAGCATCTCTTACACATTTTAAATAGTAACTCAGAGAAATACCTGGCCCAAAGAAAGTCATAAAGTTAGTTTTTCAAAAAACAAAGTTTTTCATTTCATTTTCTTAACATGTTCCTTCTATCTACTTCAGAAATGTACTGTCACTAGTATTGGCTGCCTTAAGTATTTGTACTTTGGTCAGCCAAAACTTGAGAGAAATAGGTCTTTAATAACAGAACAATGAAAAGCATAATTTGTACAGGTTTTTTTGTTTGGGTGTGGCACCTATGGATATTATTTTTTGGTAATGATCACTTTTAGATTCTAAAACATGATCCAAATGCATCAGAAATCAGGAAAGAAGCAGCAGAGACGGTGCTGCTTATCGGTTGTCTAGACTGCAGGCAAACCCCAAATACCAAAGAAGCATCCATGTGTCAAACCAGCATAATTTTTGAGCTATGCCTGGGGCCACATAACAAAAAAAAAAAAAAAAAAAAAAAAGGATTGGCTTGAAAAGAAAATCTAAGAGGGGTAACCAGAAGGTCAATCCTAGTTCACAGGAACTAGGAAGAAGCTAGCAGAGATAGCCAGCCTTTTACCGTGTCTTCCCCCTGAGCAGCTTCCTCCCCAACCCCCCATATAAAATCTCCAAGAAAGGCCCAACTCCCGGCGTGCTAGCTTCTTCAAGGTCATCCTAAGATAACGCTGTGAGCAATCACCAAACACTGAGCCAGGCATACCTTTAGGGTTAAGAGAGATTTTCCCCCCTCCCCAAATCATTATATAAATACTTTAAATGCCATCAGGCTTTTCTCCCAACTCCACCAGAAACAAACTCCCAGGCTTTAATTTAATTTAGGTCGACCAACTTAAATAAACGTGTAAGGTTTTGCGACATACATTATTAAGAGGCTTTTCGAGTCTGGCCAACTCCAGTTCAAAAAACAGGTGCTTGCAGTGTACTTTTAATGACAAGGTCAAATTCAGAATTTTAATTAATGAAAGAAAAAAAGTTTTTTTTTGTTTTTTGCTTTTTGTTTTAACCTTCCTCAGGACGACGTGAGGGGTGGGGGCGGGGGGGGGGGTTGTTGCCGGGGTGAAACCGTCTCGCGCAGGGTCCCTATTGGTCTCATCAGTCGTTCCGGAGTCCGTCCAGCGCCAGTAAGTCACCCCAGGTAAGACGGAGAAAATAAAAACAAAGAAGCCCTTCTGGGTCTAGTTGCCCGAACCAACTGCACCGCCCTGGCACCCCAAGAAACCAACCCCCCCCGCAGCCAAAACAAACCTCGCCCCTCCCGGATCCCCCTCCCACACGTAAACACAAAGAAAACAGCGGCACGACGATTCAGCCACAGTCTCACTTCCCTTTGTAGGACAACGGGGAGCCCCGAAACTTCCCCACGGTGGGTTGTTTTTTTTTTTTTTTCGGGTGTCGTCGGGGCTGCGTCCCCCGGACGCGCGGGCCACGGGCCGGGGGCGCTCGCCGCACGCACCGGCTTCCCCGAAAGCAGCCAAGACGCTCCCGGGTCCTCGCCCCCCCCGCCCCCACCCCTGCCCCCACCCCCATCCCTCAAACGCGCTTTCCCCTCAGGCACGCGGTGACGGCCGGGAGCGAGACAGAGAGAGAGAGAGGGAGAGAGAGAGGGAGAGGGAGAGAGAGAGGGAGAGGGAGAGAGAGAGGGGCAGGGCGGCAGCAAATAGAAACGCTCCCCGGTGGGTTTGTTGGTAAATACAACTTGGGTCGGGCAGAAAGTTCCTGTGGAAGCTGCTCGCCCGGGCGACGGCGGCAGGAGGTGGCCCGCGTCCCTCGCCGCCGCCTCCCTCACCTGCGCCGGAACAACGGGCCCCCGCGCCCGCCGCCCGCCCGCCCGGCGCCTCCCGCAGGCCGCGCCTCCCGCACGCCGCGCTGCCGGGGCTTGTTCCTCCTCATGGCTTTGCCCTGACGTAATTCAAACATGGCAACAGTTCGACTTCAAAGGCGAATCCACAGACCTCCCAGACGCAGGCTCCGGGCCGCGGGTAACGGGCCAAGAACTCGGGGCCACGCTCCTCCCGGCCCCTCGGCCGCCGGCGCCCGCGCCTCAGCGCCTCAGCGCCTCAGCGCCGGGGCCCGGAGCCCGCCGCCCCGCCGGCCGCCCGGAGCCCGCCGCCCCGCCGGCCGCCCGGAGCCCGCCGCGCACCAGCATGGCACCTCACACGAGCGGCGCCGCCGAAGTTTCCCCGCGAGGGGCCGAGGGACAAAAGCCCCTCTCGAAAGTCGCCCGAAGTTCGGGGCGGGGGGGGGGGGCGGCCCGCACGGCCCCCGGCCCGGCGGCCGCCCCCGAGCGCCGGCGGGGCCCGCACGGGCACATGCAGCTCTTTGTTTTCTGTCCAGCCGGGCGCTGCCTACGTGCAGCATCGGGGACGCGGGACGGTTCCTCCGGGGCGAGACGCCGGACGATCACCCGAGGGGAGGGTCCGGGCCCGCGCCCCGACCGCCCGGAGCCTGCCCCCCCCCCCCGCCCGCCGCCGTCCTTCCCTCAGCAGCCAACCCATTTAATCAAAGTTTTCCAGTGTCCTTGAGGAGAAACGCCCGCCGGCCCGGCCCGCCCCGCACCGGCGGAGAGTTGGCGACTTTCACTCTGCTTTTTAAACTGGCAGGACGCCATCATCAGCGAACCACATTGTCCTGCCGGCCGGCGGCCCCGACAGCACCCGCAGCCCACGGCCGGCCCCGCGCCCCGCGCCCCGCGCCCGCGCCGACCTCCGGCGATCCCCGGGGTCGCAGCCCCAAGCACGTGGTCTGTCATGTTCCGCACAAAAAAAGCGGTGCCCCGCGGAGTTCCCTCACTCCCCCGGCGCCGCCGCCGCCGCCGCCTCCATCCCCGAGTCAACTTGGCTCTGACTGGCCATCTTCCGCCGCACACGGTCGCCCCGGAAAGCCCTCGCCGGGGCGCCCCCGTCTACGCCACAGGTGACTAAATTGCGAGCAGAACTTGAGGCTCCGCAGACGCCTCGGCCCCCCGCGCCGCCTGGGCGCGGTCCGGGGGGGGGGGGCGGGGGAGCGGCGTCGGGGAGCCCGGCGGCTTCCGAGCGGCCGCGTGTTGCTCTCATTGTCGCCTCCGCATCCCTCCGGAGTTCGGCAGACAACGCCACGCCGCGTGCGCTCCGGCCACCCCGGCGCCGAGCCAGAGGCCGATGTAAACCCCCTCACGCCCGCCAGCCCGCAAGGCGGACGGCCACTTAAGTTTCCGAGAGCGGATGGCGTTTATTGTCCACCCTCCTCCGACACGCGCGCGGGGGGGGGGGGGCGGCCCGCAACGAAACTAAACCACGCGGTTCAGCCGCGGCGCCCGGCCACTCCGGGGCGCGCGCCCACGCGGATGCACCAGCCCCCGGGGGCCCCTCCGCAATTGCCAGCAAGTCGTTTTTCTCTCGGGCCTTCCAACCACCCAGCTCCTCTCCGCCCGAGAACACTGCGGCTGAGAAAAGTCATTGTCACCTTCAACGTGGATCCCTCAACTCCGGCGACTCCTCACACGTCTGCAGCCTCCACTCACTTCCCCCACCCCGAGACTTTCGGTTTGCCTCCAGGTCCCTCCCCAATTAAAAAAGACACGCTACACATGTGTGTACAAAAGAACCCGGGGGTTTGCGAAGATCACGAGAACACCGCTCCCAGCAATGCCATCTCCAAGACAAAACTTCCTGTGCGTGCGCGTGTGTGTGCGTGTGTGTGTGGAAGGACTGGGGGAGGTGGGGGAGGTGAAGAGAGAAGGGGAAGAAGAAAAAAAAAAAAAACCCCACTCTGAAATCAAAGCCTCGTGAGACAGTTTTGCACCAGAGTAATGGTTAGAGTCACTCACCTCCCCAAGGCAGCCGCTCCACGCGCAATAACGTTCCCGAGGTGCGCGGTGCACGCCAAGCCAACCCCCCCTCCAATCGCTCCCTCCTCCTCAACTGCCTTGTCTAGAAAGATTGTCTCCTGCAGTTCTGCAGTTGCTACCGCTGGCCGGGAAGGTGTAGATTCCGCTTTCCCTCTGCGCACGCGCGTCTCCCGGTACAAAATTCTCCTGAATCGAACTTATTTGCATACGGGCGCGCGCGCGTCGAGGGCTGGGAGGGGAGGAGGCCCGGCGGCCGCGCGCGCTCCCGGGGCCTCTATTGTCCTTTTAAGGGGAGAAGCGCCGCGGCGCGGGAAACGAGGCGGCCGGAGGGAAACGGGGCGGGGACTGCTTACTACGGCTGACGTCACGTAAACAAACGCCCCCTGGCTGGAGGCTGCGGCGGAGGGGGCGTGGCGGGGCGGGCGAGGCGGAAAGGTTAGCGGCGGAGGGACGACGTGGGGCTGCGTGACGTGCTTTCCATCCTGGACTTCTCGGGGCGCACCATTTCCCGTTGGGGGATAGTTTCGGAAGCTGGGTTTGCCGGAGCGGCACACCTGTGCCCGGTTTCAGGCTTGAGGCGACAGGGGAGGTGGTCGTCCAAGCACCCACACTGAAGTTACGCCTCTTAGGTTTCTAAAATTTTAAAGTTGGGGTTTTGAAGCTTTTTTTTTTTCTTTTTTTTTCTTTTTTTTGTCCTCCGGGACAAGGAGAGGTTCGTTTTTCGTGCAGTTTTAATGAGTCGTTTAATAAAGTCCCATTTTGACACTCTATCCGGTCACTGACCCCCCCCCCACCCCCGCCCTCCTCATGCAGTAACCCAACCCGTAACGATCCAATTTTTACCACCACCACCACCAACCCCCACTTTGGCCTTAGGATTTCAAGCCTGTCCGAGTTGAATGGTTGTTAATTTCCGTGGGAACAGTGTAGCTTTCCTAAAAGACCAGTCGGTGGAAAGCCAGTAATCTAGGAACATGCATACCCCCTCCAGCTGCTTGTAAAGAGTGTTCCACTCACCCAGAAATAATACCACTAACTGGTGGTCCTGGGAATGGAAAAAGTAGCCAGTCAAGTGCAAACTTTCCCTCATGGAATATATAATAAACCAACAACTTAAAAGCTTCCTGTCTCAGAAGGAAAGGGGGGAAAAAAAAGAGAAAGAAAAACCGAAGTAACTCTTCTCATGTTAAGTGAAAAATGCAAAAGAATAATCGTGATACACCTTTATTTGGAGAACACACCTAACACCAACAAGGCTGAGCCCCTGATGAAATGATAGAGGGCGAGTGGGGAGAGAGAAAGGATGTTTTTCCCAGAAACTTGATATTGTTCCCAAGCTACAAAAGTGTGGACATCAACCATAAAACTTAATCATCTGCTGACAAGTTTCACTGCTTTCACTGTAATGTCAACAATATGGATTTAAATAGATACTTCTGAAACGCTAATTTAATTCAACAACCAATTCCTAGTACAGTCAAGACAAACCCACTTTCAACATCTTTTAAAACTAATGCTTCCCTTTTTCTTTGGGTCCTGTTTCTGTAACTGTATGTGAAAACCACATATTAAATACCTGCAGAAAAGAGAGAGAGAAAAAAAGACACCTCTCACTAAACTGTAAACTCCTTTAGGGGAAGAATTTTATATTGTATTCATTTTTGTACTTCAGTGCCTAAAACAGTGCCTAACAGATAATGGACTCTGAATAATTGCTTGTAATACAGTAAATTAATGGACATTTTCAAAGTTGTTTATTAGATTTATCTCAAGTCAAAACAGTTTTACTTTGGTGTAAAATTTTTTGTATTCAATCTAAAATTAGTTTGGAGGGGCTCCTGGGTGGCTCAGTAGGTTAAGCATCTGCCTTCTGCTCAGGTCATGATCTTGGGGTCCTGGGATGGAGCCCCACATCGGGCTCTTTGCTCAGTGGGGAGTCTGCTTCTCTCTCTCCCTCTGCGCCTCCTCCCCCTCACGCTTGTACTCCTTCTGTCCTTCTTTCTCTCTCAAATAAATAAAATCTTTTTTTTTTTTTTTGAAATAAAATCTTTTAAAAAATAAAATGAGCTTGGAAGTTCACCTTGATTAATATGATGCCTATGATGCTGGAACTGTTCTTATCATAATAAATAAAGTGGAGTAGGCTTACCCACTCTTTCTGGGCTTTCACTGACAACAAATTGGACCCTGAGCATAAACACCTAACTTATTTTTGAAGAAAATTTTTATAAGTTGTCCTGGGGTGTCTCACGTACTTATTTGGTTGATAACAGATCTTCCAAAAATAATTTCAAATTAGTATATGCTTTTGCAAGTATGAAGTTGCAAGTGTGAGAATATTTTTCAAATGTCCATTATTTCTTACAGGATATATTGATATATATTATCTATGTATATAAAATATAAAAATTTGAATGCCTTCTCTGTTGAAAGTTTATGTGAGAATATATCCTGTATTCCAGGGATGGAATAGGCTCAAATGTGCAAGCAATGCAGGAATTACACACAGTATTTAGGAGATACTGTTCAAATTAAAAAAGTACCTGTAAGCTTCAGAGCTACTGAGTTATCTAATATTGTACAGCAAGTCTTCCTGTGCTCTCAAAGTAGAGGTCAAAAAATAATCTGGGTAATTTTTGTAGGAAAGGTAGCAACAAAATCCTTAAAGAGGAATTCGAGTTTCTTAGAGTCTTTAAAAAAAAAAAAAGAAGAATCTGCTATTTTTGAAAAACCAGATGCATTCCAAAGGTTCTTTTGTTCATTTTGTTGCTTGAACATGTTGTTATGGCTGTCTCTATCCAGAGCCAATAGCTCATTTATGGGCTGCTTCAAAATACTATTACCTAAATATCCTAAGTGAATTTTTTACCAAGAAGGAAGAAAAGGAAGGCAGGAAGGAAAGAAGGGAGGAAGGAAGAAAGAGAAAAAAATAAAAGTAGTTTATAATACATAAATTTGGATATTAGGAGATTGAATTACACAATGTTAAAAATATTTGAGTATTTTTAATGACTATAGTGCTATGTTGAACTTATACTGAGTTCTCAAAAATAGTCAAATTAAAAATACAGTAAAAATTGAAATTGAAAATAAGGTACAATATATTTCGATTAATATGTTGTCTCCACTGTAGAATTATCTCTACTGCTTGAACATTTTTATTCATTTAGCAAACATCTAATAATCATAACTATGTGCCAGATAATAAAACCATTTCAGAAGTAGGGGAGCTCAAGTCCTCCTTACCTCTTCTAACTTATTTCTATATAATTCTGTTTTATTTGCTATTTTTTTCTTCTGCAGCATTCATTGCCTTCTTTTGAGACTTAACTATTAAGCAACTTTACAATTTCTTTTTTTTTTTAACTTTACAATTTCTTATAATATTCTCGGCATGGATGATAAATTATACGTAGAGAACTGAAAAGGACAATTCTTGCCTGGTAATGAAGGATATTATCAGCAATTTAGTAATGTTTGTAATGCCAACTCAAACTAATGATCGTTTTTAAATGAAGGCTAATACCCTCATCAGAGGCTGGTACCAACCACATCAAAACATTTTGTTGAGCTCAGGAAAGAGCTGATTATTATTATTAAACATTGGGTTTGGTTCCTTAGCTGGTAACAGCCATAGGACTAAACTTTTTCCTCACACCAAAACAAGCACAGTATTTTGTTACTTATTTGTTTAAATCCTTTTGAAGTTCAGCTAGCAAGTGGTCAGAGCAAGTCAGGTAATTTTAAGCTATAAGGAATAGAATTGGTTATGTGATCTAAGCAATCCTCCAACAACGGTTTGACAGCTGCGGAAAAAAAAAAGATATCTGTTACTTAATTAAAGTTACCTTTTCAAATTTTTGCACTTAAAGACTTAAGGATTTGTCACAAATTTAGTCTTAGGGGAACTTCTAAATTTATAGAAATTTTAAGTCTTACACTACTATCTTAATGACATTTGAATAGCATACTTTAAAAAAATAAAATTGTTTTGTTTCCACTAATATATATCGATATATATATCGATATATCCTATAATTACTGGTAACAAAGTAATTTTATTTTAAGAAGGACATTGACAAACTAGAATGAGTTCACAGGAAAATAAATCAGGGTGATGAAAGAGCTGAAAACCACAGCATAAAAGCAGTAATTGAAGGAGGGGCTGTGTTTTGATTGTGCAAGAGAGCAATCTCTGGCTATCTGAAGGACCATCATTAGAAGAACGAATGGGTTCGTTCTTTTATGCCTAAGAACCAAATTTGTTCTGAAAATCACAAGAATATAGATTTGTGCTAAACTTCAGAAAAATCTTGATACACACAAATAGTCCAGAGATTGTTCAAAATACTTCATAGGTCAACTCATTACCAACAAGGTATTCAAAAAAAAAAAAAAGCAAAAATTTTATTTCAATGAATTACATACGTTATGTACAATATAGAGCTTGCTGCCACTAAACTCCTATAGAATTATATGGATCTACGATTCCACGGGATAAACGAGTGGTACCACCAATAAGTGCCTCACGTTCAGGAGAGGGATTTATCACTGGGGCTGAAGAAGTTAGGAATGTCTTTTGGGGACGCCTGGGTGGCTCAGTGGTTGGGTGTGTCTGTCTTCGGCTCAGGGCATGATTCTGGAGTCCTAGGGTTGAGTCCCACATCAGACTCCCTGCATGGAGCCTGCTCCTCCCTCTCCCTCTGCCTATGTCTCTGCCCCTCTCTTTCTGTGTGTCTCATGAGTAAGTAAATAAAATCTTTAAAAAAAAAAAAAAAAGGAATGTGTTTTGGGAAAGGATGGGATTTGAACTCCATTCATTCATTCATTCATTCATTCATAGATTCAACAAATACTGAGTTTCTACTAATTTCCAGTCTCTGACAATAAAATGATAAATGCAGAAATGGTCTCTCATGGAATGTGGGACACAGCCATTCCAGATAACCACCCAAATATAATGATGAACTGTGAGAAATTAAAGAAAAAAAAGTACTGTGAGCCTAATCATGTATGCCAAGGGAATCGGACCTAAACTAGAAGGAAGAAAAAGTATCTTTGAGGAAGTTAAGTTGAACTACTAGCAGGATTAAGATGGTGAATTGGGGTGGCAACATCAAGAACAAGTTCTTAGACACGGTAGTTGGGGTGGTGGGAAATACATGACTAGGAGAAGACTCGTGTTTTTGATTGAATAAAAGTCATTACATGAATTCTGTTTGAGGGAAAAGTAGGTTTTAGGTGTTAGAGACCAAGAGAAATCAGGATTTAAACCCTATGCATTCAGAAGTACCTACATTGAATCAGAAGTAGTTAACGAGTCAAAAGCATTCCAGAGACAAACCTATATGATTGGATTACAATTAGTTTCATCAATATGTTTCTCTTCTATGAAAACGTATTTTTCTAAATGTCAATAAGAAATTGATCAGTCCACTTCCCAGAAGAACCCCTGCTCTATTATTCAAATCATTACTGAAGGTAAGCATGCCACATCATCAGCAGATAAACAAGTGAACAAGCAGACACGGGTGCAGAAAGTCAAACATTCTGGGTTGCCATTTCTAATAGCTTTGGGAATAAAATATCTAGGAATCTAGGAGAATTTAATATTTCTATACCCAATTTTAAAACTTTTTAGTAAGGCAGCCCCGGTGGCGCAGCGGTTTAGCGCTGCCTACAGCCCGGGATGTGATCCTGGAAACTCGGATCGGTTCCCACATCGGGCTCCCTGTGTGGAGCCTGCTTTTCTCCCTCTGCCTGTGTCTCTGCCTCTCTCTCTCTCTCTCTCTCTCTCTCTGTGTGTGTGTGTGTGTCTCTCGTGAAAAAATAAATAAAATCTTTAAAAATAAAATAAAACTTTTTTATATATATTTTTAAGAATTTGAATTCTTATATATTAATTTTTAAAATATTTTTATTTATTTATTCACGAGAGACACAGAAAGAGAGGCAGAAACACAGGCAGAGGGAGAAGCAAGCTCCATGCAAGGAGCCTGAAGTGGGACTCGATCCCAGAACCCCAGGATCACTGCCTGAGCCAAAGGCAGACACTCAACCGCTGAGCCACCCAGGCATCCCAGATGTTACAAACATTAATAATTTATCTAGAAGCTCCTGGTTAGCTTAGTGTGGAGAGCATGTGACTCTTGATCTCAGGGTTGTTTGAGCCCCATGTTGGGTATAGATTTTTTTTTTAATTTTTTTAAAGATTTTATTCATTTATTCATGAGAGACAGAGAGAGAGAGGCAGAGACACAGTCAGAGGGAGATGCAGGCTCCATGCAGGGAGCCCGACGTGGGACTCGATCCCGGGACTTCAGGACCATGTCCTGGGCACAAAACCACTGAGCCACCCAGGGATCCCCCGGTATAGAAACTACAAAAAAAAAAAAAAAAAAAAAAAAAAAAAACTTAAAAAATAGTTTATCTAGATATATTGTTAATTAAGCAATGTTGCAGTGTTCCAGAAATGGAAATACAACATAAAGCAGATGAAACAGAGGTAATTAATGTACCATACCGCATTTATGGCAGTGATTAAAGAAGATGGTATCATCAGAGGGTAAAACATATTGCATACTATCTTCTTAGCAGGCAAAATTTAGTATATGAATATAATTTAAATTTTTTTACAGGAATAGAATTAGGAAACAGCCTCGGATTTGTTGCAAATAGGGAAGGATATTGCCACTCGGTTTGTTAACTAAAATGCTAATGTAATGCCAATAATAAAATTTAAACTTAATAATTTGGGATGCCTGGGTGGCTCAGTGGTTGAGCTTCTGCCTTCGGCTCAGGTCCTGATCCTGAAATTTTAGGGTTGAGTCCTGCATCAGGCTTCCCAAGGGGAGCCTGCTTCTCTCTCTGCCTATGTTTCTGCCTGTCTCTGTGTCTGCCATGAATTAATTTTTTAAAAAATTTTAACCAATAATTTATAAAATAAGATTTTGTGGAAGAATATAGAGGATT